>NW_027175204.1:353480-706960 GCF_028021215.1 Eschrichtius robustus
ACACCCCCTATTCACCGCACAAGAATATATCTGACTAGTAAGAATCGTAAAACCTATGTATTGATATCTCTCTGGAAGTGAGCCAAGTGGGTGTAAAGCCGCATAAACACAGCCGTGAAAAGCAGCTAAACCCCATTATAAAAATAAATTACTTTTAAAAACCCGTAAAACAAAGACAGTGAAAGAGAGAAAAATTCTTACAAAATTCGTTCAGGGGCTGTGATGCAACCTGGATTGACCATATCTAGACCCACACCGGGATGAGACATAAGGGTGGACACTCTTGGGGCTGAGAGGTTGGGTGAGCAAACTCAGACCCTTTAAAGTAATACTGCGTGGAACCCATCCCATGGGTCCCAAATCTCCAGGTTCAAAGGCATCTTCCTACATCGAAAACATGCATGAGAAACCCAGAAGATGGAACACCGTGTGATTTTGAAAGGTTTCTAAAACGCACCCAATTTCTCATCTCCTTGTGCTCGGGTTCGCCTTTCCAGCTACTTTACTAGCAATCTCCCTACTTGGAGAACCAGCACCTTTAAGCTCCTGTTCCCTACAGGTTGCAATTTGTCCTGAGGATGAACGGGAAGAGGGGCAACCAATGAGAGACTAGATCTAGGTGTTGGGACAGGCACAGGTCACTCTATTTTCCCATCAGGAAGAAGAATTAACCACAGGCTCAGCCTGCCGTCAGGAACCAGAATAGGGCCTGAGGCAATCCCGCGCTTTTGCGGCCAGCTCCCAAAAAAGCGAGTTGAAAAATGGAGCTCAGGGACACTGCAATTCACAAACCCGCAGAGTTATAAATGATAACTCTCATCCACAGATATATTGAGGGAAGGCAACGAAGAGGATTTGAAAGCAAGGCAGAATTGCAGGAAACAGATTTCAGGAGGTAGATTCGAATCGCCTTTAAAGCACATGAAAAGCGGCAAAACGTCGACAATGATGCCCTTGGCCAAAAAGGGCGTATGCGTTTTTTCCTGAATATATTCAGGAAAAAACGCATACGCTCTTTTTGGCCAACCACGCAACCTGGAAAGGCAAATCAGCGCTACAAAGAAGTCTCGCTTCCCATCGGTCAAAAGGGCCATGCTGCAAAAAGTGTCAAAACCAGAAATGCAGTACAGGCCATGGAGAAATGGCAGCCTTGCTACGCTGATGGGCGGGATGTAAATTGCCAAAAGCCACTCTGGAGAAGTGTACGGTGTGTCCTGAAACATCGAAAAAACACAGCTTAGGGAGCATAGGGCACGTCCACTCATGGGCGTATAAATTGGGAAAACTAAAAATCAGCAAGACACAGGCACCCCAATGTTTAGGGCTGCTATGTTGACAAGAACCTCCACTTCATGACACCTTAAATATCCCAGGAAAGAGAAAAATGGATAAAGAAGTTGTGGTCCTAATGTACAAAGGAATATCACTCAGACATGAAATCAATGTCATAAGGCTAGTAGAAGCAAGATGAGTGGATTTAGGTACGACGATTCTAAGTGAAATAAGTGACACAGAAAAAGACACTTATCATAAGCTATCACTTATAGAGGGAATGTAAAAACCGCTACACCTGAACTGAATTACAAAACAGAACAGAGTCACACGTTTAGAAAACACACTATGGCTGCTTAACGGGAAAGGTGAGGTGGGGTGATGCATAAAACAAGGGTTTCAAATTCGCTCAGATACCGTTCCATACACCCAATATGTAATAGACAAGACCTACTCCTTGCTCAGTGAACTGGACTCAACACCCCCTATTCACCGCACAAGAATATATGTGACTAGTAAGAATCTTAAAACCTATGTATTGATATCTCTCTGGAAGTGAGCCAAGTGGGTGTAAAGCCACATAAACACAGCCGTGAAAAGCAGCTAAACACCATTATAAAAATAAATTACTTTTAAAAACCCGTAAAACAAAGACAGTGAAAGAGAGAGAAATTCTTACAAAATTCGTTCAGGGGCTGTGATGCAACCTGGATTGACCATATCTAGACCCACACCGGGATGAGACATAAGGGTGGACACTCTTGGGGCTGAGAGGTTGGGTGAGGTTGGGTGAGCAAACTCAGACCCTTTAAAGTAATACTGCGTGGTACCCATCCCATGGGTCCCAAATCTCCAGGTTCAAAGGCATCTTCCTACATCGAAAACATGCATGAGAAACCCAGAAGATGGTACACCATGTGATTTTGAAAGGTTTCTAAAACGCACCCAATTTCTCATCTCCTTGTGCTCGGGTTCACCTTTCCAGCTACTTTACTAGCAATCTCCCTACTTGGAGAATCAGCACCTTTAACCTCCTGTTCCCTACAGGTTGCAATTTGTCCTGAGGATGAACGGGAAGAGGGGAAACAAATGAGAGACTAGATCTAGGTGTTGGGACAGGCACAGGTCACTCTATTTTCCCATCAGGAAGAAGAATTAAACACAGGCTCAGCCTGCCGCCGGGAACCAGAATAGGGCCTGAGGCAATCCCGAGCTATTGCGGCCAGCTGCCAAAAAAGACAGTTCAAAAATGGAGCTCAGGGGCACTGCAATTCACAAACCTGCTGAGTTATAAATGATAACTCTCGTCCACAAATATATTGAGGGAAGGCAACGAAGAGGAGTTGAAAGCAAGGCAGAATTGCAGGAAACAGGTTTCAGGAGGTAGATTCGAATCGCCTTTAAAGCACATGAAAAGTGGCAAAACATCGACAGTGATGCCCTTGGCCAAAAAGGGCGTAAGCGTTTTTTCCTGAATATATTCAGGAAAAAACGCATACGCCCTTTTTGGCCAACCAAGCAACCTGGAAAGGCAAATCAGCGCTACAAAGAAGTCTCGCTTCCCATCCGTCAAAAGGGCCATGCTGCAAAATTTTTCAAAACCAGAAATGCAGGACAGGCCATGGAGAAATGACAGCCTTGCTACGCTGATGGGCGGGATGTAAATTGCCAACAGCCACTCTGGAGAAGTGTACGGTGTGTCCTGAAACAACGAAAAAACACAGCTTAGGGAGCATAGGGCACGTCCACTCATGGGCGTATAAATTGGGAAAACTAAAAATCAGCAAGACACAGGCACCCCAATGTTTAGGGCTGCTATGTTGACAAGAACCTCCACTTCATGACACCTTAAATATCCCAGGAAAGAGAAAAATGGATAAAGAAGTTGTGGTCCTTATGTACAAAGGAATATCCCTCAGACATGAAATCAATGTCATAAGGCTACTAGAAGCAAGATGAGTGGATTTAGGTATGACGATGCTAAGTGAAATAAGTCACACAGAAAAAGACACTTATCATAAGCTATCACTTATAGAGGGAATGTAAAAACCGCTACACTTGAACTGAATTACAAAACAGAACAGAGTCACACGTTTAGAAAACACACTATGGCTGCTTAACGGGAAAGATGAGGTGGGGTGATGCATAAAACAAGGGTTTCAAATTCGCTCAGATACTGTTCCATACACCCAATATGTAATAGACAAGACGTACTCCTTGCTCAGTGAACTGGACTCAACATCCCCTATTCACCGCACAAGAATATATATGACTAGTAAGAATCGTAAAACCTATGTATTGATATCTCTCTGGAAGTGAGCCAAGTGGGTGTAAAGCCGCATAAACACAGCCGTGAAAAGCAGCTAAACCCCATTATAAAAATAAATTACTTTTAAAAACCCGTAAAACAAAGACAGTGAAAGAGAGAGAAATTCTTAAAAAATTCGTTCAGGAGCTGTGATGCAACCTGGATTGACCATATCTAGACCCACACCTGGATGAGACATAAGGGTGGACACTCTTGGGGCTGAGAGGTTGGGTGAGGTTGGGTGAGCAAACGCAGACCCTTTAAAGTAATACTGTGTGGTACCCATCCCATGGGTCCCAAATCTCCAGGTTCAAGGGCATCTTCCTACATCGAAAACATGCATGAGAAACACAGAAGATGGTACACCGTGTGATTTTGAAAGGTTTCTAAAACGCACCCAATTTCTCATCTCCTTGTGCTCGGGTTCGCCTTTCCAGCTACTTTACTAGCAATCTCCCTACTTGGAGAACCAGCACCTTTAAGCTCCTGTTCCCTACAGGTTGCAATTTGTCCTGAGGATGAACGGGAAGAGGGGCAACCAATGAGAGACTAGATCTAGGTGTTGGGACAGGCCCAGGTCACTCTATTTTCCCATCAGGAAGAAGAATTAACCACAGGCTCAGCCTGCCGCCAGGAACCAGAATAGGGCCTGAGGCAATCCCGCGCTTTTGCGGCCAGCTCCCAAAAAAGCGAGTTGAAAAATGGAGCTCAGGGACACTGCAATTCACAAACCCGCAGAGTTATAAATGATAACTCTCATCCACAGATATATTGAGGGAAGGCAACGAAGAGGATTTGAAAGCAAGGCAGAATTGCAGGAAACAGATTTCAGGAGGTAGATTCGAATCGCCTTTAAAGCACATGAAAAGCGGCAAAACGTCGACAATGATGCCCTTGGCCAAAAAGGGCGTATGCGTTTTTTCCTGAATATATTCAGGAAAAAACGCATACGCCCTTTTTGGCCAACCAAGCAACCTGGAAAGGCAAATCAGCGCTACAAAGAGGTCTCGCTTCCCATCGGTCAAAAGGGCCATGCTGCAAAAAGTGTCAAAACAGGAAATGCAGGACAGGCCATGGAGAAATGGCAGCCTTGCTACGCTGATGGGCGGGATGTAAATTGCCAACAGCCACTCTGGAGAAGTGTACGGTGTGTCCTGAAACATCGAAAAAACACAGCTTAGGGAGCATAGGGCACCTCCACTCATGGGCGTATAAATTGGGAAAACTAAAAATCAGCAAGACACAGGCACCCAAAAGTTTAGGGCTGCTCTGTTGACAAGAACCTCCACTTCATGACACCTTAAATATCCCAGGAAAGAGAAAAATGGATAAAGAAGTTGTAGTTCTTATGTACAATGGAATATCACTCAGACATGAAATCAATGTCATAAGGCTAGTAGAAGCAAGATGAGTGGATTTAGGTATGACGATTCTAAGTGAAATAAGTCACACAGAAAAAGACACTTATCATAAGCTATCACTTATAGAGGGAATGTAAAAACCGCTACACTTGAACTGAATTACAAAACAGAACAGAGTCACACGTTTAGAAAACACACTATGGCTGCTTAACGGGAAAGGTGAGGTGGGGTGATGCATAAAACAAGGGTTTCAAATTCGCTCAGATACTGTTCCATACACCCAATATGTAATAGACAAGACCTACTCCTTGCTCAGTGAACTGGACTCAACACCCCCTATTCACCGCACAAGAATATATCTGACTAGTAAGAATCGTAAAACCTATGTATTGATATCTCTCTGGAAGTGAGCCAAGTGGGTGTAAAGCCGCATAAACACAGCCGTGAAAAGCAGCTAAACCCCATTATAAAAATAAATTACTTTTAAAAACCCGTAAAACAAAGACAGTGAAAGAGAGAAAAATTCTTACAAAATTCGTTCAGGGGCTGTGATGCAACCTGGATTGACCATATCTAGACCCACACCGGGATGAGACATAAGGGTGGACACTCTTGGGGCTGAGAGGTTGGGTGAGCAAACTCAGACCCTTTAAAGTAATACTGCGTGGAACCCATCCCATGGGTCCCAAATCTCCAGGTTCAAAGGCATCTTCCTACATCGAAAACATGCATGAGAAACCCAGAAGATGGAACACCGTGTGATTTTGAAAGGTTTCTAAAACGCACCCAATTTCTCATCTCCTTGTGCTCGGGTTCGCCTTTCCAGCTACTTTACTAGCAATCTCCCTACTTGGAGAACCAGCACCTTTAAGCTCCTGTTCCCTACAGGTTGCAATTTGTCCTGAGGATGAACGGGAAGAGGGGCAACCAATGAGAGACTAGATCTAGGTGTTGGGACAGGCACAGGTCACTCTATTTTCCCATCAGGAAGAAGAATTAACCACAGGCTCAGCCTGCCGCCAGGAACCAGAATAGGGCCTGAGGCAATCCCGCGCTTTTGCGGCCAGCTCCCAAAAAAGCGAGTTGAAAAATGGAGCTCAGGGACACTGCAATTCACAAACCCGCAGAGTTATAAATGATAACTCTCATCCACAGATATATTGAGGGAAGGCAACGAAGAGGATTTGAAAGCAAGGCAGAATTGCAGGAAAGAGATTTCAGGAGGTAGATTCGAATCGCCTTTAAAGCACATGAAAAGCGGCAAAACGTCGACAATGATGCCCTTGGCCAAAAAGGGCGTATGCGTTTTTTCCTGAATATATTCAGGAAAAAACGCATACGCTCTTTTTGGCCAACCACGCAACCTGGAAAGGCAAATCAGCGCTACAAAGAAGTCTCGCTTCCCATCGGTCAAAAGGGCCATGCTGCAAAAAGTGTCAAAACCAGAAATGCAGTACAGGCCATGGAGAAATGGCAGCCTTGCTACGCTGATGGGCGGGATGTAAATTGCCAAAAGCCACTCTGGAGAAGTGTACGGTGTGTCCTGAAACATCGAAAAAACACAGCTTAGGGAGCATAGGGCACGTCCACTCATGGGCGTATAAATTGGGAAAACTAAAAATCAGCAAGACACAGGCACCCCAATGTTTAGGGCTGCTATGTTGACAAGAACCTCCACTTCATGACACCTTAAATATCCCAGGAAAGAGAAAAATGGATAAAGAAGTTGTGGTCCTAATGTACAAAGGAATATCACTCAGACATGAAATCAATGTCATAAGGCTAGTAGAAGCAAGATGAGTGGATTTAGGTACGACGATTCTAAGTGAAATAAGTGACACAGAAAAAGACACTTATCATAAGCTATCACTTATAGAGGGAATGTAAAAACCGCTACACCTGAACTGAATTACAAAACAGAACAGAGTCACACGTTTAGAAAACACACTATGGCTGCTTAACGGGAAAGGTGAGGTGGGGTGATGCATAAAACAAGGGTTTCAAATTCGCTCAGATACCGTTCCATACACCCAATATGTAATAGACAAGACCTACTCCTTGCTCAGTGAACTGGACTCAACACCCCCTATTCACCGCACAAGAATATATGTGACTAGTAAGAATCTTAAAACCTATGTATTGATATCTCTCTGGAAGTGAGCCAAGTGGGTGTAAAGCCACATAAACACAGCCGTGAAAAGCAGCTAAACACCATTATAAAAATAAATTACTTTTAAAAACCCGTAAAACAAAGACAGTGAAAGAGAGAGAAATTCTTACAAAATTCGTTCAGGGGCTGTGATGCAACCTGGATTGACCATATCTAGACCCACACCGGGATGAGACATAAGGGTGGACACTCTTGGGGCTGAGAGGTTGGGTGAGGTTGGGTGAGCAAACTCAGACCCTTTAAAGTAATACTGCGTGGTACCCATCCCATGGGTCCCAAATCTCCAGGTTCAAAGGCATCTTCCTACATCGAAAACATGCATGAGAAACCCAGAAGATGGTACACCATGTGATTTTGAAAGGTTTCTAAAACGCACCCAATTTCTCATCTCCTTGTGCTCGGGTTCACCTTTCCAGCTACTTTACTAGCAATCTCCCTACTTGGAGAATCAGCACCTTTAACCTCCTGTTCCCTACAGGTTGCAATTTGTCCTGAGGATGAACGGGAAGAGGGGAAACAAATGAGAGACTAGATCTAGGTGTTGGGACAGGCACAGGTCACTCTATTTTCCCATCAGGAAGAAGAATTAAACACAGGCTCAGCCTGCCGCCGGGAACCAGAATAGGGCCTGAGGCAATCCCGAGCTATTGCGGCCAGCTGCCAAAAAAGACAGTTCAAAAATGGAGCTCAGGGGCACTGCAATTCACAAACCTGCTGAGTTATAAATGATAACTCTCGTCCACAAATATATTGAGGGAAGGCAACGAAGAGGAGTTGAAAGCAAGGCAGAATTGCAGGAAACAGGTTTCAGGAGGTAGATTCGAATCGCCTTTAAAGCACATGAAAAGTGGCAAAACATCGACAGTGATGCCCTTGGCCAAAAAGGGCGTAAGCGTTTTTTCCTGAATATATTCAGGAAAAAACGCATACGCCCTTTTTGGCCAACCAAGCAACCTGGAAAGGCAAATCAGCGCTACAAAGAAGTCTCGCTTCCCATCCGTCAAAAGGGCCATGCTGCAAAATTTTTCAAAACCAGAAATGCAGGACAGGCCATGGAGAAATGACAGCCTTGCTACGCTGATGGGCGGGATGTAAATTGCCAACAGCCACTCTGGAGAAGTGTACGGTGTGTCCTGAAACAACGAAAAAACACAGCTTAGGGAGCATAGGGCACGTCCACTCATGGGCGTATAAATTGGGAAAACTAAAAATCAGCAAGACACAGGCACCCCAATGTTTAGGGCTGCTATGTTGACAAGAACCTCCACTTCATGACACCTTAAATATCCCAGGAAAGAGAAAAATGGATAAAGAAGTTGTGGTCCTTATGTACAAAGGAATATCCCTCAGACATGAAATCAATGTCATAAGGCTACTAGAAGCAAGATGAGTGGATTTAGGTATGACGATGCTAAGTGAAATAAGTCACACAGAAAAAGACACTTATCATAAGCTATCACTTATAGAGGGAATGTAAAAACCGCTACACTTGAACTGAATTACAAAACAGAACAGAGTCACACGTTTAGAAAACACACTATGGCTGCTTAACGGGAAAGATGAGGTGGGGTGATGCATAAAACAAGGGTTTCAAATTCGCTCAGATACTGTTCCATACACCCAATATGTAATAGACAAGACGTACTCCTTGCTCAGTGAACTGGACTCAACATCCCCTATTCACCGCACAAGAATATATATGACTAGTAAGAATCGTAAAACCTATGTATTGATATCTCTCTGGAAGTGAGCCAAGTGGGTGTAAAGCCGCATAAACACAGCCGTGAAAAGCAGCTAAACCCCATTATAAAAATAAATTACTTTTAAAAACCCGTAAAACAAAGACAGTGAAAGAGAGAGAAATTCTTAAAAAATTCGTTCAGGAGCTGTGATGCAACCTGGATTGACCATATCTAGACCCACACCTGGATGAGACATAAGGGTGGACACTCTTGGGGCTGAGAGGTTGGGTGAGGTTGGGTGAGCAAACGCAGACCCTTTAAAGTAATACTGTGTGGTACCCATCCCATGGGTCCCAAATCTCCAGGTTCAAGGGCATCTTCCTACATCGAAAACATGCATGAGAAACACAGAAGATGGTACACCGTGTGATTTTGAAAGGTTTCTAAAACGCACCCAATTTCTCATCTCCTTGTGCTCGGGTTCGCCTTTCCAGCTACTTTACTAGCAATCTCCCTACTTGGAGAACCAGCACCTTTAAGCTCCTGTTCCCTACAGGTTGCAATTTGTCCTGAGGATGAACGGGAAGAGGGGCAACCAATGAGAGACTAGATCTAGGTGTTGGGACAGGCCCAGGTCACTCTATTTTCCCATCAGGAAGAAGAATTAACCACAGGCTCAGCCTGCCGCCAGGAACCAGAATAGGGCCTGAGGCAATCCCGCGCTTTTGCGGCCAGCTCCCAAAAAAGCGAGTTGAAAAATGGAGCTCAGGGACACTGCAATTCACAAACCCGCAGAGTTATAAATGATAACTCTCATCCACAGATATATTGAGGGAAGGCAACGAAGAGGATTTGAAAGCAAGGCAGAATTGCAGGAAACAGATTTCAGGAGGTAGATTCGAATCGCCTTTAAAGCACATGAAAAGCGGCAAAACGTCGACAATGATGCCCTTGGCCAAAAAGG
This sequence comes from Eschrichtius robustus, assembly GCF_028021215.1. Classification (NCBI taxonomy): domain Eukaryota; kingdom Metazoa; phylum Chordata; class Mammalia; order Artiodactyla; family Eschrichtiidae; genus Eschrichtius; species Eschrichtius robustus. Next base: position 363,238 of record NW_027175204.1, read on the forward strand.
GCGTATGCGTTTTTTCCTGAATATATTCAGGAAAAAACGCATACGCCCTTTTTGGCCAACCAAGCAACCTGGAAAGGCAAATCAGCGCTACAAAGAGGTCTCGCTTCCCATCGGTCAAAAGGGCCATGCTGCAAAAAGTGTCAAAACAGGAAATGCAGGACAGGCCATGGAGAAATGGCAGCCTTGCTACGCTGATGGGCGGGATGTAAATTGCCAACAGCCACTCTGGAGAAGTGTACGGTGTGTCCTGAAACATCGAAAAAACACAGCTTAGGGAGCATAGGGCACCTCCACTCATGGGCGTATAAATTGGGAAAACTAAAAATCAGCAAGACACAGGCACCCAAAAGTTTAGGGCTGCTCTGTTGACAAGAACCTCCACTTCATGACACCTTAAATATCCCAGGAAAGAGAAAAATGGATAAAGAAGTTGTAGTTCTTATGTACAATGGAATATCACTCAGACATGAAATCAATGTCATAAGGCTAGTAGAAGCAAGATGAGTGGATTTAGGTATGACGATTCTAAGTGAAATAAGTCACACAGAAAAAGACACTTATCATAAGCTATCACTTATAGAGGGAATGTAAAAACCGCTACACTTGAACTGAATTACAAAACAGAACAGAGTCACACGTTTAGAAAACACACTATGGCTGCTTAACGGGAAAGGTGAGGTGGGGTGATGCATAAAACAAGGGTTTCAAATTCGCTCAGATACTGTTCCATACACCCAATATGTAATAGACAAGACCTACTCCTTGCTCAGTGAACTGGACTCAACACCCCCTATTCACCGCACAAGAATATATCTGACTAGTAAGAATCGTAAAACCTATGTATTGATATCTCTCTGGAAGTGAGCCAAGTGGGTGTAAAGCCGCATAAACACAGCCGTGAAAAGCAGCTAAACCCCATTATAAAAATAAATTACTTTTAAAAACCCGTAAAACAAAGACAGTGAAAGAGAGAAAAATTCTTACAAAATTCGTTCAGGGGCTGTGATGCAACCTGGATTGACCATATCTAGACCCACACCGGGATGAGACATAAGGGTGGACACTCTTGGGGCTGAGAGGTTGGGTGAGCAAACTCAGACCCTTTAAAGTAATACTGCGTGGAACCCATCCCATGGGTCCCAAATCTCCAGGTTCAAAGGCATCTTCCTACATCGAAAACATGCATGAGAAACCCAGAAGATGGTACACCGTGTGATTTTGAAAGGTTTCTAAAACGCACCCAATTTCTCATCTCCTTGTGCTCGGGTTCACCTTTCCAGCTACTTTACTAGCAATCTCCCTACCTGGAGAATCAGCACCTTTAAGCTCCTGTTCCCTACAGGTTGCAATTTGTCCTGAGGATGAACGGGAAGAGGGGCAAATAATGAGAGACTAGATCTAGGTGTTGGGACAGGCACAGGTCACTCTATTTTCCCATCAGGAAGAAGAATTAAACACAGGCTCAGCCTGCCGCCCGGAACCAGAATAGGGCCTGAGGCAATCCCGTGCTTTTGCGGCCAGCTCCCAAAAAAGACAGTTGAAAAATGGAGCTCAGGGGCACTGCAATTCACAAACCTGCTGAGTTATAAATGATAACTCTCGTCCACAAATATATTGAGGGAAGGCAACGAAGAGGATTTGAAAGCAAGGCAGAATTGCAGGAAACAGGTTTCAGGAGGTAGATTCGAATCGCCTTTAAAGCACATGAAAAGCGGCAAAACGTCGACAATGATGCCCTTGGCCACAAAGGGCGTATGCGTTTTTTCCTGAATATATTCAGGAAAAAACGCATACGCTCTTTTTGGCCAACCAAGCAACCTGGAAAGGCAAATCAGCGCTACAAAGAAGTCTCGCTTCCCATCGGTCAAAAGGGCCATGCTGCAAAAAGTGTCAAAACCAGAAATGCAGTACAGGCCATGGAGAAATGGCAGCCTTGCTACGCTGATGGGCGGGATGTAAATTGCCAACAGCCACTCTGGAGAAGTGTACGGTGTGTCCTGAAACATCGAAAAAACACAGCTTAGGGAGCATAGGGCACGTCCACTCATGGGCGTATAAATTGGGAAAACTAAAAATCAGCAAGACACAGGCGCCCCAATGTTTAGGGCTGCTATGTTGACAAGAACCTCCACTTCATGACACCTTAAATATCCCAGGAAAGAGAAAAATGGATAAAGAAGTTGTGGTCCTAATGTACAAAGGAATATCACTCAGACATGAAATCAATGTCATAAGGCTAGTAGAAGCAAGATGAGTGGATTTAGGTACGACGATTCTAAGTGAAATAAGTGACACAGAAAAAGACACTTATCATAAGCTATCACTTATAGAGGGAATGTAAAAACCGCTACACCTGAACTGAATTACAAAACAGAACAGAGTCACACGTTTAGAAAACACACTATGGCTGCTTAACGGGAAAGGTGAGGTGGGGTGATGCATAAAACAAGGGTTTCAAATTCGCTCAGATACCGTTCCATACACCCAATATGTAATAGACAAGACCTACTCCTTGCTCAGTGAACTGGACTCAACACCCCCTATTCACCGCACAAGAATATATCTGACTAGTAAGAATCGTAAAACCTATGTATTGATATCTCTCTGGAAGTGTGTCAAGTGGGTGTAAAGCTGCATAAACACAGCCGTGAAAAGCAGCTAAACCCCATTATAAAAATAAATTACTTTTAAAAACCCGTAAAACAAAGACAGTGAAAGAGAGAAAAATTCTTACAAAATTCGTTCAGGGGCTGTGATGCAACCTGGATTGACCATATCTAGACCCACACCGGGATGAGACATAAGGGTGGACACTCTTGGGGCTGAGAGGTTGGGTGAGCAAACTCAGACCCTTTAAAGTAATACTGCGTGGAACCCATCCCATGGGTCCCAAATCTCCAGGTTCAAAGGCATCTTCCTACATCGAAAACATGCATGAGAAACCCAGAAGATGGTACACCGTGTGATTTTGAAAGGTTTCTAAAACGCACCCTATTTCTCATCTCCTTGTGCTCGGGTTCACCTTTCCAGCTACTTTACTAGCAATCTCCCTACCTGGAGAATCAGCACCTTTAAGCTCCTGTTCCCTACAGGTTGCAATTTGTCCTGAGGATGAACGGGAAGAGGGGCAAATAATGAGAGACTAGATCTAGGTGTTGGGACAGGCACAGGTCACTCTATTTTCCCATCAGGAAGAAGAATTAAACACAGGCTCAGCCTGCCGCCGGGAACTAGAATAGGGCCTGAGGCAATCCCGTGCTTTTGCGGCCAGCTCCCAAAAAAGACAGTTGAAAAATGGAGCTCAGGGGCACTGCAATTCACAAACCTGCTGAGTTATAAATGATAACTCTCGTCCACAAATATATTGAGGGAAGGCAACGAAGAGGATTTGAAAGCAAGGCAGAATTGCAGGAAACAGGTTTCAGGAGGTAGATTCGAATCGCCTTTAAAGCACATGAAAAGTGGCAAAACGTCGACAGTGATGCCCTTGGCCAAAAAGGGCGTAAGCGTTTTTTCCTGAATATATTCAGGAAAAAACGCATACGCCCTTTTTGGCCAACCAAGCAAACTGGAAAGGCAAATCAGCGCTACAAAGAAGTCTCGCTTCCCATCGGTCAAAAGGGCCATGCTGCAAAAAGTGTCAAAACCAGAAATGCAGGACAGGCCATGGAGAAATGGCAGCCTTGCTACGCTGATGAGCGGGATGTAAATTGCCAACAGCCACTCTGGAGAAGTGTACGGTGTGTCCTGAAACATCGAAAAAACACAGCTTAGGGAGCATAGGGCACGTCCACTCATTGGCGTATAAATTGGGAAAACTAAAAATCAGCAAGACACAGGCACCCCAAAGATTAGGGCTGCTATGTTGACAAGAACCTCCACTTCATGACACCTTAAATATCCCAGGAAAGAGAAAAATGGATAAAGAAGTTGTGGTCCTTATGTACAAAGGAATATCACTCAGACATGAAATCAATGTCATAAGGCTAGTAGAAGCAAGATGAGTGGATTTAGGTACGACGATTCTAAGTGAAATAAGTGACACAGAAAAAGACACTTATCATAAGCTATCACTTATAGAGGGAATGTAAAAACCGCTACACCTGAACTGAATTACAAAACAGAACAGAGTCACACGTTTAGAAAACACACTATGGCTGCTTAACGGGAAAGGTGAGGTGGGGTGATGCATAAAACAAGGGTTTCAAATTCGCTCAGATACCGTTCCATACACCCAATATGTAATAGACAAGACCTACTCCTTGCTCAGTGAACTGGACTCAACACCCCCTATTCACCGCACAAGAATATATCTGACTAGTAAGAATCTTAAAACCTATGTATTGATATCTCTCTGGAAGTGAGCCAAGTGGGTGTAAAGCCGCATAAACACAGCCGTGAAAAGCAGCTAAACACCATTATAAAAATAAATTACTTTTAAAAACCCGTAAAACAAAGACAGTGAAAGAGAGAGAAATTCTTACAAAATTCGTTCAGGGGCTGTGATGCAACCTGGATTGACCATATCTAGACCCACACCTGGATGAGACATAAGGGTGGACACTCTTGGGGCTGAGAGGTTGGGTGAGGTTGGGTGAGCAAACTCAGACCCTTTAAAGTAATACTGCGTGGTACCCATCCCATGGGTCCCAAATCTCCAGGTTCAAAGGCATCTTCCTACATCGAAAACATGCATGAGAAACCCAGAAGATGGTACACCATGTGATTTTGAAAGGTTTCTAAAACGCACCCAATTTCTCATCTCCTTGTGCTCGGGTTCACCTTTCCAGCTACTTTACTAGCAATCTCCCTACTTGGAGAATCAGCACCTTTAAGCTCCTGTTCCCTACAGGTTGCAATTTGTCCTGAGGATGAACGGGAAGAGGGGAAACAAATGAGAGACTAGATCTAGGTGTTGGGACAGGCACAGGTCACTCTATTTTCCCATCAGGAAGAAGAATTAAACACAGGCTCAGCCTGCCGCCGGGAACCAGAATAGGGCCTGAGGCAATCCCGAGCTATTGCGGCCAGCTGCCAAAAAAGACAGTTCCAAAATGGAGCTCAGGGGCACTGCAATTCACAAACCTGCTGAGTTATAAATGATAACTCTCGTCCACAAATATATTGAGGGAAGGCAACGAAGAGGAGTTGAAAGCAAGGCAGAATTGCAGGAAACAGGTTTCTGGAGGTAGATTCGAATCGCCTTTAAAGCACATGAAAAGTGGCAAAACATCGACAGTGATGCCCTTGGCCAAAAAGGGCGTAAGCGTTTTTTCCTGAATATATTCAGGAAAAAACGCATACGCCCTTTTTGGCCAACCAAGCAACCTGGAAAGGCAAATCAGCGCTACAAAGAAGTCTCGCTTCCCATCCGTCAAAAGGGCCATGCTGCAAAATTTTTCAAAACCAGAAATGCAGGACAGGCCATGGAGAAATGGCAGCCTTGCTACGATGATGGGCAGGATGTAAATTGCCAACAGACACTCTGGAGAAGTGTACGGTGTGTCCTGAAACAACGAAAAAACACAGCTTAGGGAGCATAGGGCACGTCCACTCGTGGGCGTATAAATTGGGAAAACTAAAAATCAGCAAGACACAGGCACCCCAATGTTTAGGGCTGCTATGTTGACAAGAACCTCCACTTCATGACACCTTAAATATCCCAGGAAAGAGAAAAATGGATAAAGAAGTTGTGGTCCTTATGTACAAAGGAATATCCCTCAGACATGAAATCAATGTCATAAGGCTAGTAGAAGCAAGATGAGTGGATTTAGGTATGACGATGCTAAGTGAAATAAGTCACACAGAAAAAGACACTTATCATAAGCTATCACTTATAGAGGGAATGTAAAAACCGCTACACTTGAACTGAATTACAAAACAGAACAGAGTCACACGTTTAGAAAACACACTATGGCTGCTTAACGGGAAAGATGAGGTGGGGTGATGCATAAAACAAGGGTTTCAAATTCGCTCAGATACTGTTCCATACACCCAATATGTAATAGACAAGACCTACTCCTTGCTCAGTGAACTGGACTCAACATCCCCTATTCACCGCACAAGAATATATCTGACTAGTAAGAATCGTAAAACCTATGTATTGATATCTCTCTGGAAGTGAGCCAAGTGGGTGTAAAGCCGCATAAACACAGCCGTGAAAAGCAGCTAAACCCCATTATAAAAATAATTACTTTTAAAAACCCGTAAAACAAAGACAGTGAAAGAGAGAGAAATTCTTACAAAATTCGTTCAGGGGCTGTGATGCAACCTGGATTGACCATATCTAGACCCACACCTGGATGAGACATAAGGGTGGACCCTCTTGGGGCTGAGATTTTGGGTGAGGTTGGGTGAGCAAACGCAGACCCTTTAAAGTAATACTGTGTGGTACCCATCCCATGGGTCCCAAATCTCCAGGTTCAAGGGCATCTTCCTACATCGAAAACATGCATGAGAAACACAGAAGATGGTACACCGTGTGATTTTGAAAGGTTTCTAAAACGCACCCAATTTCTCATCTCCTTGTGCTCGGGTTCGCCTTTCCAACTACTTTACTAGCAATCTCCCTACTTGGAGAACCAGCACCTTTAAGCTCCTGTTCCCTACAGGTTGCAATTTGTCCTGAGGATGAACGGGAAGAGGGGCAACCAATGAGAGACTAGATCTAGGTGTTGGGACAGGCACAGGTCACTCTATTTTCCCATCAGGAAGAAGAATTAACCACAGGCTCAGCCTGCCGCCAGGAACCAGAATAGGGCCTGAGGCAATCCCGCGCTTTTGCGGCCAGCTCCCAAAAAAGCGAGTTGAAAAATGGAGCTCAGGGACACTGCAATTCACAAACCCGCAGAGTTATAAATGATAACTCTCATCCACAGATATATTGAGGGAAGGCAACGAAGAGGATTTGACAGCAAGGCAGAATTGCAGGAAACAGATTTCAGGAGGTAGATTCGAATCGCCTGTAAAGCACATGAAAAGCGGCAAAACGTCGACAATGATGCCCTTGGCCAAAAAGGGCGTATGCGTTTTTTCCTGAATATATTCAGGAAAAAACGCATACGCCCTTTTTGGCCAACCAAGCAACCTGGAAAGGCAAATCAGCGCTACAAAGAGGTCTCGCTTCCCATCGGTCAAAAGGGCCATGCTGCAAAAAGTGTCAAAACCAGAAATGCAGGACAGGCCATGGAGAAATGGCAGCCTTGCTACGCTGATGGGCGGGATGTAAATTGCCAACAGCCACTCTGGAGAAGTGTACGGTGTGTCCTGAAACATCGAAAAAACACAGCTTAGGGAGCATAGGGCACCTCCACTCATGGGCGTATAAATTGGGAAAACTAAAAATCAGCAAGACACAGGCACCCAAAAGTTTAGGGCTGCTCTGTTGACAAGAACCTCCACTTCATGACACCTTAAATATCCCAGGAAAGAGAAAAATGGATAAAGAAGTTGTAGTTCTTATGTACAATGGAATATCACTCAGACATGAAATCAATGTCATAAGGCTAGTAGAAGCAAGATGAGTGGATTTAGGTATGACGATTCTAAGTGAAATAAGTCACACAGAAAAAGACACTTATCATAAGCTATCACTTATAGAGGGAATGTAAAAACCGCTACACTTGAACTGAATTACAAAACAGAAAAGAGTCACACGTTTAGAAAACACACTATGGCTGCTTAACGGGAAAGGTGAGGTGGGGTGATGCATAAAACAAGGGTTTCAAATTCGCTCAGATACTGTTCCATACACCCAATATGTAATAGACAAGACCTACTCCTTGCTCAGTGAACTGGACTCAACACCCCCTATTCACCGCACAAGAATATATCTGACTAGTAAGAATCGTAAAACCTATGTATTGATATCTCTCTGGAAGTGAGCCAAGTGGGTGTAAAGCCGCATAAACACAGCCGTGAAAAGCAGCTAAACCCCATTATAAAAATAAATTACTTTTAAAAACCCGTAAAACAAAGACAGTGAAAGAGAGAGAAATTCTTACAAAATTCGTTCAGGGGCTGTGATGCAACCTGGATTGACCATATCTAGACCCACACCGGGGTGAGACATAAGGGTGGACACTCTTGGGGCTGAGAGGTTGGGTGAGCAAACTCAGACCCTTTAAAGTAATACTGCGTGGAACCCATCCCATGGGTCCCAAATCTCCAGGTTCAAAGGCAGCTTCCTACATCGAAAACATGCATGAGAAACCCAGAAGATGGTACACCGTGTGATTTTGAAAGGTTTCTAAAACGCACCCAATTTCTCATCTCCTTGTGCTCGGGTTCGCCTTTCCAGCTACTTTACTAGCAATCTCCCTACTTGGAGAATCAGCACCTTTAAGCTCCTGTTCCCTACAGGTTGCAATTTGTCCTGAGGATGAACGGGAAGAGGGGCAAATAATGAGAGACTAGATCTAGGTGTTGGGACAGGCACAGGTCACTTTATTTTCCCATCAGGAAGAAGAATTAAACACAGGCTCAGCCTGCCGCCGGGAACCAGAATAGGGCCTGAGGCAATCCCGTGCTTTTGCGGCCAGCTCCCAAAAAAGACAGTTGAAAAATGGAGCTCAGGGGCACTGCAATTCACAAACCTGCTGAGTTATAAATGATAACTCTCGTCCACAAATATATTGAGGGAAGGCAACGAAGAGGATTTGAAAGCAAGGCAGAATTGCAGGAAACAGGTTTCAGGAGGTAGATTCGAATCGCCTTTAAAGCACATGAAAAGTGGCAAAACGTCGACAGTGATGCCCTTGGCCAAAAAGGGCGTAAGCGTTTTTTCCTGAATATATTCAGGAAAAAACGCATACGCCCTTTTTGGCCAACCAAGCAACCTGGAAAGGCAAATCAGCGCTACAAAGAAGTCTCGCTTCCCATCCGTCAAAAGGGCCATGCTGCAAAAAGTGTCAAAACCAGAAATGCAGGACAGGCCATGGAGAAATGGCAGCCTTGCTACGCTGATGGGCGGGATGTAAATTGCCAACAGCCACTCTGGAGAAGTGTACGGTGTGTCCTGAAACATCGAAAAAACACAGCTTAGGGAGCATAGGGCACGTCCACTCATTGGCGTATAAATTGGGAAAACTAAAAATCAGCAAGACACAGGCACCCCAAACATTAGGGCTGCTATGTTGATAAGAACCTCCACTTCATGACACCTTAAATATCCCAGGAAAGAGAAAAATGGATAAAGAAGTTGTGGTCCTTATGTACAAAGGAATATCACTCAGACATGAAATCAATGTCATAAGGCTAGTAGAAGCAAGATGAGTGGATTTAGGTATGACGATTCTAAGTGAAATAAGTCACACAGAAAAAGACACTTATCATAAGCTATCACTTATAGAGGGAATGTAAAAACCGCTACACTTGAACTGAATTACAAAACAGAACAGAGTCACACGTTTAGAAAACACACTATGGCTGCTTAACGGGAAAGGTGAGGTGGGGTGATGCATAAAACAAGGGTTTCAAATTCGCTCAGATACTGTTCCATACACCCAATATGTAATAGACAAGACCTACTCCTTGCTCAGTGAACTGGACTCAACACCCCCTATTCACCGCACAAGAATATATCTGACTAGTAAGAATCGTAAAACCTATGTATTGATATCTCTCTGGAAGTGAGCCAAGTGGGTGTAAAGCCGCATAAACACAGCCGTGAAAAGCAGCTAAACCCCATTATAAAAATAAATTACTTTTAAAAACCCGTAAAACAAAGACAGTGAAAGAGAGAGAAATTCTTACAAAATTCGTTCAGGGGCTCTGATGCAACCTGGATTGACAATATCTAGACCCACACCTGGATGAGACATAAGGGTGGACACTCTTGGGGCTGAGAGTTTGGGTGAGGTTGGGTGAGCAAACGCAGACCCTTTAAAGTAATACTGTGTGGTACCCATCCCATTGGTCCCAAATCTCCAGGTTCAAGGGCATCTTCCTACATCGAAAACATGCATGAGAAACCCAGAAGATGGTACACCGTGTGATTTTGAAAGGTTTCTAAAACGCACCCAATTTCTCATCTCCTTGTGCTCGGGTTCGCCTTTCCAGCTACTTTACTAGCAATCTCCCTACTTGGAGAATCAGCACCTTTAAGCTCCTGTTCCCTACAGGTTGCAATTTGTCCTGAGGATGAACGGGAAGAGGGGCAACCAATGAGAGACTAGATCTAGGTGTTGGGACAGGCACAGGTCACTCTAATTTCCCATCAGGAAGAAGAATTAAACACAGGCTCAGCCTGCCGCCGGGAACCAGAATAGGGCCTGAGGCAATCCCGTGCTTTTGCGGCCAGCTCCCAAAAAAGACAGTTGAAAAATGGAGCTCAGGGGCACTGCAATTCACAAACCTGCAGAGTTATAAATGATAACTCTCGTCCACAAATATACTGAGGGAAGGCAACGAAGAGGATTTGAAAGCAAGGCAGAATTGCAGGAAACAGGTTTCAGGAGGTAGATTCGAATCGCCTTTAAAGCACATGAAAAGTGGCAAAACGTCGACAGTGATGCCCTTGGCCAAAAAGGGCGTAAGCGTTTTTTCTTGAATATATTCAGGAAAAAACGCATACGCCCTTTTTGGCCAACCAAGCAACCTGGAAAGGCAAATCAGCGTTACAAAGAAGTCTCGCTTCCCATCGGTCAAAAGGGCCATGCTGCAAAAAGTGTCAAAACCAGAAATGCAGTACAGGCCATGGAGAAATGGCAGCCTTGCTACGCTGATGGGCGGGATGTAAATTGCCAACAGCCACTCTGGAGAAGTGTACGGTGTGTCCTGAAACATCGAAAAAACACAGCTTAGGGAGCATAGGGCACATCCACTCATGGGCGTATAAATTGGGAAAACTAAAAATCAGCAAGACACAGGCACCCCAATGTTTAGGGCTGCTATGTTGACAAGAACCTCCACTTCATGACACCTTAAATATCCCAGGAAAGAGATAAATGGATAAAGAAGTTGTGGTCCTTATGTACAAAGGAATATCCCTCAGACATGAAATCAATGTCATAAGGCTAGTAGAAGCAAGATGAGTGGATTTAGGTATGACGATTCTAAGTGAAATAAGTCACACAGAAAAAGACACTTATCATAAGCTATCACTTATAGAGGGAATGTAAAAACGGCTACACTTGAACTGAATTACAAAACAGAACAGAGTCACACGTTTAGAAAACACACTATGGCTGCTTAACGGGAAAGGTGAGGTGGGGTGATGTATAAAACAAGGGTTTCAAATTCGCTCAGATACTGTTCCATACACCCAATATGTAATAGACAAGACCTACTCCTTGCTCAGTGAACTGGACTCAACACCCCCTATTCACCGCACAAGAATATATCTGACTAGTAAGAATCGTAAAACCTATGTATTGATATCTCTCTGGAAGTGTGTCAAGTGGGTGTAAAGCTGCATAAACACAGCCGTGAAAAGCAGCTAAACCCCATTATAAAAATAAATTACTTTTAAAATCCTGTAAAACAAAGACAGTGAAAGAGAGAGAAATTCTTAAAAAATTCTTTCAGGAGCTGTGATGCAACCTGGATTGACCATATCTAGACCCACACCTGGATGAGACATAAGGGTGGACACTCTTTGGGCTGAGAGGTTGGGTGAGGTTGGGTGAGCAAACTCAGACCCTTTAAAGTAGTACTGCGTGGTACCCATCCCATGGGTCCCAAATCTCCAGGTTCAAGGGCATCTTCCTACATCGAAAACATGCATGAGAAACCCAGAAGATGGAACACCGTGTGATTTTGAAAGGTTTCTAAAACGCACCTCATTTCTCATCTCCTTGTGCTCGGGTTCGCCTTTCCAGCTACTTTACTAGCAATCTCCCTACTTGGAGAATCAGCACCTTTAAGCTCCTGTTCCCTACAGGTTGCAATTTGTCCTGAGGATGAACGGGAAGAGGGGCAACCAATGAGAGACTAGATCTAGGTGTTGGGACAGGCACAGGTCACTCTATTTTCCCATCAGGAAGAAGAATTAACCACAGGCTCAGCCTGCCTCCAGGAACCAGAATAGGGCCTGAGGCAATCCCACGCTTTTGCGGCCAGCTCCCAAAAAAGCGAGTTGAAAAATGGAGCTCAGGGACACTGCAATTCACAAACCCGCAGAGTTATAAATGATAACTCTCGTCCACAAATATATTGAGGGAAGGCAACGAAGAGGATTTGAAAGCAAGGCAGAATTGCAGGAAACAGGTTTCAGGAGGTAGATTCGAATCACCTTTAAAGCACATGAAAAGTGGCAAAACGTCGACAGTGATGCCCTTGGCCAAAAAGGGCATAAGCGTTTTTTTCCTGAATATATTCAGGAAAAAACGCATACGCCCTTTTTGGCCAACCAAGCAACCTGCAAAGGCAAATCAGCGCTACAAAGAAGTCTCGCTTCCCATCGGTCAAAAGGGCCATGCTGCAAAAAGTGTCAAAACCAGAAATGCAGGACAGGCCATGGAGAAATGGCAGCCTTGCTACGCTGATGGGCGGGATGTAAATTGCCAACAGCCACTCTGGAGAAGTGTACGGTGTGTCCTGAAACATCGAAAAAACAAAGCTTAGGGAGCATAGGGCACTTCCACTCATGGGCGTATAAATTGGGAAAACTAAAATCAGCAAGACACAGGCACCCCAAAGTTTAGGGCTGCTCTGTTGACAAGAACCTCCACTTCATGACACCTTAAATATCCCAGGAAAGAGAAAAATGGATAAGAAGCTGTGGTCCTTATGTACAATGGAATATCACTCAGCCATGAAATCAATGTCATAAGGCTAGTAGCAGCATGATGATTGGTTTTAGGTACGACGACTCTAAGTGAAATAAGTCACACAGAAAAAGACACATATCAAAAGCTATCACTTATAGAGGGAATGTAAAAACCGCTACACTTGAACTGAATTACAAATCAGAACAGAGTCACCCATTTTGAAAACACACTATGGCTGCTTAACGGGAAAGGTGAGGTGGGGTGATGCATAAAACAAGGGTTTCAAATTCGCTCAGATACCGTTCCATACACCCAATATGTAATAGACAAGACGTACTCCTTGCTCAGTGAACTGGACTCAACACCCTCTATTCACCGCACAAGAATATATCTGACTAGTGAGAATCTTAAAACCTATGTATTGATATCTCTCTGGAAGTGAGTCAAGTGGGTGTAAATCCGCATAAACACAGCCGTGAAAAGCAGCTAAACCCCATTATAAAAATAAATTAGTTTTAAAAACGCATGAAACAAAGACAGTGAAAGAGATAGAAATTCTTACAAAATTCATTCAGGGGCTGTGACGCAACCTGGATTGACCATATCTAGACCCACAGCTGGATGAGACATAAGGGTGGACACTCTTGGGGCTGAGAGGTTTGGTGAGGTTGGGTGAGCAAACGCAGACACTTTAAAGTAATACTGCGTGCTACCCATCCCATGGCTCCCAAATCTCCAGGTTCAAGGGCATCTTCCTACATCGAAAACATGCATGAGAAACCCAGAAGATGGTACACCGTGTGATTTGTAAAGTTTCTAAAACGCAACTCATTTCTCAACTCCGTGTGCTCGGGTTCGCCATTCCAGCTACTTTACTAGCAATCTCCCTACTTGGAGAATCAGCACCTTTAACCTCCTGTTCCATACAGGTTGCAACTTGTCCTAAGGATGAACGGGAAGAGGGGCAACCAATGAGAGACTACATCTAGGTGTTGGGACAGGCACAGGTCACTCTATTTTCTCATCAGGAAGAAGAATTAATCACAGGCTCAGCCTGCCGCCCGGAAGCAGAATAGGGCCTGAGGCAATCCCGCGCTTTTGCGGCCAGCTCCCAAAAAAGACAGTTGAAAAATGGAGCTCAGGGGCACTGCAATTCACAAACCTGCTGAGATATAAATGATAACTCTCGTCCACAAATATATTGAGGGAAGGCAAGGAAGAGGATTTATAAGCAAGGCAGAATTGCAGGAAACAGATTTCAGGAGGTAGAATCGAATCGCCTTTGAAGCACATGAAAAGCGGCAAAACGTCGACAATGATGCCCTTGGCCAAAAAGGGCGTATGCGTTTTTTCCTGAATATATTCAGGAAAAAACGCATACGCCCTTTTTGGCCAACCAAGCAACCTGGAAAGGCAAATCAGCGCTACAAAGAAGTCTCGCTTCCCATCGGTCAAAAGGGTCATGCTGAAAAAACTGTCAAAACCACAAAAGCAGGACAGGCCATGGAGAAATGGAAGCCTTGCTACACTGATGGGCGGAATGTAAATTGCCAACAACCACTCTGGAGAAGTGTACGGTGTATCCTGAAACATCGGAAAAACACAGCTTAGGGAGCATAGGGCACGTCCACTTATGGGCGTATAAATTGGGAAAACTAAAAATCAGCAAGACACAGGCACCCCAAAGTTTAGGGCTGCTCTGTTGACAAGAACCTCCACTTCATGACACCTTAAATATCCCAGGAAAGAGAAAAATGGATAAAGAAGTTGTGGTCCTTATGTACAATGGAATATCACTCAGCCATGAAATCAATGTCTTAAGGCTAGTAGCATCATGATGAGTGGATTTAGGTACGACGATTCTAAGTGAAATATGTCACACAGAAATAGACACTTATCATAAGCTATCACTTATAGAGGGAATGTAAAAACCGCTACACTTGAACTGAATTACAAAACAGAAGAGAGTCACACGTTTAGAAAACACACTATGGCTGCTTAACGGGAAAGGTGAGGTGGGGTGATGCATAAAACAAGGGTTTCACATTAGCACAGATACCGTTACATACACCCAATATGTCATAGACAAGACCTACTCCTTGCTCAGTGAACTGGACTCAACACCCCCTATTCACCGCACAAGTATATATCTGACTAATGAGAATCTTAAAACCTATGTATTGATATCTCTCTGGAAGTGTGTCAAGTGGGTGTAAAGCCGCATAAACACAGCCGTGAAAAGCAGCTAAACCCCATTATAAAAATAAATTACTTGTAAAAACCCGTAAAACAAAGACAGTGAAAGAGAGAGAAATTCTTACACAATTCCTTCAGGGGCTGTGACGCAACCTGGGTTGAACATATCTAGACCCACAGTTGGATGAGACCTAAGGGTGGACACTCTTGGGGCTCACAGGTTTGGTGAGGTTGGGTGAGCAAACGCAGACCCTTTAAAGTAATACTGCGTGGTACCCATCCCATGGGTCCCAAATCTCCAGGTTCAAGGGCATCTTCCTACATCGAAAACACGCATGGGAAACCTAGAAGATGGTACACCGTCTGATCGGGAAAGGTTTCTGAAACGCACCTTATTTCTCATTTCCTTGTTCTCGGGTTCGCCATTCCAGCTACTTTACTAGCAATCTCCCTACTTGGAGAATCAGCACCTTTAACCTCCTGTTCTGTACAGGTTGCAATTTGTCCTGAGGATGAACGGGAAGAGGGGCAACCAATGAGAGACTAGATGTAGGTGTTGGGACAGGCACAGGTCACTCTATTTTCCCATCAGGAAGAAGAATTAAGCACAGGCTCAGCCTGCCGCCGGGAACCAGATTAGTGCCTGAGGCAATCCCGCGCTTCTGCGGCCAGCTCCGAAAAAAGCCAGTTGAAAAATGGAGCACATGGGCACTGCAATTCACAAACCTGCAGAGTTATAAATGATAACTCTCTTCCACAAATATATTGAGGGAAGGCAACGAAGAGGATTTGAAAGCAAGGCAGAGTTGCATGAAACAGGTTTCAGGAGGTAGATTCGAATCGCCTTTCAAGCACATGAAAAGCGGCAAAACGTGGAAAATGATGCCCTTGGCCAAAAAGGGCGTATGCGTTTTTTCCTGAATATATTCAGGAAAAACCGCATACGCCCTTTTTGGCCAACCAAGCAACCTGGAAAGGCAAATCAGCGCTACAAAGAAGTCTCGCTTCCCATGGGTCAAAAGGGCCATGCTGAAAAAAGTGTCAAAACCACAAATGCAGGACAGGCCTTGGAGAAATGGGAGCCTTGCCACGCTGATGGGAGGGATGTAAATTGCCAACAGCCACTCTGGAGAAGTGTACGGTGTGGCCTGAAACATCGAAAAGACAAAGTTTATGGAGCATAGGGCACTTCCACTCATGGGCGTATAAATTGGGAAAACTAAAAATCAGCAAGACTCAGGCACCCCAAAGTTTAGGGCTGCTCTGTTGACAAGAACCTCCACTTCACGAAACCTTAAATATCCCAGGAAGGAGAAAAATGGATAAAGAAATTGTGATCCTTATGTACAATGGAATATCACTCAGCCATGAAATCAATGTCATAAGGCTAGTAGCAGCATGATGAGTGGATTTAGGTACGACGACTCTAAGTGAAATAAGTCACACAGAAAAATACACTTATCAAAAGCTATCACTTATAAAGGGAATGTAAAAACCGCTACAATTGAACTGAATTACAAATCACAACAGAGTCACACGTTTAGAAAACACACTATGGTTGCTTAACGGGAAAGGTGACGTGGGGTGATGCATAAAACAAGGGTTTCAAATTAGCTCAGATACCGTTCCATACACCCAATATGTAATAGAAAAGACCTACTCCTTGCTCAGTGAACTGGACTCAACACCCCCTATTCACCACACAAGAATATATCTGACTAGTGAGAATCTTAAAACTTATGTATTGATATCTCTCTGGAAGTGAGTCAAGTGGGTGTAGAGCCGCATAAACACAGCCGTGAAAAGCAGCTAAACCCCATTATAAAAATAAATTAGTTTTAAAAACCCATGAAACAAAGACAGTGAAAGAGAGAGAAATTCTTACAAAATTCATTCAGGGGCTGTGACGCAACCTGGATTGACCATATCTAGACCCACAGCTGGATGAGACATAAGGGTGGACACTCTTGGGGCTGAAAGGTTGGGTGAGGTTGGGTGAGCAAACGCAGACCCTTTAAAGTAATACTGCGTGGTACCCATCCCATTTGTCCCCAATCTCCAGGTTCAAGGGCATCTTCCTACATCGAAAACATGCATGAGAAACCTAGAAGATGGAACACCGTGAGATTGGGAAAGTTTCTAAAACGCACCTCATTTCTCAACTCCGTGTGCTTGGGTTCGCCATTCCAGCTACTTTACTAGCAATCTCCCTACTTGGAGAATCAGCTCCTTTAACCTCCTGTTCCATACAGGTTGCAATTTGTCCTAAGGATGAATGGGAAGAGGGGCAACCAATGAGAGACTAGATCTAGGTGTTGGGACAGGCCCAGGTCACTCTATTTTCCCATCAGGAAGAAGAATTAACCACAGGCTCAGCCTGCCACCCGGAACCAGAATAGGGCCTGAGGCAATCCCGCGCTTCTGCGGCCAGCTCCCAAAAAAGCCAGTTGATAAATGGAGCACATGGGCACTGCAATTCACAAACCTGCAGAGTTATAAATGATAACTCTCGTCCACAAATATATTGAGGGAAGGCAACGAAGAGGATTTGAAAGCAAGGCAGAGTTGCAGGAAACAGGTTTCAGGAGGTAGATTCGAATCGCCTTTAAAGCACATGAAAAGCGGCAAAACGTCGACAATGATGCCCTTGGCCAAAAAGGGCGTATGCGTTTTTTCCTGAATATATTCAGGAAAAAACGCATACGCCCTTTTTGGCCAACCAAGCAACCTGGAAATTCAAATCAGCGCTACAAAGAAGTCTCGCTTCCCATCGGTCCAAAGGGCCATGCTGAAAAAAGTGTCAAAACCACAAATGCAGGACAGGCCATGGAGAAATAGGAGCCTTGCTACGCTGATGGGCGGGATGTAAATTGCCAACAGCCACTCTGGAGAAGTGTACGGTGTGTCCTGAAACATCGAAAAAACAAAGCTTAGGGAGCATAGGGCACTTCCACTCATGGGCGTATAAATTGGGAAAACTAAAATCAGCAAGACACAGGCACCCCAAAGTTTAGGGCTGCTCTGTTGACAAGAACCTCCACTTCATGACACCTTAAATATCCCAGGAAAGAGAAAAATGGATAAAGAAGTTGTGGTCCTTATGTACAATGGAATATCACTCAGCCATGAAATCAATGTCATAAGGCTAGTAGAAGCAAGATGAGTGGATTTAGGTATGACAATTCTAAGTGAAATAAGTCACACAGAAAAAGACACTTATCATAAGCTATCACTTATAGAGGGAATGTAAAAACCGCTACACTTGAACTGAATTACAAAACAGAACAGAGTCACACGTTTAGAAAACACACTATGGCTGCTTAACGGGAAAGGTGAGGTGGGGTGATGCATAAAACAAGGGTTTCAAATTCGCTCAGATACCGTTCCATACACCCAATATGTAATAGACAAGACCTACTCCTTGCTCAGTGAACTGGACTCAACACCCCCTATTCACCGCACAAGAATATATGTGACTAGTAAGAATCTTAAAACCTATGTATTGATATCTGTCTGGAAGTGAGTCAAGTGGGTGTAAAGCGGCATAAACACAGCAATGAACAGTAGCGAATCCCCATTTTAAATTAAATAACTTTAAAAAACCCAAAAAAATAAGACAGTGATAGAGAGAGGAAATTTTACATAATTCGTTCCTGGGCTGTGATGCAACCTTGTTTGATCATATCTAGACCCACAGCTGGATGAGAAATAAAGCTGGACACTCTTGCAGCTGAAGGACTCTTTCCCTAGTTACCAGATTGGGGAACGTAAAAAGGCTGCCGCCCTCTGGCCGTTACCTGCAAATGCAGCTTTAAAATCTGTGTTAATGGTCACTTCATATGAACAAGTACTTCAGGGCTGTAAATGAAACCTGCCCTCAAAATGTCTTGAGGGAGGTAGTGGCCAAAACTTTTCAAAATGTGACACTTACTTTAAGAAAACAATTTGAAGAACTAAGCTGTAATCACAGTTTGATAAATAAAAAGAGCATGCTTTAAAGATCAATTTCAACAGATTATGGGACACATGCAAATTCAGCCACACAGAGGTATCAGCTCGCACCTGTTAGAATAACCAGCAGCAAGCAAACTACAAACAATAAATATTGAAGGTGTTTTGGAGAAATGCATACCCTCAATTTTAAGTGGGACATAACCTGGAAAGAGCCACTAATGAGAACTGAATGGTGGTGCCTTTAAAACGTACACACTGAGCTACCATATGATACAGCAAGCCCACTCCTTGGCCTATAACATAAGGAGATAGAACTGGAAAGACACAGGCAAGCAAATGTGCATTGCAGCAGTATTACAATAACCAAGACATGGAGGCAACCAAAAAGTCCATCAAGAGGTGCGTGGCCAAAGAATAACTGGTACACGTACAGATGGAATATTAGCTAGGGAAAAAACCAAAACAATGCCATTTGCAGCACTGTGTATGATTCTTGAGTTAATCAGGCAAATTGTACTAAGTCAGAAAGCAAAAGACACATATCCTATAATATCACTTATAGGTCTTAGCTAAAAACTGATACCAATGAAGATATTTCCACAGAGAAATGCAATCACAGATTCATTAAACAAACTTAGGGTTCACCAAATGGAAAGGTGTGAGGATTGGATACATTAGGATATTGGGGTTAAGATAGATATAGAAACACATGTGAAATATGTAATCACCAAAGACCTACGTAATACCAAGACAAGACTACTCAACATGGTGTCATAACCTACATGGGAAAATGATCCAAAGAAGAATAGATATATGTATATGTTTAAAAGAACCACATCTTGCACACCTAGAAGAAACAAAACATTTTAATCAAATTTGCTCTGACAAAAAATAAAAATTAAATTAAAAAAAGAACAAGAAGTAATGAGACATAAACTTAAGGGGCTTTGTGCTGGCACATTGCATTCTAATTTACAACCAGAACATGACTTCCATTAAGGCTCTGTCATCACTAATAAAGCAGCTTTATAAGCAATGTTGAAGGTAGCTTAAAAGAAGTCTCACTAATTATTGATAGTAACAAGGAAACAAAGAAAAGTAAAAATCTCACTGCAAAAAGTATACATAGGGTAAGGATAGTAGATCAAACACTGATTAAACTTCTGTAAAGAATAAAAGACAACAGTAGTATGTTTTGTTAAAAAAGAGAGGGCCCAAATAAATCTGAAATGAAAGAGATGATGTTACAACAGACACCACAGAAATACAAAGTATCCTAAGATACACACAGGGTAACTCAGGGCTCAGACTGGACAGAGCCCACTCTCCAGTCCCCTGTACATGACTTACAGGAGCCTCAGGAACTGAGGAGGAGGTCCCTGAGGAGAGGCTCAAGATAGAATATGGTAGGCATTAACATGACTGCATTCATCTTAAACATGCCTGAACTACATTCACACGAGATGATTTTGTCCTGTATGTACATCGGCACCTATAGCCGGAACTGCAGATCTTTGGCTTCAACACCTCTACTGACAACATTAGCTTCACCTGCTGTGGACCGTCTCCTATAGGATTTCTAGAATCACAAAACATCGAAGCTTCACAGGACCCAGAGTCTGTGCGACTCCACACAGAGTCTCAGAGTCTCAACTCCACTCAGATACTCCACTCTTGGAGGGCACACACAAAGTAGTGTGCACATCAGGACCCAGGGGAAGGAGCAGTGACCCCGTAGGGGAATGACCAGAACTACCTGCTACTTTTAGAGGGTCACCTGCAGAGGCAGCTGGTGGCTGTGGCTGTGGCTCACCGTGAGGACAACAACACTGGCAGCAGAAGTTCTGGGAAATACTCCTTGGTGTGAGCCCTCCCAGAGTCCGCCATTAGCCCCACCAAGAGCAAGGTAGGCTCCAGTGCTCGGTCGCCTCAGGCCAAACAACCAACAGGGAGGGAACCCAGCCCCATGCATCAGCAGACAAGCAGATTCAACTTTTTATTAAAGTTTTATTTAATCCGTAGACAAGCGGATTAAAGCTCTGCCCACCAAAGCAACACCCAGCTCTACCCACCACCAGTCCCTCCCATCAGGAAGCTTGCACAAGCCTCTAAGATAGACTCATCCACCAGAGAGCAGACAGCAGAAGCAAGAAGAACTACAATTCTGCAGCCTGTGGAAGGAAAACCACATTCACAGAAAGATAGACAAAATGAAAAGGCAGAGGACTTTATACCAGATCAAGGAACAAGATAAAACCCCAGAAAAAAAACGGAATGAGGTGGAGATAGGGAACCTTCCAGAAAAAGAATTCAGAATAATGATAGTGAAGTTGAGCCAAGACCTTAGAAAAAGAAAGGAGGCAAAGATCGAGAAGACACAAGAAATGCTTAACAAAGACCTAGAAGAATTAAGGAACAAACACCTAGAAGAGTTAAAGAACAAACAAACAGAGGTGAACAATGTAATAACTGAAATGAAAAATACACTAGAAGGAATCAGTAGCAGAATAACTGTGGCAGAAGAACGGATAAGTGGCCTGGAAGACAGAAAGG
The DNA here is from genome assembly GCF_028021215.1 of Eschrichtius robustus. Lineage (NCBI taxonomy): Eukaryota > Metazoa > Chordata > Mammalia > Artiodactyla > Eschrichtiidae > Eschrichtius > Eschrichtius robustus. The sequence continues at coordinate 384,651 of NW_027175204.1, forward strand.
TGGAAATCACTGCCATGGAACAGAATAAAGAAAAAGAATGAAAATAAATGAAGACACCCCAAGAGTCCTCTGGGACAACATTAAACGCAACAACATTCGCATTATAGGGGTCCCAGAAGGAGAAGAGAGAGAGAAAGGACCCGAGAATATATTTGAAGAGAATATGGTCAAAAACTTCCCTAGCATGGGAAAAGAAATAGCCACCCAAGTCCAGAAGCACAGAGTGTCCCAGGCAGGAGAAACCAAAGGAGAAAAATGACAAGACACATAGTAATCAAATTGACAAAAATTAACGACAAAGAAAAATTATTGAAAGCAGCAAGGGAAAAATGACAAATAACATACAAGGGAAATCCCATAAGGATAACAGCTGATTTCTCAGCAGAAAATCTACAAGCCAGAAGGAAGTGGCATGATAAATTTAAAGTGATGAAAGGGAAGAACCTACAACCAAGGGTACTGCACCCTGCAAAGAGCTCATTCAGATTTGATGGAGAAATCAAAAGCCTTACAGACAAGCAAAAGCTAAGAGAATTCAGCACCATGCAACCAGCTCTACACCAAATGCTAAAAGAACTTCTCTAAGTGGGAAACACAAGAGACGAAAAGGACCCACCAAGACAAACCCATAACAATTAAGAAAATAGTAGTAGGAACATACATATCGATAATTACCTTAAACGTGAATGCACTAAATGTTCCAACCAAAAGACATAGACTGGCTGAATGGATACAAAAACAAGACCCATATATATGCTGTCTACAAGAGACCCATTTCAGACCTAGGGACACATACAGACTGAAAGTGAGGCGATGGAAAAATATATTCTATGCTAATGAAAATCAAAAGAAAGCTGGAGTAGCAATACTCATATCAGATAAAATAGACTTTAAAATAAAGAATGTTACAAGAGACAAGGAAAGACACTACATAATGGTCAAGGGATCAATCCAAGAAGAAGATATAACAATTATAAATATATATGTACCCAACATAGGAGCACCTCAATGTATAAGGCAACTGCTAACAGCTATAAAAGAGGAAATCGACAGTAACACAATAATAGCGGGGGACTTTAACAGCTCACTTACACCAGTGGAGATCAGCCAGACAGAAAATTAATAAGGAAACACAAGCTTTAAATGACACAATAGACCAGATAGAGTTCATTGATATTTATAGGACATTCCATCCAAAAACAGCAGATTACACGTTCTTCTCAACTGCACACGGAACATTCTCCAGGATAGATCACATCTTGGGTCACAGATAAAGCCTCAGTAAATTTAAGAAAACTGAAATCATATCAAGCAGCTGTTCCGACCACAATGCTATGAGATTAGAAATCAATTACACGGAAAAAACTGTAAAAAACACAAACACATGGAGGCTAAACAATACGTTACTAAATAACCAAGAGATCACTGAAGAAATCAAAGGGGAAATCAAAAACTACCTAGAGACAAATGACAACCAAAACACGATGATCCAAAACCTATGGGATGCAGCAAAAGGAGTTCTAAGAGGGAAGTTTATAGCAATACAAGCCTACCTCAAGAAACAAGAAAAATCTCAAATAAACAATCTAACCTTACACCTAGAGGAACTAGAGAAAGAAGAACAAAACCCAAAGTTAGTAGAAGGAAAGAAATCCTAAAGATCAGAGCAGAAATAAATGAAATAGAAACAAAGAAAACGGAAGCAAAGATCATCAAAACTAAAAGCTGGTTCTTTGAGAAGATAAGCAAAAATGATCAACCTTTAGCCACACTCAAGAAAAAGAGGGAGAGGACGCAAATCAACAAAATTAGAAGTGAAAAAGGAGAAGTTACAACAGACACCACAGGAATACAAAGCATCCTAAGAGACTACTACAAGCAACTCTGTGCCAATAAAATGGACAATCTGGAAGAAATGGACAAATTCTTAGAAAGGTATAACCTTCTAAGACTGAACCAGGAAGAAATAGAAAATATGAACAAACCTATCACAAGCAATGAAATTGAAACTGTGATTAAAAATCTTCCAACAAACAAAAGTCCAGAACCAGATGGCATTACAGGTGAATTCTATCAAACATTTAGAGAAGAGCTAACACCCAACCTTCTCAAATTCTTCAAAACAATTGCAGGGGAAGGAACACTCCCAAACTCATTCTATGAGACCACCATCAACCTGATACCAAAATCAGACAGAGATACTACAAGGAAAGAAAATTATAGACCAATATCCCTGATGAATATAGATGCAAAAATCCTCAACAAAATACTAGCAAACAGAATCGAACAACACATTAAAAGGATCATACACCATGATCAAGTGGGGTTTATCCCAGGGATGCAAGGATTCTTCAATATACACAAATCAATGTGATACACCATATTAACAAATTGTAGAATAAAACCATATGGTCATCTCAATAGATGAAGGAAAAGATTTTGAGAAAATTCAACACTCATTTACGATAAAAACTCTGCAGAGTGTGGGCATAGACGGAAACTACCTCAACATAATAAAGGCCATATATGACAAACCCACAGCAAACAGCATTCTCAATGGTGAAAAACTGAAAGCGTTTCCTCTAAGATCAGGAACAAGACGAGGATGTCCACTCTCACCACTGCTATTCAACATAGTTTTGGAAGTCCTAGCCATGGCAATCAGAGAAGAAAAAGAAATAAAAGGAATACAAAACGGAAAAGAAGAAGTAAAATTGTCACTGTTTGCAGATGACATGATATCATAGATAGAGAATCTTAAAGATGCCACCAGAAAACCACTGGAGCTAATCAATGAATTTGGTAAAGTTGCAGGATACAAAATTAATGCACAGAAATTGCTTGCATTCCTATACACTAACAATGAAAGATCAGAAAGAGAAATTAAGGAAACAATCCCATTACCACTGCAACAAAAAGAATAAAATACCTAGGAATAAACCTACCTAAGGAAGTAAAAGACCTGTACTCAGAAAACTATAAGACACTGATGAAAGAAATCAAAGATGATATAAACAGATGGAGACATATACCATGTCCTTGGATTAGAAGAATCAATATTGTGAAAATGACTATACTACCCAAAGCAATCTACAGATTCAATGCAATCCCGATCAAAATACCTTTGGCATTTTCTACAGAACAAGAAAAAGAATCTTAAAATTTGTAGGGAGACACAAAAGACCCTGGATAGCCAAAGCAGTCTTGAGGGGGAAAAAAAAGAGCTGGAGGAATCAGACTTCCAGACTTCAGACTATATTACAAAGCTACAGTAATCAAGATAATATGGTACTGACACAAACACAGAAATATAGGTCAATAGAAAAGGATAGAAAGCACAGAGATAAACCCACGTACCTATGGTTAACTAATCTATGACAAAGGAGGCAAGGGTATACAATGGAGAAAAGACAGTGTCTTCAGTAAGTGGTGCTGGGAAAACTGGACAGCTACATGTAAAAGAATGAAATTAGTACACTCCCTAACACCATACACAAAAGTAACTCAAAATGGATTAGAGACCTAAATATAAGACCAGCCACTATAAAACTCTTAGAAGAAAACATAAGCAGAACAGTCTATGACATAAATCACAGCAAGATCCTTTTTGACCCACCTCCTAGAGAAATGGAAATAAAAACAAAAATTAAAAAATGGGACCGAATGAAACATAAATTCTTTTGCACAGCAAAGGAAAACTTAAGCAAGATGAAAAGACAACCATCAGAATGGGAGAAAATATTTTCAAATGAAGCAAATGGCAAAGGATTAATCTACAAAAAGCAGCTCATGTAGCTCAATATCACAAAACCAAACAACCCAATCCAAAAATGGGCAGAAGACCTAAATAGAAATTTCTCCAAAGAAGATATACAGGTTGCCAACAAACACATGAAAGGATGCTGAGCATCACTAATCATTAGAGAAATGCAAATCAAAACTACAGTGAGGTATCACCTCACACCAGTCAGAATGGCCATCATCAAAAAATCTACCAACAGTAAATGCTGGAGAGGCATTTATTGGAGAAAAGGGAACCCTCTTGCACTGTTGGTGGGAATGTAAATTGATATAGCCACTAGGTAGAACGGTATGGGGCTTCCTTAAAAACTAAAAATAGAACTACCATACAACCCAGCAAACCCACTCCTGGACATTTACCCTGAGAAAACCATAATTCAAAAAGAGTCATGTACCACAATGTTCACTGTAGCTCTATTTACAATAGCCAGGACATGGAAGCAACCTAAGTGTCCATCAACAGATAAATGGATAAAGAAGATGTGGCACATATATACAATGGAACATTATTCTGCCATAAAAAGAAGCGAAATTGAGTTATTTTTAGTGAGGTGGATGGATCTAGAGTCTGTCCTACAGAGTGAAGTAAGTCAGAAAGAGAAAAACAAATACCGTATGCTAACACATATATATGGAATCTAAAAAAAAAAAGTTTATGAAGAACGTAGGGGCAGGAAAGGATTAAGGACACAGACGTAGAGAAAGGACTTGAGGACATGGGGAGAGGGAAGGGTAAGCTGGGACAAAGTGAGAGAGTGGTATGGACATATATACACTACCAAATGTAAAATTGAAATTGATAGCTACTGGGAAGCAGCCACATAGCACAGGGAGATCAGCTCTGTGCTTTGTGACCACCTAAAAGGGTGGGATAAGGGAGTGAGAGGGAGGTGCAAGAGGGAGGGGATATGGTGTTATATGTATACGCATAGCTGATTCACTTTTTTATACAGCAGAAACTAACACACAATTGTAAAGCAATTATACTCCAATAAAGATGTAAAAAAAAAAAAAAAAAAAAAGAAAGCCCAGAGATAAACCTACACACCTATGGCACACTAATCTATGACAAAGGAGGCAAGGGTATACAATGGAGAAAAGACAGTCTCTTCAATAAGTGGTGCTGGGAAAAATGGACAGCTACATGTAAAAGAATGAAATTAGAACACTCCCTAACACCATACACAAAAAATAAACTCCAAATGGATTAGAGACCGAAATGTAAGACCGGACACTATAAAACTCTTAGAGGAAAACATAGGAAGAATACTCTTTGACATAAATCACAGCAAGATATTTTTTGATCCACCTCCTAGAGTAATGGAATAAAAAAAAAAAACAAAAACAAATGGGAGCAAATGAAACCTAAAAGCTTTTGCAAAGCAAAGGAAACTACAAACAAGACGAAAAGACAACCCTCAGAATGGGAGAAAATATTTGCAAACGAATCAATGGACAAAGGATTAATCTCCAATGTATATAAACAGCTCATGCAGCTCAACAGTAAAAAAACAAACAAACCAATCCAAAAATGGGCAGATGACGTAAATAGACATTTGTCCCAAGAAGACATACAGATGACCAAGAAACACATGAAAAGCTACTCAACATCACTAATTATTAGAGAAATATAAACCAAAACTACAATGAGGTATCACCTCACACGAGTTAGAATGGGCATCATCAGAAAATCTACAAACAACAAATGCTGGAGAGGGTGTGGAGAAAAGGGAACCCTCTTACACTATTTGTGGGAATGTAAATTGATACAGTCACTATGGAGAACAGTATGGAGGTTCCTTAAAAAACTAAAAATAGAATTACCATATGACCCAGCAATCCCACTACTGGCCATATACCCAGAGAAAACCATAATTCAAAAAGACATATTCACCACAATATTCATTGCAGCACTATTTACAATAGCCAGGTCATGGAAGCAACCTAAATGCCCATAGACAGACGAACGGAAAAGATGTGCTACATATATAAAATGGAATATTACTCAGCCATAAAAAGGAATGAAATTGGGTCATTTGTAGAGACGTGGATAGATCTAGAGACTGTCATACAGAGTGAAGTAAGTCAGAAAGAGAAAAACAAATATCGTATATTAACGCATACATGTAGAACCTAGAAAAATGGTAAAGATGAACTGGTTTGCAAGGCAGAAATAGAGACACAGATGTAGAGAACAAATGTATGGACACCAAGGGGGGAAAGTGGCAGGGTGGGTGGTGGTGGGATGAATTGCGACCCTGGGATTGACATATATACACTTATATGTATAAAATAGATAACCAATAAGAGCCTGCTGTATAAAAAAATGAATAAAATAAATTCAAAAATTAAAAAATAAATAATACTTAAGAAAATAAAACAGAAAAAAAAGTTCTGTCCTTCCCATAGACGTATTTATATGAATGAATGATTTCCATGCTTATATCCATAAATACAAAAAGAGGAATAAAACTTACCTTGAACCAAAAAAGAAAAAAAAAAAAACTGAACCCACTGGTCATACAGAGGAAAACCCTATCAGCGCACTTGCTCCAGTGGTAAACAATTCTTAAGTTGGTCACAGGTGGGGAATCATCTCCCATGCAGCCAGCAGCCCCCACACAAGGAGCGTCCTCATTGCAAAGCTGGGGGACCGTGAGGAGGCGTCTCTGACTAAACGTGAGCTGAGCCCCAGGCCAGCTGCTGCTGAACTTTTCCCACCGTTCCCAGGTAAAACACCTGAATGTGTGCAAAGACTAAAAACTAGAGGAAGGGGCTTGGAGTCACACCAGCGACAGCACGCAGGCCGACTTGGTGCCTGCAGGCCAGCCAGGATGGTCCTGGCCCCGGGCGCTCGTCTGGAAACTTTCCATTTCCCTGCCTGAGGTACCCCTCCTGTCCCGGCCCCCACTGCTTTTTTCCTTCCTTACCTCTGCCCGGGGAGAAATTCCAGCAGCAAGTATGGGTGACACATCCTCTTCTTTAGCAGGTGGCAGCCCGGCAACTCCTGCAGAAAGTCCAGTAGAGCCCCAGTCACAACGGGCCACTCATAGAGCCGTGGGCCCTACTGCCTCCCACCAGCCCAACCCCGAGACTGCTGACGGGGCAGAGAATATGGCGTCAGGCACAGCTGCAGAGGCTTTTGCTGCCTGGAGGGGTGTTTATATTGACCTCAACCCAGGCACACCTGGGAAGGGCTGGCCGGCCGGGTCAGGCTGCCCAGGTCAGCCAATCCTCGCCCCTCAGGGGCTCAGATTTGCAGAAAATGGGCCTTGCTGCACCGGCCAGATCCAAGGAACAGGTGTAGGGTCCCGAGAGTCAGGATAGATAAGGGGCGGCAGCCCTGGCTTGTTTTCTAATCATTTTATCTGGTCCAGGAGTGGGAGACAACTTCAAGAAGACCCTCTGCTAATGAGAGGAACCCAGGAGTCAGGGAGAGGAGGGGTGGTGGGTGGAGACAGAGGCCTGGTGCCCCGGCTGCTGTGGAAGCCCCTAGAAGACCAGGCAGAGGGAGGCCGCACAGAGTGAAGCCTAGGGTCACAGACCTGTTGGAGCTGCTGTTTATTAGTTCAAGCTCTGCTCTGAGGTGCTCTGTGTCAGCTCTGAGTGACAGGTGTGCTGGGGGTGCTCTGCAATGAGGGCTATGTGCACAGTTCCTGTGTGCCCAGCCCTGTCGGGGTACCTGTCCACGGGAGCTCCATATCCAGGGAGGGGCATGCCCACGAGAGCCCCGTGGGCTGCTGCGTACCTGCCCAGGTGAGCTCCATATCCTGGGAGGGGCCTGACCATGATGGCCCCATGGGCTGCTGGGTACCTGCCCAGGTGAGCTCCATATCCTGGGAGGGGCCTAACCACCACAGCCCCGTGGGCTGCTGGGTACCTGCCCAGGTGAGCTCCATATCCTGGGAGGGACCTGACCACAAGAGCCCCGTGAGCTGCTGGGGACCTGGTAGAGGACGCCAGGACAGTCAGTGAAGCCACAGAGGATATACATCTAGTAGTTCCTAATTCCTACACCCTGCTGGTCATTCTACCATCCACCAGGACATGGTATTCTGTATTAGACTTCAATGATGCCTTCTTCTGTATTCCATTCGTCCCAGAGTCACAAGAAATTTTGGCTGTGAGTGGCAGGACTCAACATACAACAAAAACAATACTGCTGGGCCGTCCTGCCCCAGGGGTTCAAAAATTCCCACACCATCTTTGGGGAAACGTTAGCTAAAGACCTAAAAAATCTACCTCTGGAGAAGGGAACCCTCCTTCAATATGCAGATGACATTCTGATCACCAGCCCGACTAAGGAGGCCTCTGAACTACCTAGCCAATAAAAGATAGAAGGTGTCCAAGAAAAAGGCTCAAATATCACAAACTAAGGTGACCTTCCTGGGCTTCATTCGCACAGAAGGTCGGAAAAGCCCACCCCAGGAAAGGGAAGAAGCCATTTGCAGCCTCACCCTTCCTGAAACTAGAAGACAGCTTAGGGGTTCCTGGGGAGACCGGGGTTTGCTGCATCTGGATCCCTAACTACAGTCTAATAGCTGGGCCTCTATATGAAACACTGAAAGGAAAAGATGATGATCCTTTTGAATAGAATCCAGAAGCGGCCTTTCAAGAATGGAAAGAGCAGTCAGTTCAGATCCTTGCCCTGGACCTCCCTAAGTTAGCTAAACCCTTTGACCTTTACATTCCTGGTCCAAGGCGAATCGCCCTTGGAGTATTAGTGCAAAAACTGGGACCACTTGAAATGGAACAATGCAAGAATGCCCTCCAGGCATTGGCCAGCCACCCCATCCGACCAGGATACTGGGGGTATCTAAAAACCTGGAAATCAGCAGCCCGCAAGGCCAGCTCCCTCCTAAGGGAAAAGGACGCCACTTGGTGATCCTAACCACCCACCATGCCCTGAAGTTGCAGGGATTGCTCCGTGGGCACAATGACCTCGAGTGAGGAGGCCCTCCAACACCAACCTCCAGAGAGAAAACCTGGAGCAATGGGCCCCCATGACGACTCGTTTGACCATCACTTGACCTGGAGCTTCTCTCAGAAAACAACAAGAGTGTGTCCCAAAAGAGCAGACTATTGCTTACAGGACTTACTGCACCCAGAGCGGAGCTAATAAACTTGGCAGGGGAACCGTAAATAACGCTGCCACCATAGAAAAGCCTACAGACACCGCGGTGACGGCGGCCAATGAGACCGGCTGTACTCCTGGCTACTTCAAAAGGCCGTTGACTGAGTGGCCGTCAAGGTCCTGGATCACCACCAGCCCTGGACTGTCTGGGAGTTGAGCAAGCAGGGCTCTGACACCTGGTGTTGTTTGTACGTTAATTAGGTGGCCTAACTGAAGAAAGCGCAGAGTACTGGTCAGAGCATCTAGGCTAGCAGGAACTGTCAGCCTAAGGGGGCCGAACCAATGTGGAGCAGGGTAAAACGGCCCACCCCCACCCCAGCGTCTCTGCACATCTCTTTCCTGGACCCTTAAAGGTCATTAGAATCTATAAAACTTCCAATGCTGGTGCTCAGGCAGACGAGCAGTGAGGGAGGAGGCCTGGGGACAATCAACCTCACCTGGAGGCTGCTTGGGAGAAGTCCTCACCCTCGCCCCGGGTATGAGGACACCCAACTCAGCACGAAGCATTTACAGAAGAGGTGTCTGCACCCTCAGCACCCCAAGAATGAGGAATGGGACAAAAGGCAGAGGAGGGCTTTGTCACTGGCAAAGCCCATGAAAAATTCCTGGGAGATGAAAATAGAATCTGGGCAATAAAATAAAGTCTAACCATTTTTTTCCTTTGTGCTTTGTCTAATTTCACTTGCTCCTAGGTTTCCACATGCAGAGGTCCCACACCCGACACTTCAGACCCGATTTCCTAGTGCAAAATGGCTGGGCCGACACCTCAGCTCGTGGGGCCCCGTGCAGACTCTGCGACATAGAGCCTGAGCTCCAGCCAACCCGGCCCTCGAGAGCTCCGCCCCCTCCCTCCCGCTGACGCTGCCAGGATCTCTACACAGCAGCCCGGCCCACAACCCGCAGGGGAGCACACACTCTCACCTCTCCATTCTCTGATCATAATATAAAGTTTTCCTTTGCTTCTGAACCAAAGTCAGTCTCGATCTGTTGGCTCCAATGACACTAGGCAGGGAGACCCTTGTTGGGGCCCACTCTGCAGGATCAGTAACAGAATTTGAGAACATTGTAACTTCAAAGAACAGATGTGCGAGCCAAACTGTAATTAACATAGAGCAGTGTATAAGGCTCGTGTAAAATAAGATGTTTCTAACACTTCCATTTGATATTTCCATCACTTTATTATAAGCAAGTTCAGTTGAGGGGTTTGTCTTATTTGTCAGGTCAACAGTAGAGAAATGCAGTGATTTCTTTCCAAGGATGTACATCTAATAATCTTGGTTGAAGTTTCAACCTTGTTTTGACTGATTTTCCATTGAAAATGATACCTCTCTTTCAGCTCCTAGATTTCTGAGAAGTATAAAATCTTATATTTTTTATTACCAAAGGGGAAAGGTGGGAGGAGGGATAAATTAACAGTTTCAGATTAACATATACACACTGCTATGTATAAAATATATCATCAACAAGGAACTACTGTATAACACAGGGAACTATACTCAATATTTTGTAATGACCCCTAAGGGGAAATAATCTGAAATACAATAGATATCTATATCGACATCATCTATCAACTACAGATAAAATGGAAACTAAAGGAGGCCGATGGTGAGCGTTTCTGAACCTGAAGACTTCAATCATCTAAAGTTCGGACTCTGCCTACGGCCCAAGTCCCTTAATGAACACACATGTACCAGTAGCTTAAAAATTCCCCAGATTGGAGTTCGGGGAGACACTGATTTGGAAAAATCCCTGGTGTTCTCCTTACATACACAGGACCTTTCCTACAGCTAAAACATGCCTGTGACACCCAGAAGATGGAACACGGTTGGATCAGGGAGATTTTGGAAAAGGCACCAAAACTCCTAATTTCCTGGTTGTCGGGTTCACACCTCCAGCCTTTTTCCTTAAAATCTCCCCACCTGAGGATGTCAGCACCTTCAACATCCAGTTGCACAAAATTTGGAATTTTTCCAAAGGAAGAAGGGGAAGGAGGAGAAACAAGGAGAGCCAAGCCCTAGATGTTCGGACAGGCACATGTCACTCTAATTTCCAATCAGGAAGAAGAATTAAGCAAAGGCTTAGCCTGCCACCGGGAACCAGAGTAGGGCCAGAAGCAAAGCAGCGGTTCTGCGGACAGCTCCCAAAAAAGCGAGTTGAAAAATGGAGCTCAGGGGCACTGCAATTCACAAACCTGCAGAGTTATAAATTATAACTATCGTCCAAAACTATATTGAGGGAAGGCAATGAACAGGATTGGAAAGCAAGGCAGAAATGCAGGAAACAGATTTCAGGAGTTAGATTCGAATAGCCCCTAAAGCACATGAAAAGCGGCCAAAAGTCGACAACGATGCACATGGCCAAAAAGAGCATATGTGTTTTTTTCTGAATAAATTCAGGAAAAAACGCATAGGCCCTTTTTGGCCAACCAAGCAAGCCGGAAATGCAATGCAGCACTACAAAGAAGTCTCACTTCCCATCGGTCAAAAGGGCCTTCCTTAAAAAAGTGTAAAAAAAATACAGGAGAGGCCAGGGAGGAAAGGGAGCATTGTTACACTGATGGTCGGGATGTAAATTGCCAATGGCGACTCTGGAGAACGGTACGGTGTTTCCTAAAACATCTAAAAAACACAGCTAGAGAGAAAGGGGCACATCCATTCATGGGCGTATAAATTGGAAAAATTAAAATCAACAAGACACAGGCACCCCAAAGTTTAGGGCTGCTCTGGTTACAAGAACCTCCACTTGTGTACATCTTAAATATCCCAGGGATGAGAAAAATGGTAAAGAAGTTGTGGTACTTATGTACAATGGAATATCACTCAGCCATGAAATCAATATCATAAGGCTAGTAGCAGCATGATGAGTGGATTTAGGTACGACGATTCTAAGTGAAATAAGTCACACAGAAAAAGACACTTATCATAAGATATCACTTATAGAGGGAATGTAAAAACCGTTACCCTTAAACTGAATTACAAAACAGAACAGAGTCACCCATTTTAAAAACACACTATGGCTGCTTAACGGGAAAGGTGAGGAGGGGTGATGCATAAAACAAGGGTTTCAAATTAGCTCAGATACCGTTCCATAAACCCAATATGTAGTAGACAAGACCTACTCCTTGCTCAGTGAACTAGACTCAACACCCCCTATTCAGCGCACAAGAATATATCTGAGTAGTAAGAATCTGAAAACCTATGTATTGATCTCTCTCTGGAAGAGAGTCAAGTGAGTGTAAAGCGGCATAAACACAGCCGTGAAAAGCAGCTAAAACCCATTTTAAAAATAAATTACTTTTAAAAACCCGTAAAACAAAGACAGTGTAAGAGAGAGTAATTCTTACAAAATTCGTTCAGGGGCTGTGATGCAACCTGGATTGACCATATCTAGACCCACAGCTGGATGAGACATAAGGGTGGACACTCTTGGGGCTGAGAGGTTTGGTGAGGTTGGGTGAGCAAACGCTGACCCTTTAAAGTAATACTGCGTGGTCCCCATCCCATGGGTCCCAAATCTCCAGGTTCAAGGGCATCTTCCTACATCGAAAACATGCATGAGTAACCCAGATCATGGTACACCGTCTGATCGGAAAAGGTTTCTGAAACGCACCACATTTCTCATCTCCTTGTGCTCGGGTTCGCCATTCCAGCTTCTTAACTAGTAATCTCCCTACATGGAGAAACAGCACCTTTAAGCTCCTGTTCCATACAGGTTGCAATTTGTCCTGAGGATGAACGGGAAGAGGGGCAACCAATGAGAGACTAGATCTAGGTGTTGGGACAGGCACAGGTCACTCTATTTTCCCATCAGGAAGAAGAAATAACCACAGGCTCAGCCTGCCGCCCGGAACCAGAATAGGGCCTGAGGAAATCCCGCAATTCTGCGGCCAGCTCCCAAAAAAGCCAGTTGAAAAATCGAGCACATGGGCACTGCAATTCACAAACCTGCAGAGTTATAAATGATAACTCTCGTCCACAAATATATTGAGGGAAGGCAACGAAGAGGATTTGAAAGCAAAGCAGAACTGCAGGAAACACATTTAAGGAGGTAGATTCGAATCGCCTTTACAGCACATGAAAAGCGGCAAAACGTCGACAATGATGCCCTTGGCCAAAAAGGGCGTATGCGTTTTTTCCTGAATATATTCAGGAAAAAACGCATACGCCCTTTTTGGCCAACCAAGCAACCTGGAAAGGCAAATCAGCGCTAAAAAGAAGTCTCGCTTCCGATCCGTCAAAAGGGCCCTGCTGAAAAAAGTGTCAAAACCACAAATGCAGGACAGGCCAAGGAGAAATGGGAGCCTTGCCACGCTGATGGGCGGTATGTAAATTGCCAACAGCCACTCTGGAGAAGTGTACGGTGTGTCCTGAAACATCGAAAAAACACAGCTTAGGGAGCATAGGGCACTTCCACTCATGGGCGTATAAATTGGGAAAACTAAAAATCAGCAAGACACAGGCACCACAAAGTTTAGGGCTGCTCTGTTTGCAAGAACCTCCACTTCATGACACCTTAAATATCCCAGGAAAGATAAAAATGGATAAAGAAGTTGTGGTCCTTATGTACAATGGAATATCACTCAGACATGATATCAATGTCATAATGCTAGTAGCAGCATGATGAGTGGATTTAGGTACGACGACTCTAAGTGAAATAAGTCACACAGAAAAAGACACTTATCGTAAGCTATCACTTATAGAGGGAATGTAAAAACCGCTACACTTGAACTGAATTACAAAAGAGAACAGAGTCACACGTTTAGAAAACACACTATGGCTGCTTAACGGGAAAGGTGAGGTGGGGTGATGCATAAAACAAGGGTTTCAAATTAGCACAGATACCGTTACATACACCCAATATGTAATAGACAAGACCTACTCCTTGCTCAGTGAACTGGACTCAACACCCCCTATTCACCGCACAAGTATATATCTGACTAGTAAGAATCTTAAAACCTATGTATTGATATTTCTCTGGAAGTGTGTCAAGTGGGTGTAAAGCCGCATAAACACAGCCGTGAAAAGCAGCTAAACCCCATTATAAAAATAAATTACTTGTAAAAACCCGTAAAACAAAGACAGTGAAAGAGAGAGAAGTTCTTACACAATTCGTTCAGGGGCCGTGATGGCACATGGATTGACCAATTCTAGACCAACAGGTGGATGAGACCTAAGGGTGGACACTCTTGGGGCTGACAGGTCTGGTGAGGTTGGGTGACAAACGCAGACCCTTTAAAGTAATACTGCGTGGTACCCATCCCATGGGTCCCAAATCTCCAGTTTCAAGGGCATCTTCCTGCATCGAAAACATGCATGAGAAACCCAGAAGATGGTACACCGTGTGATCGGGAAAGGTTTCTAAAACGCACCTCATTTCTCACCTCCTTCTGCTCGGGTTCGCCATTCCAGCTACTTTACTAGCAATCTCCCTTCTTGGAGAATCAGCACCTTTACCCTCCTGTTCTGTACAGGTTGCAAATTGTCCTGAGGATGAACGGGAAGAGGAGCAACCAATGAGAGACTAGATCTAGGTGTTGGGACAGGCACAGGTCACTCTATTTTCCCATCAGGAAGAAGAATTAACCACAGGCTCAGCCTGCTGGACAGAACCAGAATAGGGCCTGAGGCAATCCCGCGCTTTTGCGGCCAGCTACCAAAGAAGCGAGTTGAAAAATGGAGCTCAGGGGCACTGCAATTCACAAACCTGCAGAGGTATAAATGATAACTCTCGTCCACAAATATATTGAGGGAAAGCAACGAAGAGGATTTGAAAGCAAGGCAGTATTGCAGGAAACAGATTTCAGGAGGTAGATTCGAATCGCATTTAAAGCTCAAGAAAAGGGGCAAAACGTCGACAATGATGCACTTTGCCAAAAAGTGCGTATGCGTTTTTTCCTGAATATATTCAGGAAAAAATGCATACGCACTTTTTGGCCAACCAAGCAACCTGGAAAGGCAAATCAGCGCTACAAAGAAGTCTCGCTTCCCATCGGTCAAAAGGGCCATGCTGAAAAAAGTGTCAAAACCACAAATGCAGGACAGGCCATGGAGAAATGGGAGCCTTGCTACGCTGATGGGCGGGATGTAAATTGCCAACAGCCACTCTGGAGAAGTGTATGGTGTGTCCTGAAACATCGAGAAAACACAGCTTAGGGAGCATAGGGCACGTCCACTCATGGGCGTATAAATTGGGAAAACTAAAAATCAGCAAGACACAGGCACCCCAAAGTTTAGGGCTGCTCTGTTGACAAGAACCTCCACTTCATGACACCTTAAATATCCCAGGAAAGAGAAAAATGGATAAAGAAGTTGTGGTTCTTATGTACAATGGAATATCACTCTGCCATGAAATCAATGTCATAAGGCCAGTAGACGCAAGATGGGTGGACTTAGGTACGACGATTCTAAGGGAAATAAGTCACACAGAAAAAGACACTTATCAAAAGCTATCACTTATAGAGGGAATGTAAAAACCGCTACACTTGAACTGAATTACAAATCAGAACAGAGTCACATATTTAAAACACACTATGGCTGCTTAACGGGAAAGATGAGGTGGTGTGATGCATAAAACAAGGGTTTCAAATTCGCTCAGATACCGTTCCATACACCCAATATGTAATAGACAAGACCTACTCCTTGCTCAGTGAACTGGACTCAACACCCCCTATTCACCGCACAAGTATATATCTGACAAGTGAGAATCTTAAAACCTATGTATTGATATCCCCCTGGAAGTGTGTCAAGTGGGTGTAAAGCCGCATAAACACAGCCGTGAAAAGCAGCTAAACCCCATTATAAAAATAAATTACTTGTAGAAACCCGTAAAACAAAGACAGTGAAAGAGAGAGAAATTCTTACACAATTCGTTCAGGGGCTGTGATGCAACCTGGATTGAAAATATCTAGACCCACAGTTGGATGAGACCTAAGGGTGGACACTCTTGGGGCTGACAGGTTTGGTGAGGTTGGGAGAGCAAACACAGACCCTTTAAGGTAATACTACGTGGTACCCATCCCATGGGTCCCAAATCTCCAGTTTTAAGGGCATCTTCCTGCATTGAAAACATGCATGAGAAACCCAGAAGATGGTACACCATGTGATCGGGAAAGGTTTCTAAAACGCACCTCATTTCTCATCTCCTTGTGCTCGGGTTCACCATTCCAGCTACTTTACTAGCAATCTCCCTACTTGGAGAATCAACACCTTTAACCTCCTGTTCTGTACAGGTTGCAATTTGTCCTGAGGATGAACGGGAAGAGGGGCAACCAATGAGAGACTAGATGTAGGTGTTGGAACAGGCACAGGTCACTCTATTTTCCCATCAGGAAGAAGAATTAAGCACAGGCTCAGCCTGCCGCCGGGAAGCAGAATAGTGCCTGAGGCAATCCCGCGCTTCTGCGGCCAGCTCCGAAAAAAGCCAGTTGAAAAATGGAGCACATGGGCACTGCAATTCACAAACCTGCAGAGTTATAAATGATAACTCTCGTCCACAAATATATTGAGGGAAGGCAACGAAGAGGATTTGAAAGCAAGGCAGAGTTGCAGGAAACAGGTTTCAGGAGGTAGATTCGAATCGCCTTTAAAGCACATGAAAAGCGGCAAAACGTGGACAATGATGCCCTTGGCCAAAAAGGGCGTATGCGTTTTTTCCTGAATATATTCAGGAAAAAACGCATACGCCCTTTTTGGCCAACCAAGCAACCTGGAAAGGCAAATCAGCGCTACAAAGAAGTCTCGCTTCCCATCGGTCAAAAGGGCCATGCTGAAAAAAGTGTCAAAACCACAAATGCAGGACAGGCCATGGAGAAATAGGAGCCTTGCTACGCTGATGGGCGGGATGTAAATTGGCAACAGCCACTCTGGAGAAGTGTACGGTGTGTCCTGAAACATCGAAAAAACACAGCTTAGGGAGCATAGGGCACTTCCACTCATGGGCGTATAAATTGGGAAAATTAAAAATCAGCAAGACACAGGCACCCCAAAGTTTACGGCTGCTCTGTTGACAAGAACCTCCACTTCATGACACCTTAAATATCCCAGGAAAGAGAAAAATGGATAAAGAAGTTGTGGTCCTTATGTACAATGGAATATCACTCAGCCATGAAATCAATGTCTTAAGGCTAGTAGCAGCATGATGAGTGGATTTAGGTACGACGACTCTAAGTGAAATAAGTCACACAGAAAAAGACACATATCAAAAGATATCACTTATAGAGGGATGTAAAAACCGCTACACTTGAACTGAATTACAAATCAGAACAGAGTCACCCATTTTGAAAACACACTATGGCTGCTTAACGGGAAAGGTGAGGTGGGGTGATGCATAAAACAAGGGTTTCAAATTAGCTCTGATACCGTTCCATACACCCAATATGTAATAGAGAAGACCTACTCCTTGCTCAGTGAACTGGACTCAACAGCCCGTATTCACCGCACAAGAATATATCTTACTAGTGAGAATCTTAAAACCTATGTATTGATATCTCTCTGGAAGTGAGTCAAGAGGGTGTAAAGCCGCATAAACACAGCCGTGAAAAGCAGCTAAACCCCATTATAAAAATAAATTATTTTTAAAAACGCATGAAACAAAGACAGTAAAAGAGAGAGAAATTCTTACAAAATTCATTCAGGGGCTGTGACGCAACCTGGGTTGACCATATCTAGACCCACAGCTGGATGAGACATAAGGGTGGACACTCTTGGGGCTGAGAGGTTTGGTGAGGTTGGGTGAGCCATCGCAGACCCTTTAAAGTAATACTGCGTGGTACCCATCCCATGGGTCCCAAATCTCTAGGTTCAAGGGCATCTTCCTACATCGAAAACTTGTATGAGGAACCCAGAAGATGGTACAGCGTGTGAATTTGAAAGGTTTCTAAAACGCACCTCATTTCTCATCTCCTTGTGCTCGGGTTCGCCATTCCAGCTACTTTACTAGCAATCTCCCTACTTGGAGAATCAGCACCTTTAACCTCCTGTTCCCTACAGGTTGCAATTTGTCCTGAGGATGAACGGGAAGAGGGGCAACCAATGAGAGACTAGATCTAGGTGTTGGGACAGGCACAGGTCACTCTATTTTCCCATCAGGAAGAAGAATTAACCACAGGCTCAGCCTGCCGCCCGGAACCAGAATAGGGCCTGAGGCAATCCTGCGCTTCTGCGGCCAGCTCCCAAAAAAGCCAGTTGAAAAATGGAGCACATGGGCACTGCAATTCACAAACCTGCAGAGTTATAAATGATAAATCTCGTCCACAAATATATTGAGGGAACGCAACGAAGAGGATATGAAAGCAAGGCAGAATTGCAGGAAACAGGTTTCAGGAGGTAGATTCGAATCGCCTTTAAAGCACATGAAAAGCGGCAAAACGTCGACAATGATGCCCTTGGCCAAAAAGGGCGTATGCGTTTTTTCCTGAATATATTCAGGAAAAAACGCATACGCCCTTTTTGGCCAACCAAGCAACCTGGAAAGGCAAATCAGTGCTACAAAGAAGTCTCGCTTCCCATCGGTCCAAAGGGCCATGCTGAAAAAAGTGTCAAAACCACAAATGCAGGACAGTCCATGGAGAAATAGGGGCCTTGCTACGCTGATGGGCGGGATGTAAATTGCCAACAGCCACTCTGGAGAAGTGTACGGTGTGTCCTGAAACGTCGAGAAAACACAGCTTAGGGAGCACAGGGCACGTCCACTCATGGGCGTATAAATTGGGAAAACTAAAAATCAGCAAGACTCAGGCACCCCAAAGTTTAGGCCTGCTCTGTTGACAAGAACCTCCACTTCAGAAAACCTTAAATATCCCAGGAAAGAGAAAAATGGATAAAGAAGTTGTGGTCCTTATGTACAATGGAATATCACTCAGCCATGAAATCAATGTCATAAGGCTAGTAGCAGCATGATGAGTGGATTTAGGTACGACGACTCTAAGTGAAATAAGTCACACAGAAAAAGACACTTATCAAAAGCTATCACTTATAAAGGGAATGTAAAAACCGCTACACTTGAATTGAATTACAAATCAGAACAGAGTCACACATTTAGAAAACACACTATGGCTGCTTAACGGGAAAGGTGATGTGCGGTGATGCATAAAACAAGGGTTTCAAATTATCTCAGATACCGTTCCATACACCCAATAAGTAATAGAAAAGACCTACTCCTTGCTCAGTGAACTGGACTCAACAACCCCTATTCACCGCACAAGAATATATCTGACTAGTGAGAATCTTAAAACCTATGTATTGATATCTCTCTGGAAGTGAGTCAAGTGGGTGTAAAGCCGCATAAACACAGCCATGAAAAGCACCTAAACCCCATTATAAAAATAAATTACTTTTAAAAACCCGTAAAACAAAGACAGTGAAAGAGAGAGAAATTCTTACAAAATTCCTTCAGGGGCTGTGACGCAACCTGGGTTGAACATATCTAGACCCACAGTTGGATGAGACCTAAGGGTGGACACTCTTGGGGCTGAGAGGTTTGGTGACGTTGGGTGAGCAAACGTAGACCCCTTAAAGTAATACTGTGTGGTACCCATCCCATGGGTCCTAAATCTCCAGGTTCAAGGGCATCTTCCTACATCGAAAACACGCATGGGAAACCTAGATGATGGTACACCGTCTGATCGGGAAAGGTTTCTGAAACGCACCTCATTTCTCATCTCCTTGTGCTCGGGTTCGCCATTCCAGCTACTTTACTAGCAATCTCCCTACTTGGAGAATCAGCACCTTTAACCTCCTGTTCCATACAGGTTGCAATTTGTCCTAAGGATGAATGGGAAGAGGGGCAACCAATGAGAGACTACATCTAGGTGTTGGGACAGGCACAGGTCACTCTATTTTCCCATCAGGAAGAAGAATTAACCACAGGCTCAGCCTACCGCCCGGAACCAGAATAGGGCCTGAGGCAATCCCGTGCTTCTGCGGCCAGCTCCCAAAAAAGCCAGTTGAAAAATGGAGCACATGGGCACTGCAATTCACAAACCTGCAGAGTTATAAATGATAACTCTCGTCCACAAATATATTGAGGGAAGGCCACGAAGAGGATTTGAAAGCAAGGCAGAATTGCAGGAAACAGGTTTCAGGAGGTAGATTCGAATCGCCTTTAAAGCACATGAAAAGTGGCAAAACGTCGACAATGATGCCCTTGGCCAAAAAGGGCGTATGCGTTTTTTCCTGAATATATTCAGGAAAAAACGCATACGCCCTTTTTGGCCCACCAAGCAACCTGGAAAGGTAAATCAGCGCTACAAAGAAGTCTCGCTTCCCATCGGTCAAAAGGGCCATGCTGAAAAAACTGTCAAAACCACAAAAGCAGGACAGGCCATTGAGAAATGGAAGCCTTGCTACACTGATGGGCGGGATGTAAATTGCCAGCAACCACTCTGGAGAAGTGTACGGTGTGGCCTGAAACATCGAAAAAACACAGCTTAGGGAGCATAGGGCACTTCCACTCATGGGCGTATAAATTGGGAAAATTAAAAATCAGCAAGAGACAGGCACCCCAAAGTTTAGGGCTGCTCTGTTGACAAGAACCTCCACTTCATGACACCTTAAATATCCCAGGAAAGAGAAAAATGGATAAAGAAGTTGTGGTCCTTATGTACAATGGAATATCACTCAGCCATGAAATCAATGTCTTAAGGCTAGTAGCATCATGATGAGTGGATTTAGGTACGACGACTCTAAGTGAAATAAGTCACACAGAAAAAGACACTTATCATAAGCTATCACTTATAGAGGGAATGTAAAAACTGCTACACTTGAACTGAATTACAAAAGAGAACAGAGTCACACGTTTAGAAAACACACTATGGCTGCTTAACGGGAAAGATGAGGTGGTGTGATGCATAAAACAAGGGTTTCAAATTAGATCAGATACCGTTCCATACACCCAATATGTAATAGACAAGACCTACTCCTTGCTCAGTGAACTGGACTCAACACCTCCTATTCACCGCACAAGTATATATCTGACTAGTGAGAATCTTAAAACCTATGTATTGATATCCCTCTGGAAGTGTGTCAAGTGGGTGTAAAGCCGCATAAACACAGCCGTGAAAAGCAGCTAAACCCCATTATAAAAATAAATTACTTGTAGAAACCCGTAAAACAAAGACAGTGAAAGACAGAGAAATTCTTACACAATTCGTTCAGGGGCTGTGATGCAACCTGGATTGAAAATATCTAGACCCACAGTTGGATGAGACCTAAGGGTGGACACTCTTGGGGCTGACAGGTTTGGTGAGGTTGGGTGAGCAAACACAGACCCTTTAAGGTAATACTGCGTGGTACCCATCCCATGGGTCCCAAATCTCCAGTTTTAAGGGCATCTTCCTGCATTGAAAACATGCATGAGAAACCCAGAAGATGGTACACCATGTGATCGGGAAAGGTTTCTAAAACGCACCTCATTTCTCATCTCCTTGTGCTCGGGTTCACCATTCCAGCTACTTTACTAGCAATCTCCCTACTTGCAGAATCAACACCTTTAACCTCCTGTTCTGTACAGGTTGCAATTTGTCCTGAGGATGAACGGGAAGAGGGGCAACCAATGAGAGACTACATGTAGGTGTTGGAACAGGCACAGGTCACTCTATTTTCCCATCAGGAAGAAGAATTAAGCACAGGCTCAGCCTGCCGCCGGGAAGCAGAATAGTGCCTGAGGCAATCCCGCGCTTCTGCGGCCAGCTCCGAAAAAAGACAGTTGAAAAATGGAGCACATGGGCACTGCAATTCACAAACCTGCAGAGTTATAAATGATAACTCTCGTCCACAAATATATTGAGGGAAGGCAACGAAGAGGATTTGAAAGCAAGGCAGAGTTGCAGGAAACAGGTTTCAGGAGGTAGATTCGAATCGCCTTTAAAGCACATGAAAAGCGGCAAAACGTCGACAATGATGCCCTTGGCCAAAAAGGGCATATGCGTTTTTTCCTGAATATATTCAGGAAAAAACGCATACGCCCTTTTTGGCCAACCAAGCAACCTGGAAAGGCAAATCAGCGCTACAAAGAAGTCTCGCTTCCCATCGGTCAAAAGGGCCATGCTGAAAAAAGTGTCAAAACCACAAATGCAGGACAGGCCATGGAGAAATAGGAGCCTTGCTACGCTGATGGGCGGGATGTAAATTGGCAACAGCCACTGTGGAGAAGTGTACGGTGTGTCCTGAAACATCGAAAAAACACAGCTTAGGGAGCATAGGGCACTTCCACTCATGGGCGTATAAATTGGGAAAAATAAAAATCAGCAAAACACAGGCACCCCAAAGTTTACGGCTGCTCTGTTGACAAGAACCTCCACTTCATGACACCTTAAATATCCCAGGAAAGAGAAAAATGGATAAAGAAGTTGTGGTCCTTATATACAATGGAATATCACTCAGCCATGAAATCAATGTCATAAGGCTAGTAGCAGCATGATAAGTGGATTTAGGTACGACGACTCTAAGTGAAATAAGTCACACAGAAAAAGACACATATCAAAAGATATCACTTATAGAGGGATGTAAAAACCGCTACACTTGAACTGAATTACAAATCAGAACAGAGTCACCCATTTTGAAAACACACTATGGCTGCTTAACGGGAAAGGTGAGGTGGGGTGATGCATAAAACAAGGGTTTCAAATTAGCTCTGATACCGTTCCATACACCCAATATGTAATAGAGAAGACCTACTCCTTGCTCAGTGAACTGGACTCAACACCCCGTATTCACCGCACAAGAATATATCCGACTAGTGAGAATCTTAAAACCTATGTATTGATATCTCTCTGGAAGTGAGTCAAGAGGGTGTAAAGCCGCATAAACACAGCCGTGAACAGCAGCTAAACCCCATTATAAAAATAAATTATTTTTAAAAACGCATGAAACAAAGACAGTAAAAGAGAGAGAAATTCTTACAAAATTCATTCAGGGGCTGTGACGCAACCTGGGTTGACCATATCTAGACCCACAGCTGGATGAGACATAAGGGTGGACACTCTTGGGGCTGAGAGGTTGGGTGAGGTTGGGTGAGCCATTGCAGACCCTTTAAAGTAATACTGCGTGGTACCCATCCCATGGGTCCCAAATCTCTAGGTTCAAGGGCATCTTCCTACATTGAAAACTTGCATGAGGAACCCAGAAGATGGTACAGCGTGTGAATTTGAAAGGTTTCTAAAACGCACCTCATTTCTCATCTCCTTGTGCTCGGGTTCGCCATTCCAGCTACTTTACTAGCAATCTCCCTACTTGGAGAATCAGCACCTTTAACCTCCTGTTCCCTACAGGTTGCAATTTGTCCTGAGGATGAACGGGAAGAGGGGCAACCAATGAGAGACTAGATCTAGGTGTTGGGACAGGCACAGGTCACTCTATTTTCCCATCAGGAAGAAGAATTAACCACAGGCTCAGCCTGCCTCCCGGAACCAGATTAGGGCCTGAGGCAATCCCGCGCTTCTGTGGCCAGCTCCCAAAAAAGCCAGTTGAAAAATGGAGCACATGGGCACTGCAATTCACAAACCTGCAGAGTTATAAATGATAAATCTCGTCCACAAATATATTGAGGGGACGCAACGAAGAGGATTTGAAAGCAAGGCAGAGTTGCAGGAAACAGGTTTCAGGAGGTAGATTCGAATCGCCTTTAAAGCACATGAAAAGCGGCAAAACTTCGACAATGATGCCCTTGGCCAAAAAGGGCGTATGCGTTTTTTCCTGAATATATTCAGGAAAAAACGCATACGCCCTTTTTGGCCAACCAAGCAACCTGGAAAGGCAAATCAGCGCTACAAAGAAGTCTCGCTTCCCATCGGTCCAAAGGGCCATGCTGAAAAAAGTGTCAAAACCACAAATGCAGGACAGGCCATGGAGAAATAGGAGCCTTGCTACGCTGATGGGTGGGATGTCAATTGCCAACAGCCACTCTGGAGAAGGGTACGGTGTGTCCTGAAACATCGAGAAAACACAGCTTAGGGAGCATAGGGCACGTCCACTCATGGGCGTATAAATTGGGAAAACTAAAAATCAGCAAGACTCAGGCACCCCAAAGTTTACGCCTGCTCTGTTGACAAGAACCTCCACTTCAGGAAAACTTAAATATCCCAGGAAAGAGAAAAATGGATAAAGAAGTTGTGGTCCTTATGTACAATGGAATACCACTCAGCCATGAAATCAATGTCATAAGGCTAGTAGCAGCATGATGAGTGGATTTAGGTACGACGACTCTAAGTGAAATAAGTCACACAGAAAAAGACACTTATCAAAAGCTATCACTTATAAAGGGAATGTAAAAACCGCTACACTTGAATTGAATTACAAATCAGAACAGAGTCACACATTTAGAAAACACACTATGGCTGCTTAACGGGAAAGGTGATGTGCGGTGATGCATAAAACAAGGGTTTCAAATTATCTCAGATACCGTTCCATACACCCAATAAGTAATAGAAAAGACCTACTCCTTGCTCAGTGAACTGGACTCAACACCCCCTATTCACCGCAGAAGAATATATCTGACTAGTGAGAATCTTAAAACCTATGTATTGATATCTCTCTGGAAGTGAGTCAAGTGGGTGTAAAGCCGCATAAACACAGCCATGAAAAGCACCTAAACCCCATTATAAAAATAAATTACTTTTAAAAACCCGTAAAACAAAGACAGTGAAAGAGAGAGAAATTCTTACAAAATTCCTTCAGGGGCTGTGACGCAACCTGGGTTGAACATATCTAGACCCACAGTTGGATGAGACCTAAGGGTGGACACTCTTGGGGCTGAGAGGTTTGGTGACGTTGGGTGAGCAAACGTAGACCCCTTAAAGTAATACTGTGTGGTACCCATCCCATGGGTCCTAAATCTCCAGGTTCAAGGGCATCTTCCTACATCGAAAACACGCATGGGAAACCTAGATGATGGTACACCGTCTGATCGGGAAAGGTTTCTGAAACGCACCTCATTTCTCATCTCCTTGTGCTCGGGTTCGCCATTCCAGCTACTTTACTAGCAATCTCCCTACTTGGAGAATCAGCACCTTTAACCTCCTGTTCCATACAGGTTGCAATTTGTCCTAAGGATGAATGGGAAGAGGGGCAACCAATGAGAGACTACATCTAGGTGTTGGGACAGGCACAGGTCACTCTATTTTCCCATCAGGAAGAAGAATTAACCACAGGCTCAGCCTACCGCCCGGAACCAGAATAGGGCCTGAGGCAATCCCGTGCTTCTGCGGCCAGCTCCCAAAAAAGCCAGTTGAAAAATGGAGCACATGGGCACTGCAATTCACAAACCTGCAGAGTTATAAATGATAACTCTCGTCCACAAATATATTGAGGGAAGGCCACGAAGAGGATTTGAAAGCAAGGCAGAATTGCAGGAAACTGGTTTCAGGAGGTAGATTCGAATCGCCTTTAAAGCACATGAAAAGTGGCAAAACGTCGACAATGATGCCCTTGGCCAAAAAGGGCGTATGCGTTTTTTCCTGAATATATTCAGGAAAAAACGCATACGCCCTTTTTGGCCCACCAAGCAACCTGGAAAGGCAAATCAGCGCTACAAAGAAGTCTCGCTTCCCATCGGTCAAAAGGGCCATGCTGAAAAAACTGTCAAAACCACAAAAGCAGGACAGGCCATTGAGAAATGGAAGCCTTGCTACACTGATGGGCGGGATGTAAATTGCCAGCAACCACTCTGGAGAAGTGTACGGTGTGGCCTGAAACATCGAAAAAACACAGCTTAGGGAGCATAGGGCACTTCCACTCATGGGCGTATAAATTGGGAAAAATAAAAATCAGCAAAACACAGGCACCCCAAAGTTTACGGCTGCTCTGTTGACAAGAACCTCCACTTCATGACACCTTAAATATCCCAGGAAAGAGAAAAATGGATAAAGAAGTTGTGGTCCTTATATACAATGGAATATCACTCAGCCATGAAATCAATGTCATAAGGCTAGTAGCAGCATGATGAGTGGATTTAGGTACGACGACTCTAAGTGAAATAAGTCACACAGAAAAAGACACATATCAAAAGATATCACTTATAGAGGGATGTAAAAACCGCTACACTTGAACTGAATTACAAATCAGAACAGAGTCACCCATTTTGAAAACACACTATGGCTGCTTAACGGGAAAGGTGAGGTGGGGTGATGCATAAAACAAGGGTTTCAAATTAGCTCTGATACCGTTCCATACACCCAATATGTAATAGAGAAGACCTACTCCTTGCTCAGTGAACTGGACTCAACACCCCGTATTCACCGCACAAGAATATATCCGACTAGTGAGAATCTTAAAACCTATGTATTGATATCTCTCTGGAAGTGAGTCAAGAGGGTGTAAAGCCGCATAAACACAGCCGTGAACAGCAGCTAAACCCCATTATAAAAATAAATTATTTTTAAAAACGCATGAAACAAAGACAGTAAAAGAGAGAGAAATTCTTACAAAATTCATTCAGGGGCTGTGACGCAACCTGGGTTGACCATATCTAGACCCACAGCTGGATGAGACATAAGGGTGGACACTCTTGGGGCTGAGAGGTTGGGTGAGGTTGGGTGAGCCATTGCAGACCCTTTAAAGTAATACTGCGTGGTACCCATCCCATGGGTCCCAAATCTCTAGGTTCAAGGGCATCTTCCTACATTGAAAACTTGCATGAGGAACCCAGAAGATGGTACAGCGTGTGAATTTGAAAGGTTTCTAAAACGCACCTCATTTCTCATCTCCTTGTGCTCGGGTTCGCCATTCCAGCTACTTTACTAGCAATCTCCCTACTTGGAGAATCAGCACCTTTAACCTCCTGTTCCCTACAGGTTGCAATTTGTCCTGAGGATGAACGGGAAGAGGGGCAACCAATGAGAGACTAGATCTAGGTGTTGGGACAGGCACAGGTCACTCTATTTTCCCATCAGGAAGAAGAATTAACCACAGGCTCAGCCTGCCTCCCGGAACCAGATTAGGGCCTGAGGCAATCCCGCGCTTCTGTGGCCAGCTCCCAAAAAAGCCAGTTGAAAAATGGAGCACATGGGCACTGCAATTCACAAACCTGCAGAGTTATAAATGATAAATCTCGTCCACAAATATATTGAGGGGACGCAACGAAGAGGATTTGAAAGCAAGGCAGAGTTGCAGGAAACAGGTTTCAGGAGGTAGATTCGAATCGCCTTTAAAGCACATGAAAAGCGGCAAAACTTCGACAATGATGCCCTTGGCCAAAAAGGGCGTATGCGTTTTTTCCTGAATATATTCAGGAAAAAACGCATACGCCCTTTTTGGCCAACCAAGCAACCTGGAAAGGCAAATCAGCGCTACAAAGAAGTCTCGCTTCCCATCGGTCCAAAGGGCCATGCTGAAAAAAGTGTCAAAACCACAAATGCAGGACAGGCCATGGAGAAATAGGAGCCTTGCTACGCTGATGGGTGGGATGTCAATTGCCAACAGCCACTCTGGAGAAGGGTACGGTGTGTCCTGAAACATCGAGAAAACACAGCTTAGGGAGCATAGGGCACGTCCACTCATGGGCGTATAAATTGGGAAAACTAAAAATCAGCAAGACTCAGGCACCCCAAAGTTTACGCCTGCTCTGTTGACAAGAACCTCCACTTCAGGAAACCTTAAATATCCCAGGAAAGAGAAAAATGGATAAAGAAGTTGTGGTCCTTATGTACAATGGAATACCACTCAGCCATGAAATCAATGTCATAAGGCTAGTAGCAGCATGATGAGTGGATTTAGGTACGACGACTCTAAGTGAAATAAGTCACACAGAAAAAGACACTTATCAAAAGCTATCACTTATAAAGGGAATGTAAAAACCGCTACACTTGAATTGAATTACAAATCAGAACAGAGTCACACATTTAGAAAACACACTATGGCTGCTTAACGGGAAAGGTGATGTGCGGTGATGCATAAAACAAGGGTTTCAAATTATCTCAGATACCGTTCCATACACCCAATAAGTAATAGAAAAGACCTACTCCTTGCTCAGTGAACTGGACTCAACACCCCCTATTCACCGCACAAGAATATATCTGACTAGTGAGAATCTTAAAACCTATGTATTGATATCTCTCTGGAAGTGAGTCAAGTGGGTGTAAAGCCGCATAAACACAGCCATGAAAAGCACCTAAACCCCATTATAAAAATAAATTACTTTTAAAAACCCGTAAAACAAAGACAGTGAAAGAGAGAGAAATTCTTACAAAATTCCTTCAGGGGCTGTGACGCAACCTGGGTTGAACATATCTAGACCCACAGTTGGATGAGACCTAAGGGTGGACACTCTTGGGGCTGAGAGGTTTGGTGACGTTGGGTGAGCAAACGTAGACCCCTTAAAGTAATACTGTGTGGTACCCATCCCATGGGTCCTAAATCTCCAGGTTCAAGGGCATCTTCCTACATCGAAAACACGCATGGGAAACCTAGATGATGGTACACCGTCTGATCGGGAAAGGTTTCTGAAACGCACCTCATTTCTCATCTCCTTGTGCTCGGGTTCGCCATTCCAGCTACTTTACTAGCAATCTCCCTACTTGGAGAATCAGCACCTTTAACCTCCTGTTCCATACAGGTTGCAATTTGTCCTAAGGATGAATGGGAAGAGGGGCAACCAATGAGAGACTACATCTAGGTGTTGGGACAGGCACAGGTCACTCTATTTTCCCATCAGGAAGAAGAATTAACCACAGGCTCAGCCTACCGCCCGGAACCAGAATAGGGCCTGAGGCAATCCCGTGCTTCTGCGGCCAGCTCCCAAAAAAGCCAGTTGAAAAATGGAGCACATGGGCACTGCAATTCACAAACCTGCAGAGTTATAAATGATAACTCTCGTCCACAAATATATTGAGGGAAGGCCACGAAGAGGATTTGAAAGCAAGGCAGAATTGCAGGAAACTGGTTTCAGGAGGTAGATTCGAATCGCCTTTAAAGCACATGAAAAGTGGCAAAACGTCGACAATGATGCCCTTGGCCAAAAAGGGCGTATGCGTTTTTTCCTGAATATATTCAGGAAAAAACGCATACGCCCTTTTTG
This sequence comes from Eschrichtius robustus, assembly GCF_028021215.1. Classification (NCBI taxonomy): domain Eukaryota; kingdom Metazoa; phylum Chordata; class Mammalia; order Artiodactyla; family Eschrichtiidae; genus Eschrichtius; species Eschrichtius robustus. Next base: position 413,593 of record NW_027175204.1, read on the forward strand.
GCCCACCAAGCAACCTGGAAAGGCAAATCAGCGCTACAAAGAAGTCTCGCTTCCCATCGGTCAAAAGGGCCATGCTGAAAAAACTGTCAAAACCACAAAAGCAGGACAGGCCATTGAGAAATGGAAGCCTTGCTACACTGATGGGCGGGATGTAAATTGCCAGCAACCACTCTGGAGAAGTGTACGGTGTGGCCTGAAACATCGAAAAAACACAGCTTAGGGAGCATAGGGCACTTCCACTCATGGGCGTATAAATTGGGAAAATTAAAAATCAGCAAGAGACAGGCACCCCAAAGTTTAGGGCTGCTCTGTTGACAAGAACCTCCACTTCATGACACCTTAAATATCCCAGGAAAGAGAAAAATGGATAAAGAAGTTGTGGTCCTTATGTACAATGGAATATCACTCAGCCATGAAATCAATGTCTTAAGGCTAGTAGCATCATGATGAGTGGATTTAGGTACGACGACTCTAAGTGAAATAAGTCACACAGAAAAAGACACTTATCATAAGCTATGACTTATAGAGGGAATGTAAAAACTGCTACACTTGAACTGAATTACAAAAGAGAACAGAGTCACACGATTAGAAAACACACTATGGCTGCTTAACGGGAAAGATGAGGTGGTGTGATGCATAAAACAAGGGTTTCAAATTAGATCAGATACCGTTCCATACACCCAATATGTAATAGACAAGACCTACTCCTTGCTCAGTGAACTGGACTCAACACCCCCTATTCACCGCACAAGTATATATCTGACAAGTGAGAATCTTAAAACCTATGTATTGATATCCCCCTGGAAGTGTGTCAAGAGGGTGTAAAGCCGCATAAACACAGCCGTGAAAAGCAGGTAAACCCCATTATAAAAATAAATTACTTGTAGAAACCCGTAAAACAAAGACAGTGAAAGAGAGAGAAATTCTTACACAATTCGTTCAGGGGCTGTGATGCAACCTGGATTGAAAATATCTAGACCCACAGTTGGATGAGACCTAAGGGTGGACACTCTTGGGGCTGACAGGTTTGGTGAGGTTGGGAGAGCAAACACAGACCCTTTAAGGTAATACTGCGTGGTACCCATCCCATGGGTCACAAATCTCCAGTTTTAAGGGCATCTTCCTGCATTGAAAACATGCATGAGAAACCCAGAAATGGTACACCATGTGATCGGGAAAGGTTTCTAAAACGCACCTCATTTCTCATCTCCTTGTGCTCGGGTTCACCATTCCAGCTACTTTACTAGCAATCTCCCTACTTGGAGTATCAACACCTTTAACCTCCTGTTCTGTACAGGTTGCAATTTGTCCTGAGGATGAACGGGAAGAGGGGCAACCAATGAGAGACTAGATGTAGGTGTTGGAACAGGCACAGGTCACTCTATTTTCCCATCAGGAAGAAGAATTAAGCACAGGCTCAGCCTGCCGCCGGGAACCAGATTAGTGCCTGAGGCAATCCCGCGCTTCTGCGGCCAGCTCCGAAAAAAGCCAGTTGAAAAATGGAGCACATGGGCACTGCAATTCACAAACCTGCAGAGTTATAAATGATAACTCTCGTCCACAAATATATTGAGGGAAGGCAACGAAGAGGATTTGAAAGCAAGGCAGAGTTGCAGGAAACAGGTTTCAGGAGGTAGATTCGAATCGCCTTTAAAGCACATGAAAAGCGGCAAAACGTCGACAATGATGCCCTTGGCCAAAAAGGGCGTATGCGTTTTTTCCTGAATATATTCAGGAAAAAACGCATACGCCCTTTTTGGCCAACCAAGCAACCTGGAAAGGCAAATCAGCGCTACAAAGAAGTCTCGCTTCCCATCGGTCAAAAGGGCCATGCTGAAAAAAGTGTCAAAACCACAAATGCAGGACAGGCCATGGAGAAATAGGAGCCTTGCTACGCTGATGGGCGGGATGTAAATTGCCAACAGCCACTCTCGAGAAGTGTACGGTGTGTCCTGAAACATCGAAAAAACACAGCTTAGGGAGCATAGGGCACTTCCACTCATGGGCGTATAAATTGGGAAAATTAAAAATCAGCAAGACACAGGCACCCCAAAGTTTAGGCCTGCTCTGTTGACAAGAACCTCCACTTCATGACACCTTAAATATCCCAGGAAAGAGAAAAATGGATAAAGAAGTTGTGGTCCTTATGTACAATGGAATATCACTCAGCCATGAAATCAATGTCATAAGGCTAGTAGCAGCATGATGAGTGGATTTAGGTACGACGACTCTAAGTGAAATAAGTCACACAGAAAAAGACACATATCAAAAGATATCACTTATAGAGGGATGTAAAAACCGCTACACTTGAACTGAATTACAAATCAGAACAGAGTCACCCATTTTGAAAACACACTATGGCTGCTTAACGGGAAAGGTGAGGTGGGGTGATGCATAAAACAAGGGTTTCAAATTAGCTCTGATACCGTTCCATACACCCAATATGTAATAGAGAAGACCTACTCCTTGCTCAGTGAACTGGACTCAACACCCCGTATTCACCGCACAAGAATATATCTTACTAGTGAGAATCTTAAAACCTATGTATTGATATCTCTCTGGAAGTGAGTCAAGAGGGTGTAAAGCCGCATAAACACAGCCGTGAAAAGCAGCTAAACCCCATTATAAAAATAAATTATTTTTAAAAACGCATGAAACAAAGACAGTAAAAGAGAGAGAAATTCTTACAAAATTCATTCAGGGGCTGTGACGCAACCTGGGTTGGACATATCTAGACCCACAGTTGGATGAGACCTAAGGGTGGACACTCTTGGGGCTGAGAGGTTTGGTGAGGTTGGGTGAGCCATCGCAGACCCTTTAAAGTAATACTGCGTGGTACCCATCCCATGGGTCCCAAATCTCTAGGTTCAAGGGCATCTTCCTACATCGAAAACTTGCATGAGGAACCCAGAAGATGGTACAGCGTGTGAATTTGAAAGGTTTCTAAAACGCACCTCATTTCTCATCTCCTTGTGCTCGGGTTCGCCATTCCAGCTACTTTACTAGCAATCTCCCTACTTGGAGAATCAGCACCTTTAACCTCCTGTTCCCTACAGGTTGCAATTTGTCCTGAGGATGAACGGGAAGAGGGGCAACCAATGAGAGACTAGATCTAGGTGTTGGGACAGGCACAGGTCACTCTATTTTCCCATCAGGAAGAAGAATTAACCACAGGCTCAGCCTGCCGCCCGGAACCAGAATAGGGCCTGAGGCAATCCCGCGCTTCTGCGGCCAGCTCCCAAAAAAGCCAGTTGAAAAATGGAGCACATGGGCACTGCAATTCACAAACCTGCAGAGTTATAAATGATAAATCTCGTCCACAAATATATTGAGGGAACGCAACGAAGAGGATTTGAAAGCAAGGCAGAGTTGCAGGAAACAGGTTTCAGGAGGTAGATTCGAATCGCCTTTAAAGCACATGAAAAGCGGCAAAACGTCGACAATGATGCCCTTGGCCAAAAAGGGCGTATGCGTTTTTTCCTGAATATATTCAGGAAAAAACGCATACGCCCTTTTTGGCCAACCAAGCAACCTGGAAAGGCAAATCAGCGATACAAAGAAGTCTCGCTTCCCATCGGTCAAAAGGGCCATGCTGAAAAAAGTGTCAAAACCACAAATGCAGGACAGTCCATGGAGAAATAGGGGCCTTGCTACGCTGATGGGCGGGATGTAAATTGCCAACAGCCACTCTGGAGAAGTGTACGGTGTGTCCTGAAACATCGAGAAAACACAGCTTAGGGAGCATAGGGCACGTCCACTCATGGGCGTATAAATTGGGAAAACTAAAAATCAGCAAGACTCAGGCACCCCAAAGTTTAGGCCTGCTCTGTTGACAAGAACCTCCACTTCAGAAAACCTTAAATATCCCAGGAAAGAGAAAAATGGATAAAGAAGTTGTGGTCCTTATGTACAATGGAATACCACTCAGCCATGAAATCAATGTCATAAGGCTAGTAGCAGCATGATGAGTGGATTTAGGTACGACGACTCTAAGTGAAATAAGTCACACAGAAAAAGACACTTATCAAAAGCTATCACTTATAAAGGGAATGTAAAAACCGCTACACTTGAATTGAATTACAAATCAGAACAGAGTCACACATTTAGAAAACACACTATGGCTGCTTAACGGGAAAGGTGATGTGCGGTGATGCATAAAACAAGGGTTTCAAATTATCTCAGATACCGTTCCATACACCCAATAAGTAATAGAAAAGACCTACTCCTTGCTCAGTGAACTGGACTCAACACCCCCTATTCACCGCACAAGAATATATCTGACTAGTGAGAATCTTAAAACCTATGTATTGATATCTCTCTGGAAGTGAGTCAAGTGGGTGTAAAGCCGCATAAACACAGCCATGAAAAGCACCTAAACCCCATTATAAAAATAAATTACTTTTAAAAACCCGTAAAACAAAGACAGTGAAAGAGAGAGAAATTCTTACAAAATTCCTTCAGGGGCTGTGACGCAACCTGGGTTGAACATATCTAGACCCACAGTTGGATGAGACCTAAGGGTGGACACTCTTGGGGCTGAGAGGTTTGGTGACGTTGGGTGAGCAAACGTAGACCCCTTAAAGTAATACTGTGTGGTACCCATCCCATGGGTCCTAAATCTCCAGGTTCAAGGGCATCTTCCTACATCGAAAACACGCATGGGAAACCTAGATGATGGTACACCGTCTGATCGGGAAAGGTTTCTGAAACGCACCTCATTTCTCATCTCCTTGTGCTCGGGTTCGCCATTCCAGCTACTTTACTAGCAATCTCCCTACTTGGAGAATCAGCACCTTTAACCTCCTGTTCCATACAGGTTGCAATTTGTCCTAAGGATGAATGGGAAGAGGGGCAACCAATGAGAGACTACATCTAGGTGTTGGGACAGGCACAGGTCACTCTATTTTCCCATCAGGAAGAAGAATTAACCACAGGCTCAGCCTACCGCCCGGAACCAGAATAGGGCCTGAGGCAATCCCGTGCTTCTGCGGCCAGCTCCCAAAAAAGCCAGTTGAAAAATGGAGCACATGGGCACTGCAATTCACAAACCTGCAGAGTTATAAATGATAACTCTCGTCCACAAATATATTGAGGGAAGGCCACGAAGAGGATTTGAAAGCAAGGCAGAATTGCAGGAAACTGGTTTCAGGAGGTAGATTCGAATCGCCTTTAAAGCACATGAAAAGTGGCAAAACGTCGACAATGATGCCCTTGGCCAAAAAGGGCGTATGCGTTTTTTCCTGAATATATTCAGGAAAAAACGCATACGCCCTTTTTGGCCCACCAAGCAACCTGGAAAGGCAAATCAGCGCTACAAAGAAGTCTCGCTTCCCATCGGTCAAAAGGGCCATGCTGAAAAAACTGTCAAAACCACAAAAGCAGGACAGGCCATTGAGAAATGGAAGCCTTGCTACACTGATGGGCGGGATGTAAATTGCCAGCAACCACTCTGGAGAAGTGTACGGTGTGGCCTGAAACATCGAAAAAACACAGCTTAGGGAGCATAGGGCACTTCCACTCATGGGCGTATAAATTGGGAAAATTAAAAATCAGCAAGAGACAGGCACCCCAAAGTTTAGGGCTGCTCTGTTGACAAGAACCTCCACTTCATGACACCTTAAATATCCCAGGAAAGAGAAAAATGGATAAAGAAGTTGTGGTCCTTATGTACAATGGAATATCACTCAGCCATGAAATCAATGTCTTAAGGCTAGTAGCATCATGATGAGTGGATTTAGGTACGACGACTCTAAGTGAAATAAGTCACACAGAAAAAGACACTTATCATAAGCTATCACTTATAGAGGGAATGTAAAAACTGCTACACTTGAACTGAATTACAAAAGAGAACAGAGTCACACGTTTAGAAAACACACTATGGCTGCTTAACGGGAAAGATGAGGTGGTGTGATGCATAAAACAAGGGTTTCAAATTAGATCAGATACCGTTCCATACACCCAATATGTAATAGACAAGACCTACTCCTTGCTCAGTGAACTGGACTCAACACCCCCTATTCACCGCACAAGTATATATCTGACAAGTGAGAATCTTAAAACCTATGTATTGATATCCCCCTGGAAGTGTGTCAAGAGGGTGTAAAGCCGCATAAACACAGCCGTGAAAAGCAGGTAAACCCCATTATAAAAATAAATTACTTGTAGAAACCCGTAAAACAAAGACAGTGAAAGAGAGAGAAATTCTTACACAATTCGTTCAGGGGCTGTGATGCAACCTGGATTGAAAATATCTAGACCCACAGTTGGATGAGACCTAAGGGTGGACACTCTTGGGGCTGACAGGTTTGGTGAGGTTGGGAGAGCAAACACAGACCCTTTAAGGTAATACTGCGTGGTACCCATCCCATGGGTCACAAATCTCCAGTTTTAAGGGCATCTTCCTGCATTGAAAACATGCATGAGAAACCCAGAAATGGTACACCATGTGATCGGGAAAGGTTTCTAAAACGCACCTCATTTCTCATCTCCTTGTGCTCGGGTTCACCATTCCAGCTACTTTACTAGCAATCTCCCTACTTGGAGTATCAACACCTTTAACCTCCTGTTCTGTACAGGTTGCAATTTGTCCTGAGGATGAACGGGAAGAGGGGCAACCAATGAGAGACTAGATGTAGGTGTTGGAACAGGCACAGGTCACTCTATTTTCCCATCAGGAAGAAGAATTAAGCACAGGCTCAGCCTGCCGCCGGGAACCAGATTAGTGCCTGAGGCAATCCCGCGCTTCTGCGGCCAGCTCCGAAAAAAGCCAGTTGAAAAATGGAGCACATGGGCACTGCAATTCACAAACCTGCAGAGTTATAAATGATAACTCTCGTCCACAAATATATTGAGGGAAGGCAACGAAGAGGATTTGAAAGCAAGGCAGAGTTGCAGGAAACAGGTTTCAGGAGGTAGATTCGAATCGCCTTTAAAGCACATGAAAAGCGGCAAAACGTCGACAATGATGCCCTTGGCCAAAAAGGGCGTATGCGTTTTTTCCTGAATATATTCAGGAAAAAACGCATACGCCCTTTTTGGCCAACCAAGCAACCTGGAAAGGCAAATCAGCGCTACAAAGAAGTCTCGCTTCCCATCGGTCAAAAGGGCCATGCTGAAAAAAGTGTCAAAACCACAAATGCAGGACAGGCCATGGAGAAATAGGAGCCTTGCTACGCTGATGGGCGGGATGTAAATTGCCAACAGCCACTCTCGAGAAGTGTACGGTGTGTCCTGAAACATCGAAAAAACACAGCTTAGGGAGCATAGGGCACTTCCACTCATGGGCGTATAAATTGGGAAAATTAAAAATCAGCAAGACACAGGCACCCCAAAGTTTAGGCCTGCTCTGTTGACAAGAACCTCCACTTCATGACACCTTAAATATCCCAGGAAAGAGAAAAATGGATAAAGAAGTTGTGGTCCTTATGTACAATGGAATATCACTCAGCCATGAAATCAATGTCATAAGGCTAGTAGCAGCATGATGAGTGGATTTAGGTACGACGACTCTAAGTGAAATAAGTCACACAGAAAAAGACACATATCAAAAGATATCACTTATAGAGGGATGTAAAAACCGCTACACTTGAACTGAATTACAAATCAGAACAGAGTCACCCATTTTGAAAACACACTATGGCTGCTTAACGGGAAAGGTGAGGTGGGGTGATGCATAAAACAAGGGTTTCAAATTAGCTCTGATACCGTTCCATACACCCAATATGTAATAGAGAAGACCTACTCCTTGCTCAGTGAACTGGACTCAACACCCCGTATTCACCGCACAAGAATATATCTTACTAGTGAGAATCTTAAAACCTATGTATTGATATCTCTCTGGAAGTGAGTCAAGAGGGTGTAAAGCCGCATAAACACAGCCGTGAAAAGCAGCTAAACCCCATTATAAAAATAAATTATTTTTAAAAACGCATGAAACAAAGACAGTAAAAGAGAGAGAAATTCTTACAAAATTCATTCAGGGGCTGTGACGCAACCTGGGTTGGACATATCTAGACCCACAGTTGGATGAGACCTAAGGGTGGACACTCTTGGGGCTGAGAGGTTTGGTGAGGTTGGGTGAGCCATCGCAGACCCTTTAAAGTAATACTGCGTGGTACCCATCCCATGGGTCCCAAATCTCTAGGTTCAAGGGCATCTTCCTACATCGAAAACTTGCATGAGGAACCCAGAAGATGGTACAGCGTGTGAATTTGAAAGGTTTCTAAAACGCACCTCATTTCTCATCTCCTTGTGCTCGGGTTCGCCATTCCAGCTACTTTACTAGCAATCTCCCTACTTGGAGAATCAGCACCTTTAACCTCCTGTTCCCTACAGGTTGCAATTTGTCCTGAGGATGAACGGGAAGAGGGGCAACCAATGAGAGACTAGATCTAGGTGTTGGGACAGGCACAGGTCACTCTATTTTCCCATCAGGAAGAAGAATTAACCACAGGCTCAGCCTGCCGCCCGGAACCAGAATAGGGCCTGAGGCAATCCCGCGCTTCTGCGGCCAGCTCCCAAAAAAGCCAGTTGAAAAATGGAGCACATGGGCACTGCAATTCACAAACCTGCAGAGTTATAAATGATAAATCTCGTCCACAAATATATTGAGGGAACGCAACGAAGAGGATTTGAAAGCAAGGCAGAGTTGCAGGAAACAGGTTTCAGGAGGTAGATTCGAATCGCCTTTAAAGCACATGAAAAGCGGCAAAACGTCGACAATGATGCCCTTGGCCAAAAAGGGCGTATGCGTTTTTTCCTGAATATATTCAGGAAAAAACGCATACGCCCTTTTTGGCCAACCAAGCAACCTGGAAAGGCAAATCAGCGATACAAAGAAGTCTCGCTTCCCATCGGTCAAAAGGGCCATGCTGAAAAAAGTGTCAAAACCACAAATGCAGGACAGTCCATGGAGAAATAGGGGCCTTGCTACGCTGATGGGCGGGATGTAAATTGCCAACAGCCACTCTGGAGAAGTGTACGGTGTGTCCTGAAACATCGAGAAAACACAGCTTAGGGAGCATAGGGCACGTCCACTCATGGGCGTATAAATTGGGAAAACTAAAAATCAGCAAGACTCAGGCACCCCAAAGTTTAGGCCTGCTCTGTTGACAAGAACCTCCACTTCAGAAAACCTTAAATATCCCAGGAAAGAGAAAAATGGATAAAGAAGTTGTGGTCCTTATGTACAATGGAATACCACTCAGCCATGAAATCAATGTCATAAGGCTAGTAGCAGCATGATGAGTGGATTTAGGTACGACGACTCTAAGTGAAATAAGTCACACAGAAAAAGACACTTATCAAAAGCTATCACTTATAAAGGGAATGTAAAAACCGCTACACTTGAATTGAATTACAAATCAGAACAGAGTCACACATTTAGAAAACACACTATGGCTGCTTAACGGGAAAGGTGATGTGCGGTGATGCATAAAACAAGGGTTTCAAATTATCTCAGATACCGTTCCATACACCCAATAAGTAATAGAAAAGACCTACTCCTTGCTCAGTGAACTGGACTCAACACCCCCTATTCACCGCACAAGAATATATCTGACTAGTGAGAATCTTAAAACCTATGTATTGATATCTCTCTGGAAGTGAGTCAAGTGGGTGTAAAGCCGCATAAACACAGCCATGAAAAGCACCTAAACCCCATTATAAAAATAAATTACTTTTAAAAACCCGTAAAACAAAGACAGTGAAAGAGAGAGAAATTCTTACAAAATTCCTTCAGGGGCTGTGACGCAACCTGGGTTGAACATATCTAGACCCACAGTTGGATGAGACCTAAGGGTGGACACTCTTGGGGCTGAGAGGTTTGGTGACGTTGGGTGAGCAAACGTAGACCCCTTAAAGTAATACTGTGTGGTACCCATCCCATGGGTCCTAAATCTCCAGGTTCAAGGGCATCTTCCTACATCGAAAACACGCATGGGAAACCTAGATGATGGTACACCGTCTGATCGGGAAAGGTTTCTGAAACGCACCTCATTTCTCATCTCCTTGTGCTCGGGTTCGCCATTCCAGCTACTTTACTAGCAATCTCCCTACTTGGAGAATCAGCACCTTTAACCTCCTGTTCCATACAGGTTGCAATTTGTCCTAAGGATGAATGGGAAGAGGGGCAACCAATGAGAGACTACATCTAGGTGTTGGGACAGGCACAGGTCACTCTATTTTCCCATCAGGAAGAAGAATTAACCACAGGCTCAGCCTACCGCCCGGAACCAGAATAGGGCCTGAGGCAATCCCGTGCTTCTGCGGCCAGCTCCCAAAAAAGCCAGTTGAAAAATGGAGCACATGGGCACTGCAATTCACAAACCTGCAGAGTTATAAATGATAACTCTCGTCCACAAATATATTGAGGGAAGGCCACGAAGAGGATTTGAAAGCAAGGCAGAATTGCAGGAAACTGGTTTCAGGAGGTAGATTCGAATCGCCTTTAAAGCACATGAAAAGTGGCAAAACGTCGACAATGATGCCCTTGGCCAAAAAGGGCGTATGCGTTTTTTCCTGAATATATTCAGGAAAAAACGCATACGCCCTTTTTGGCCCACCAAGCAACCTGGAAAGGCAAATCAGCGCTACAAAGAAGTCTCGCTTCCCATCGGTCAAAAGGGCCATGCTGAAAAAACTGTCAAAACCACAAAAGCAGGACAGGCCATTGAGAAATGGAAGCCTTGCTACACTGATGGGCGGGATGTAAATTGCCAGCAACCACTCTGGAGAAGTGTACGGTGTGGCCTGAAACATCGAAAAAACACAGCTTAGGGAGCATAGGGCACTTCCACTCATGGGCGTATAAATTGGGAAAATTAAAAATCAGCAAGAGACAGGCACCCCAAAGTTTAGGGCTGCTCTGTTGACAAGAACCTCCACTTCATGACACCTTAAATATCCCAGGAAAGAGAAAAATGGATAAAGAAGTTGTGGTCCTTATGTACAATGGAATATCACTCAGCCATGAAATCAATGTCTTAAGGCTAGTAGCATCATGATGAGTGGATTTAGGTACGACGACTCTAAGTGAAATAAGTCACACAGAAAAAGACACTTATCATAAGCTATCACTTATAGAGGGAATGTAAAAACTGCTACACTTGAACTGAATTACAAAAGAGAACAGAGTCACACGTTTAGAAAACACACTATGGCTGCTTAACGGGAAAGATGAGGTGGTGTGATGCATAAAACAAGGGTTTCAAATTAGATCAGATACCGTTCCATACACCCAATATGTAATAGACAAGACCTACTCCTTGCTCAGTGAACTGGACTCAACACCCCCTATTCACCGCACAAGTATATATCTGACAAGTGAGAATCTTAAAACCTATGTATTGATATCCCCCTGGAAGTGTGTCAAGAGGGTGTAAAGCCGCATAAACACAGCCGTGAAAAGCAGGTAAACCCCATTATAAAAATAAATTACTTGTAGAAACCCGTAAAACAAAGACAGTGAAAGAGAGAGAAATTCTTACACAATTCGTTCAGGGGCTGTGATGCAACCTGGATTGAAAATATCTAGACCCACAGTTGGATGAGACCTAAGGGTGGACACTCTTGGGGCTGACAGGTTTGGTGAGGTTGGGAGAGCAAACACAGACCCTTTAAGGTAATACTGCGTGGTACCCATCCCATGGGTCACAAATCTCCAGTTTTAAGGGCATCTTCCTGCATTGAAAACATGCATGAGAAACCCAGAAATGGTACACCATGTGATCGGGAAAGGTTTCTAAAACGCACCTCATTTCTCATCTCCTTGTGCTCGGGTTCACCATTCCAGCTACTTTACTAGCAATCTCCCTACTTGGAGTATCAACACCTTTAACCTCCTGTTCTGTACAGGTTGCAATTTGTCCTGAGGATGAACGGGAAGAGGGGCAACCAATGAGAGACTAGATGTAGGTGTTGGAACAGGCACAGGTCACTCTATTTTCCCATCAGGAAGAAGAATTAAGCACAGGCTCAGCCTGCCGCCGGGAACCAGATTAGTGCCTGAGGCAATCCCGCGCTTCTGCGGCCAGCTCCGAAAAAAGCCAGTTGAAAAATGGAGCACATGGGCACTGCAATTCACAAACCTGCAGAGTTATAAATGATAACTCTCGTCCACAAATATATTGAGGGAAGGCAACGAAGAGGATTTGAAAGCAAGGCAGAGTTGCAGGAAACAGGTTTCAGGAGGTAGATTCGAATCGCCTTTAAAGCACATGAAAAGCGGCAAAACGTCGACAATGATGCCCTTGGCCAAAAAGGGCGTATGCGTTTTTTCCTGAATATATTCAGGAAAAAACGCATACGCCCTTTTTGGCCAACCAAGCAACCTGGAAAGGCAAATCAGCGCTACAAAGAAGTCTCGCTTCCCATCGGTCAAAAGGGCCATGCTGAAAAAAGTGTCAAAACCACAAATGCAGGACAGGCCATGGAGAAATAGGAGCCTTGCTACGCTGATGGGCGGGATGTAAATTGCCAACAGCCACTCTCGAGAAGTGTACGGTGTGTCCTGAAACATCGAAAAAACACAGCTTAGGGAGCATAGGGCACTTCCACTCATGGGCGTATAAATTGGGAAAATTAAAAATCAGCAAGACACAGGCACCCCAAAGTTTAGGCCTGCTCTGTTGACAAGAACCTCCACTTCATGACACCTTAAATATCCCAGGAAAGAGAAAAATGGATAAAGAAGTTGTGGTCCTTATGTACAATGGAATATCACTCAGCCATGAAATCAATGTCATAAGGCTAGTAGCAGCATGATGAGTGGATTTAGGTACGACGACTCTAAGTGAAATAAGTCACACAGAAAAAGACACATATCAAAAGATATCACTTATAGAGGGATGTAAAAACCGCTACACTTGAACTGAATTACAAATCAGAACAGAGTCACCCATTTTGAAAACACACTATGGCTGCTTAACGGGAAAGGTGAGGTGGGGTGATGCATAAAACAAGGGTTTCAAATTAGCTCTGATACCGTTCCATACACCCAATATGTAATAGAGAAGACCTACTCCTTGCTCAGTGAACTGGACTCAACACCCCGTATTCACCGCACAAGAATATATCTTACTAGTGAGAATCTTAAAACCTATGTATTGATATCTCTCTGGAAGTGAGTCAAGAGGGTGTAAAGCCGCATAAACACAGCCGTGAAAAGCAGCTAAACCCCATTATAAAAATAAATTATTTTTAAAAACGCATGAAACAAAGACAGTAAAAGAGAGAGAAATTCTTACAAAATTCATTCAGGGGCTGTGACGCAACCTGGGTTGGACATATCTAGACCCACAGTTGGATGAGACCTAAGGGTGGACACTCTTGGGGCTGAGAGGTTTGGTGAGGTTGGGTGAGCCATCGCAGACCCTTTAAAGTAATACTGCGTGGTACCCATCCCATGGGTCCCAAATCTCTAGGTTCAAGGGCATCTTCCTACATCGAAAACTTGCATGAGGAACCCAGAAGATGGTACAGCGTGTGAATTTGAAAGGTTTCTAAAACGCACCTCATTTCTCATCTCCTTGTGCTCGGGTTCGCCATTCCAGCTACTTTACTAGCAATCTCCCTACTTGGAGAATCAGCACCTTTAACCTCCTGTTCCCTACAGGTTGCAATTTGTCCTGAGGATGAACGGGAAGAGGGGCAACCAATGAGAGACTAGATCTAGGTGTTGGGACAGGCACAGGTCACTCTATTTTCCCATCAGGAAGAAGAATTAACCACAGGCTCAGCCTGCCGCCCGGAACCAGAATAGGGCCTGAGGCAATCCCGCGCTTCTGCGGCCAGCTCCCAAAAAAGCCAGTTGAAAAATGGAGCACATGGGCACTGCAATTCACAAACCTGCAGAGTTATAAATGATAAATCTCGTCCACAAATATATTGAGGGAACGCAACGAAGAGGATTTGAAAGCAAGGCAGAGTTGCAGGAAACAGGTTTCAGGAGGTAGATTCGAATCGCCTTTAAAGCACATGAAAAGCGGCAAAACGTCGACAATGATGCCCTTGGCCAAAAAGGGCGTATGCGTTTTTTCCTGAATATATTCAGGAAAAAACGCATACGCCCTTTTTGGCCAACCAAGCAACCTGGAAAGGCAAATCAGCGATACAAAGAAGTCTCGCTTCCCATCGGTCAAAAGGGCCATGCTGAAAAAAGTGTCAAAACCACAAATGCAGGACAGTCCATGGAGAAATAGGGGCCTTGCTACGCTGATGGGCGGGATGTAAATTGCCAACAGCCACTCTGGAGAAGTGTACGGTGTGTCCTGAAACATCGAGAAAACACAGCTTAGGGAGCATAGGGCACGTCCACTCATGGGCGTATAAATTGGGAAAACTAAAAATCAGCAAGACTCAGGCACCCCAAAGTTTAGGCCTGCTCTGTTGACAAGAACCTCCACTTCAGAAAACCTTAAATATCCCAGGAAAGAGAAAAATGGATAAAGAAGTTGTGGTCCTTATGTACAATGGAATACCACTCAGCCATGAAATCAATGTCATAAGGCTAGTAGCAGCATGATGAGTGGATTTAGGTACGACGACTCTAAGTGAAATAAGTCACACAGAAAAAGACACTTATCAAAAGCTATCACTTATAAAGGGAATGTAAAAACCGCTACACTTGAATTGAATTACAAATCAGAACAGAGTCACACATTTAGAAAACACACTATGGCTGCTTAACGGGAAAGGTGATGTGCGGTGATGCATAAAACAAGGGTTTCAAATTATCTCAGATACCGTTCCATACACCCAATAAGTAATAGAAAAGACCTACTCCTTGCTCAGTGAACTGGACTCAACACCCCCTATTCACCGCACAAGAATATATCTGACTAGTGAGAATCTTAAAACCTATGTATTGATATCTCTCTGGAAGTGAGTCAAGTGGGTGTAAAGCCGCATAAACACAGCCATGAAAAGCACCTAAACCCCATTATAAAAATAAATTACTTTTAAAAACCCGTAAAACAAAGACAGTGAAAGAGAGAGAAATTCTTACAAAATTCCTTCAGGGGCTGTGACGCAACCTGGGTTGAACATATCTAGACCCACAGTTGGATGAGACCTAAGGGTGGACACTCTTGGGGCTGAGAGGTTTGGTGACGTTGGGTGAGCAAACGTAGACCCCTTAAAGTAATACTGTGTGGTACCCATCCCATGGGTCCTAAATCTCCAGGTTCAAGGGCATCTTCCTACATCGAAAACACGCATGGGAAACCTAGATGATGGTACACCGTCTGATCGGGAAAGGTTTCTGAAACGCACCTCATTTCTCATCTCCTTGTGCTCGGGTTCGCCATTCCAGCTACTTTACTAGCAATCTCCCTACTTGGAGAATCAGCACCTTTAACCTCCTGTTCCATACAGGTTGCAATTTGTCCTAAGGATGAATGGGAAGAGGGGCAACCAATGAGAGACTACATCTAGGTGTTGGGACAGGCACAGGTCACTCTATTTTCCCATCAGGAAGAAGAATTAACCACAGGCTCAGCCTACCGCCCGGAACCAGAATAGGGCCTGAGGCAATCCCGTGCTTCTGCGGCCAGCTCCCAAAAAAGCCAGTTGAAAAATGGAGCACATGGGCACTGCAATTCACAAACCTGCAGAGTTATAAATGATAACTCTCGTCCACAAATATATTGAGGGAAGGCCACGAAGAGGATTTGAAAGCAAGGCAGAATTGCAGGAAACTGGTTTCAGGAGGTAGATTCGAATCGCCTTTAAAGCACATGAAAAGTGGCAAAACGTCGACAATGATGCCCTTGGCCAAAAAGGGCGTATGCGTTTTTTCCTGAATATATTCAGGAAAAAACGCATACGCCCTTTTTGGCCCACCAAGCAACCTGGAAAGGCAAATCAGCGCTACAAAGAAGTCTCGCTTCCCATCGGTCAAAAGGGCCATGCTGAAAAAACTGTCAAAACCACAAAAGCAGGACAGGCCATTGAGAAATGGAAGCCTTGCTACACTGATGGGCGGGATGTAAATTGCCAGCAACCACTCTGGAGAAGTGTACGGTGTGGCCTGAAACATCGAAAAAACACAGCTTAGGGAGCATAGGGCACTTCCACTCATGGGCGTATAAATTGGGAAAATTAAAAATCAGCAAGAGACAGGCACCCCAAAGTTTAGGGCTGCTCTGTTGACAAGAACCTCCACTTCATGACACCTTAAATATCCCAGGAAAGAGAAAAATGGATAAAGAAGTTGTGGTCCTTATGTACAATGGAATATCACTCAGCCATGAAATCAATGTCTTAAGGCTAGTAGCATCATGATGAGTGGATTTAGGTACGACGACTCTAAGTGAAATAAGTCACACAGAAAAAGACACTTATCATAAGCTATCACTTATAGAGGGAATGTAAAAACTGCTACACTTGAACTGAATTACAAAAGAGAACAGAGTCACACGTTTAGAAAACACACTATGGCTGCTTAACGGGAAAGATGAGGTGGTGTGATGCATAAAACAAGGGTTTCAAATTAGATCAGATACCGTTCCATACACCCAATATGTAATAGACAAGACCTACTCCTTGCTCAGTGAACTGGACTCAAAACCCCCTATTCACCGCACAAGTATATATCTGACAAGTGAGAATCTTAAAACCTATGTATTGATATCCCCCTGGAAGTGTGTCAAGAGGGTGTAAAGCCGCATAAACACAGCCGTGAAAAGCAGCTAAACCCCATTATAAAAATAAATTACTTGTAGAAACCCGTAAAACAAAGACAGTGAAAGAGAGAGAAATTCTTACACAATTCGTTCAGGGGCTGTGATGCAACCTGGATTGAAAATATCTAGACCCACAGTTGGATGAGACCTAAGGGTGGACACTCTTGGGGCTGACAGGTTTGGTGAGGTTGGGAGAGCAAACACAGACCCTTTAAGGTAATACTGCGTGGTACCCATCCCATGGGTCACAAATCTCCAGTTTTAAGGGCATCTTCCTGCATTGAAAACATGCATGAGAAACCCAGAAATGGTACACCATGTGATCGGGAAAGGTTTCTAAAACGCACCTCATTTCTCATCTCCTTGTGCTCGGGTTCACCATTCCAGCTACTTTACTAGCAATCTCCCTACTTGGAGTATCAACACCTTTAACCTCCTGTTCTGTACAGGTTGCAATTTGTCCTGAGGATGAACGGGAAGAGGGGCAACCAATGAGAGACTAGATGTAGGTGTTGGAACAGGCACAGGTCACTCTATTTTCCCATCAGGAAGAAGAATTAAGCACAGGCTCAGCCTGCCGCCGGGAACCAGATTAGTGCCTGAGGCAATCCCGCGCTTCTGCGGCCAGCTCCGAAAAAAGCCAGTTGAAAAATGGAGCACATGGGCACTGCAATTCACAAACCTGCAGAGTTATAAATGATAACTCTCGTCCACAAATATATTGAGGGAAGGCAACGAAGAGGATTTGAAAGCAAGGCAGAGTTGCAGGAAACAGGTTTCAGGAGGTAGATTCGAATCGCCTTTAAAGCACATGAAAAGCGGCAAAACGTCGACAATGATGCCCTTGGCCAAAAAGGGCGTATGCGTTTTTTCCTGAATATATTCAGGAAAAAACGCATACGCCCTTTTTGGCCAACCAAGCAACCTGGAAAGGCAAATCAGCGCTACAAAGAAGTCTCGCTTCCCATCGGTCAAAAGGGCCATGCTGAAAAAAGTGTCAAAACCACAAATGCAGGACAGGCCATGGAGAAATAGGAGCCTTGCTACGCTGATGGGCGGGATGTAAATTGCCAACAGCCACTCTCGAGAAGTGTACGGTGTGTCCTGAAACATCGAAAAAACACAGCTTAGGGAGCATAGGGCACTTCCACTCATGGGCGTATAAATTGGGAAAATTAAAAATCAGCAAGACACAGGCACCCCAAAGTTTAGGCCTGCTCTGTTGACAAGAACCTCCACTTCATGACACCTTAAATATCCCAGGAAAGAGAAAAATGGATAAAGAAGTTGTGGTCCTTATGTACAATGGAATATCACTCAGCCATGAAATCAATGTCATAAGGCTAGTAGCAGCATGATGAGTGGATTTAGGTACGACGACTCTAAGTGAAATAAGTCACACAGAAAAAGACACATATCAAAAGATATCACTTATAGAGGGATGTAAAAACCGCTACACTTGAACTGAATTACAAATCAGAACAGAGTCACCCATTTTGAAAACACACTATGGCTGCTTAACGGGAAAGGTGAGGTGGGGTGATGCATAAAACAAGGGTTTCAAATTAGCTCTGATACCGTTCCATACACCCAATATGTAATAGAGAAGACCTACTCCTTGCTCAGTGAACTGGACTCAACACCCCGTATTCACCGCACAAGAATATATCTTACTAGTGAGAATCTTAAAACCTATGTATTGATATCTCTCTGGAAGTGAGTCAAGAGGGTGTAAAGCCGCATAAACACAGCCGTGAAAAGCAGCTAAACCCCATTATAAAAATAAATTATTTTTAAAAACGCATGAAACAAAGACAGTAAAAGAGAGAGAAATTCTTACAAAATTCATTCAGGGGCTGTGACGCAACCTGGGTTGGACATATCTAGACCCACAGTTGGATGAGACCTAAGGGTGGACACTCTTGGGGCTGAGAGGTTTGGTGAGGTTGGGTGAGCCATCGCAGACCCTTTAAAGTAATACTGCGTGGTACCCATCCCATGGGTCCCAAATCTCTAGGTTCAAGGGCATCTTCCTACATCGAAAACTTGCATGAGGAACCCAGAAGATGGTACAGCGTGTGAATTTGAAAGGTTTCTAAAACGCACCTCATTTCTCATCTCCTTGTGCTCGGGTTCGCCATTCCAGCTACTTTACTAGCAATCTCCCTACTTGGAGAATCAGCACCTTTAACCTCCTGTTCCCTACAGGTTGCAATTTGTCCTGAGGATGAACGGGAAGAGGGGCAACCAATGAGAGACTAGATCTAGGTGTTGGGACAGGCACAGGTCACTCTATTTTCCCATCAGGAAGAAGAATTAACCACAGGCTCAGCCTGCCGCCCGGAACCAGAATAGGGCCTGAGGCAATCCCGCGCTTCTGCGGCCAGCTCCCAAAAAAGCCAGTTGAAAAATGGAGCACATGGGCACTGCAATTCACAAACCTGCAGAGTTATAAATGATAAATCTCGTCCACAAATATATTGAGGGAACGCAACGAAGAGGATTTGAAAGCAAGGCAGAGTTGCAGGAAACAGGTTTCAGGAGGTAGATTCGAATCGCCTTTAAAGCACATGAAAAGCGGCAAAACGTCGACAATGATGCCCTTGGCCAAAAAGGGCGTATGCGTTTTTTCCTGAATATATTCAGGAAAAAACGCATACGCCCTTTTTGGCCAACCAAGCAACCTGGAAAGGCAAATCAGCGATACAAAGAAGTCTCGCTTCCCATCGGTCAAAAGGGCCATGCTGAAAAAAGTGTCAAAACCACAAATGCAGGACAGTCCATGGAGAAATAGGGGCCTTGCTACGCTGATGGGCGGGATGTAAATTGCCAACAGCCACTCTGGAGAAGTGTACGGTGTGTCCTGAAACATCGAGAAAACACAGCTTAGGGAGCATAGGGCACGTCCACTCATGGGCGTATAAATTGGGAAAACTAAAAATCAGCAAGACTCAGGCACCCCAAAGTTTAGGCCTGCTCTGTTGACAAGAACCTCCACTTCAGAAAACCTTAAATATCCCAGGAAAGAGAAAAATGGATAAAGAAGTTGTGGTCCTTATGTACAATGGAATACCACTCAGCCATGAAATCAATGTCATAAGGCTAGTAGCAGCATGATGAGTGGATTTAGGTACGACGACTCTAAGTGAAATAAGTCACACAGAAAAAGACACTTATCAAAAGCTATCACTTATAAAGGGAATGTAAAAACCGCTACACTTGAATTGAATTACAAATCAGAACAGAGTCACACATTTAGAAAACACACTATGGCTGCTTAACGGGAAAGGTGATGTGCGGTGATGCATAAAACAAGGGTTTCAAATTATCTCAGATACCGTTCCATACACCCAATAAGTAATAGAAAAGACCTACTCCTTGCTCAGTGAACTGGACTCAACACCCCCTATTCACCGCACAAGAATATATCTGACTAGTGAGAATCTTAAAACCTATGTATTGATATCTCTCTGGAAGTGAGTCAAGTGGGTGTAAAGCCGCATAAACACAGCCATGAAAAGCACCTAAACCCCATTATAAAAATAAATTACTTTTAAAAACCCGTAAAACAAAGACAGTGAAAGAGAGAGAAATTCTTACAAAATTCCTTCAGGGGCTGTGACGCAACCTGGGTTGAACATATCTAGACCCACAGTTGGATGAGACCTAAGGGTGGACACTCTTGGGGCTGAGAGGTTTGGTGACGTTGGGTGAGCAAACGTAGACCCCTTAAAGTAATACTGTGTGGTACCCATCCCATGGGTCCTAAATCTCCAGGTTCAAGGGCATCTTCCTACATCGAAAACACGCATGGGAAACCTAGATGATGGTACACCGTCTGATCGGGAAAGGTTTCTGAAACGCACCTCATTTCTCATCTCCTTGTGCTCGGGTTCGCCATTCCAGCTACTTTACTAGCAATCTCCCTACTTGGAGAATCAGCACCTTTAACCTCCTGTTCCATACAGGTTGCAATTTGTCCTAAGGATGAATGGGAAGAGGGGCAACCAATGAGAGACTACATCTAGGTGTTGGGACAGGCACAGGTCACTCTATTTTCCCATCAGGAAGAAGAATTAACCACAGGCTCAGCCTACCGCCCGGAACCAGAATAGGGCCTGAGGCAATCCCGTGCTTCTGCGGCCAGCTCCCAAAAAAGCCAGTTGAAAAATGGAGCACATGGGCACTGCAATTCACAAACCTGCAGAGTTATAAATGATAACTCTCGTCCACAAATATATTGAGGGAAGGCCACGAAGAGGATTTGAAAGCAAGGCAGAATTGCAGGAAACTGGTTTCAGGAGGTAGATTCGAATCGCCTTTAAAGCACATGAAAAGTGGCAAAACGTCGACAATGATGCCCTTGGCCAAAAAGGGCGTATGCGTTTTTTCCTGAATATATTCAGGAAAAAACGCATACGCCCTTTTTGGCCCACCAAGCAACCTGGAAAGGCAAATCAGCGCTACAAAGAAGTCTCGCTTCCCATCGGTCAAAAGGGCCATGCTGAAAAAACTGTCAAAACCACAAAAGCAGGACAGGCCATTGAGAAATGGAAGCCTTGCTACACTGATGGGCGGGATGTAAATTGCCAGCAACCACTCTGGAGAAGTGTACGGTGTGGCCTGAAACATCGAAAAAACACAGCTTAGGGAGCATAGGGCACTTCCACTCATGGGCGTATAAATTGGGAAAATTAAAAATCAGCAAGAGACAGGCACCCCAAAGTTTAGGGCTGCTCTGTTGACAAGAACCTCCACTTCATGACACCTTAAATATCCCAGGAAAGAGAAAAATGGATAAAGAAGTTGTGGTCCTTATGTACAATGGAATATCACTCAGCCATGAAATCAATGTCTTAAGGCTAGTAGCATCATGATGAGTGGATTTAGGTACGACGACTCTAAGTGAAATAAGTCACACAGAAAAAGACACTTATCATAAGCTATCACTTATAGAGGGAATGTAAAAACTGCTACACTTGAACTGAATTACAAAAGAGAACAGAGTCACACGTTTAGAAAACACACTATGGCTGCTTAACGGGAAAGATGAGGTGGTGTGATGCATAAAACAAGGGTTTCAAATTAGATCAGATACCGTTCCATACACCCAATATGTAATAGACAAGACCTACTCCTTGCTCAGTGAACTGGACTCAACACCCCCTATTCACCGCACAAGTATATATCTGACAAGTGAGAATCTTAAAACCTATGTATTGATATCCCCCTGGAAGTGTGTCAAGAGGGTGTAAAGCCGCATAAACACAGCCGTGAAAAGCAGGTAAACCCCATTATAAAAATAAATTACTTGTAGAAACCCGTAAAACAAAGACAGTGAAAGAGAGAGAAATTCTTACACAATTCGTTCAGGGGCTGTGATGCAACCTGGATTGAAAATATCTAGACCCACAGTTGGATGAGACCTAAGGGTGGACACTCTTGGGGCTGACAGGTTTGGTGAGGTTGGGAGAGCAAACACAGACCCTTTAAGGTAATACTGCGTGGTACCCATCCCATGGGTCACAAATCTCCAGTTTTAAGGGCATCTTCCTGCATTGAAAACATGCATGAGAAACCCAGAAATGGTACACCATGTGATCGGGAAAGGTTTCTAAAACGCACCTCATTTCTCATCTCCTTGTGCTCGGGTTCACCATTCCAGCTACTTTACTAGCAATCTCCCTACTTGGAGTATCAACACCTTTAACCTCCTGTTCTGTACAGGTTGCAATTTGTCCTGAGGATGAACGGGAAGAGGGGCAACCAATGAGAGACTAGATGTAGGTGTTGGAACAGGCACAGGTCACTCTATTTTCCCATCAGGAAGAAGAATTAAGCACAGGCTCAGCCTGCCGCCGGGAACCAGATTAGTGCCTGAGGCAATCCCGCGCTTCTGCGGCCAGCTCCGAAAAAAGCCAGTTGAAAAATGGAGCACATGGGCACTGCAATTCACAAACCTGCAGAGTTATAAATGATAACTCTCGTCCACAAATATATTGAGGGAAGGCAACGAAGAGGATTTGAAAGCAAGGCAGAGTTGCAGGAAACAGGTTTCAGGAGGTAGATTCGAATCGCCTTTAAAGCACATGAAAAGCGGCAAAACGTCGACAATGATGCCCTTGGCCAAAAAGGGCGTATGCGTTTTTTCCTGAATATATTCAGGAAAAAACGCATACGCCCTTTTTGGCCAACCAAGCAACCTGGAAAGGCAAATCAGCGCTACAAAGAAGTCTCGCTTCCCATCGGTCAAAAGGGCCATGCTGAAAAAAGTGTCAAAACCACAAATGCAGGACAGGCCATGGAGAAATAGGAGCCTTGCTACGCTGATGGGCGGGATGTAAATTGCCAACAGCCACTCTCGAGAAGTGTACGGTGTGTCCTGAAACATCGAAAAAACACAGCTTAGGGAGCATAGGGCACTTCCACTCATGGGCGTATAAATTGGGAAAATTAAAAATCAGCAAGACACAGGCACCCCAAAGTTTAGGCCTGCTCTGTTGACAAGAACCTCCACTTCATGACACCTTAAATATCCCAGGAAAGAGAAAAATGGATAAAGAAGTTGTGGTCCTTATGTACAATGGAATATCACTCAGCCATGAAATCAATGTCATAAGGCTAGTAGCAGCATGATGAGTGGATTTAGGTACGACGACTCTAAGTGAAATAAGTCACACAGAAAAAGACACATATCAAAAGATATCACTTATAGAGGGATGTAAAAACCGCTACACTTGAACTGAATTACAAATCAGAACAGAGTCACCCATTTTGAAAACACACTATGGCTGCTTAACGGGAAAGGTGAGGTGGGGTGATGCATAAAACAAGGGTTTCAAATTAGCTCTGATACCGTTCCATACACCCAATATGTAATAGAGAAGACCTACTCCTTGCTCAGTGAACTGGACTCAACACCCCGTATTCACCGCACAAGAATATATCTTACTAGTGAGAATCTTAAAACCTATGTATTGATATCTCTCTGGAAGTGAGTCAAGAGGGTGTAAAGCCGCATAAACACAGCCGTGAAAAGCAGCTAAACCCCATTATAAAAATAAATTATTTTTAAAAACGCATGAAACAAAGACAGTAAAAGAGAGAGAAATTCTTACAAAATTCATTCAGGGGCTGTGACGCAACCTGGGTTGGACATATCTAGACCCACAGTTGGATGAGACCTAAGGGTGGACACTCTTGGGGCTGAGAGGTTTGGTGAGGTTGGGTGAGCCATCGCAGACCCTTTAAAGTAATACTGCGTGGTACCCATCCCATGGGTCCCAAATCTCTAGGTTCAAGGGCATCTTCCTACATCGAAAACTTGCATGAGGAACCCAGAAGATGGTACAGCGTGTGAATTTGAAAGGTTTCTAAAACGCACCTCATTTCTCATCTCCTTGTGCTCGGGTTCGCCATTCCAGCTACTTTAGTAGCAATCTCCCTACTTGGAGAATCAGCACCTTTAACCTCCTGTTCCCTACAGGTTGCAATTTGTCCTGAGGATGAACGGGAAGAGGGGCAACCAATGAGAGACTAGATCTAGGTGTTGGGACAGGCACAGGTCACTCTATTTTCCCATCAGGAAGAAGAATTAACCACAGGCTCAGCCTGCCGCCCGGAACCAGAATAGGGCCTGAGGCAATCCCGCATTTCTGCGGCCAGCTCCCAAAAAAGCCAGTTGAAAAATGGAGCACATGGGCACTGCAATTCACAAACCTGCAGAGTTATAAATGATAAATCTCGTCCACAAATATATTGAGGGAACGCAACGAAGAGGATTTGAAAGCAAGGCAGAGTTGCAGGAAACAGGTTTCAGGAGGTAGATTCGAATCGCCTTTAAAGCACATGAAAAGCGGCAAAACGTCGACAATGATGCCCTTGGCCAAAAAGGGCGTATGCGTTTTTTCCTGAATATATTCAGGAAAAAACGCATACGCCCTTTTTGGCCAACCAAGCAACCTGGAAAGGCAAATCAGCGATACAAAGAAGTCTCGCTTCCCATCGGTCAAAAGGGCCATGCTGAAAAAAGTGTCAAAACCACAAATGCAGGACAGTCCATGGAGAAATAGGGGCCTTGCTACGCTGATGGGCGGGATGTAAATTGCCAACAGCCACTCTGGAGAAGTGTACGGTGTGTCCTGAAACATCGAGAAAACACAGCTTAGGGAGCATAGGGCACGTCCACTCATGGGCGTATAAATTGGGAAAACTAAAAATCAGCAAGACTCAGGCACCCCAAAGTTTAGGCCTGCTCTGTTGACAAGAACCTCCACTTCAGAAAACCTTAAATATCCCAGGAAAGAGAAAAATGGATAAAGAAGTTGTGGTCCTTATGTACAATGGAATACCACTCAGCCATGAAATCAATGTCATAAGGCTAGTAGCAGCATGATGAGTGGATTTAGGTACGACGACTCTAAGTGAAATAAGTCACACAGAAAAAGACACTTATCAAAAGCTATCACTTATAAAGGGAATGTAAAAACCGCTACACTTGAATTGAATTACAAATCAGAACAGAGTCACACATTTAGAAAACACACTATGGCTGCTTAACGGGAAAGGTGATGTGCGGTGATGCATAAAACAAGGGTTTCAAATTATCTCAGATACCGTTCCATACACCCAATAAGTAATAGAAAAGACCTACTCCTTGCTCAGTGAACTGGACTCAACACCC
This sequence comes from Eschrichtius robustus, assembly GCF_028021215.1. Classification (NCBI taxonomy): domain Eukaryota; kingdom Metazoa; phylum Chordata; class Mammalia; order Artiodactyla; family Eschrichtiidae; genus Eschrichtius; species Eschrichtius robustus. Next base: position 438,958 of record NW_027175204.1, read on the forward strand.
CCTATTCACCGCACAAGAATATATCTGACTAGTGAGAATCTTAAAACCTATGTATTGATATCTCTCTGGAAGTGAGTCAAGTGGGTGTAAAGCCGCATAAACACAGCCATGAAAAGCACCTAAACCCCATTATAAAAATAAATTACTTTTAAAAACCCGTAAAACAAAGACAGTGAAAGAGAGAGAAATTCTTACAAAATTCCTTCAGGGGCTGTGACGCAACCTGGGTTGAACATATCTAGACCCACAGTTGGATGAGACCTAAGGGTGGACACTCTTGGGGCTGAGAGGTTTGGTGACGTTGGGTGAGCAAACGTAGACCCCTTAAAGTAATACTGTGTGGTACCCATCCCATGGGTCCTAAATCTCCAGGTTCAAGGGCATCTTCCTACATCGAAAACACGCATGGGAAACCTAGATGATGGTACACCGTCTGATCGGGAAAGGTTTCTGAAACGCACCTCATTTCTCATCTCCTTGTGCTCGGGTTCGCCATTCCAGCTACTTTACTAGCAATCTCCCTACTTGGAGAATCAGCACCTTTAACCTCCTGTTCCATACAGGTTGCAATTTGTCCTAAGGATGAATGGGAAGAGGGGCAACCAATGAGAGACTACATCTAGGTGTTGGGACAGGCACAGGTCACTCTATTTTCCCATCAGGAAGAAGAATTAACCACAGGCTCAGCCTACCGCCCGGAACCAGAATAGGGCCTGAGGCAATCCCGTGCTTCTGCGGCCAGCTCCCAAAAAAGCCAGTTGAAAAATGGAGCACATGGGCACTGCAATTCACAAACCTGCAGAGTTATAAATGATAACTCTCGTCCACAAATATATTGAGGGAAGGCCACGAAGAGGATTTGAAAGCAAGGCAGAATTGCAGGAAACAGGTTTCAGGAGGTAGATTCGAATCGCCTTTAAAGCACATGAAAAGTGGCAAAACGTCGACAATGATGCCCTTGGCCAAAAAGGGCGTATGCGTTTTTTCCTGAATATATTCAGGAAAAAACGCATACGCCCTTTTTGGCCCACCAAGCAACCTGGAAAGGTAAATCAGCGCTACAAAGAAGTCTCGCTTCCCATCGGTCAAAAGGGCCATGCTGAAAAAACTGTCAAAACCACAAAAGCAGGACAGGCCATTGAGAAATGGAAGCCTTGCTACACTGATGGGCGGGATGTAAATTGCCAGCAACCACTCTGGAGAAGTGTACGGTGTGGCCTGAAACATCGAAAAAACACAGCTTAGGGAGCATAGGGCACTTCCACTCATGGGCGTATAAATTGGGAAAATTAAAAATCAGCAAGAGACAGGCACCCCAAAGTTTAGGGCTGCTCTGTTGACAAGAACCTCCACTTCATGACACCTTAAATATCCCAGGAAAGAGAAAAATGGATAAAGAAGTTGTGGTCCTTATGTACAATGGAATATCACTCAGCCATGAAATCAATGTCTTAAGGCTAGTAGCATCATGATGAGTGGATTTAGGTACGACGACTCTAAGTGAAATAAGTCACACAGAAAAAGACACTTATCATAAGCTATCACTTATAGAGGGAATGTAAAAACTGCTACACTTGAACTGAATTACAAAAGAGAACAGAGTCACACGTTTAGAAAACACACTATGGCTGCTTAACGGGAAAGATGAGGTGGTGTGATGCATAAAACAAGGGTTTCAAATTAGATCAGATACCGTTCCATACACCCAATATGTAATAGACAAGACCTACTCCTTGCTCAGTGAACTGGACTCAACACCCCCTATTCACCGCACAAGTATATATCTGACAAGTGAGAATCTTAAAACCTATGTATTGATATCCCCCTGGAAGTGTGTCAAGAGGGTGTAAAGCCGCATAAACACAGCCGTGAAAAGCAGCTAAACCCCATTATAAAAATAAATTACTTGTAGAAACCCGTAAAACAAAGACAGTGAAAGAGAGAGAAATTCTTACACAATTCGTTCAGGGGCTGTGATGCAACCTGGATTGAAAATATCTAGACCCACAGTTGGATGAGACCTAAGGGTGGACACTCTTGGGGCTGACAGGTTTGGTGAGGTTGGGAGAGCAAACACAGACCCTTTAAGGTAATACTGCGTGGTACCCATCCCATGGGTCACAAATCTCCAGTTTTAAGGGCATCTTCCTGCATTGAAAACATGCATGAGAAACCCAGAAATGGTACACCATGTGATCGGGAAAGGTTTCTAAAACGCACCTCATTTCTCATCTCCTTGTGCTCGGGTTCACCATTCCAGCTACTTTACTAGCAATCTCCCTACTTGGAGTATCAACACCTTTAACCTCCTGTTCTGTACAGGTTGCAATTTGTCCTGAGGATGAACGGGAAGAGGGGCAACCAATGAGAGACTAGATGTAGGTGTTGGAACAGGCACAGGTCACTCTATTTTCCCATCAGGAAGAAGAATTAAGCACAGGCTCAGCCTGCCGCCGGGAACCAGATTAGTGCCTGAGGCAATCCCGCGCTTCTGCGGCCAGCTCCGAAAAAAGCCAGTTGAAAAATGGAGCACATGGGCACTGCAATTCACAAACCTGCAGAGTTATAAATGATAACTCTCGTCCACAAATATATTGAGGGAAGGCAACGAAGAGGATTTGAAAGCAAGGCAGAGTTGCAGGAAACAGGTTTCAGGAGGTAGATTCGAATCGCCTTTAAAGCACATGAAAAGCGGCAAAACGTCGACAATGATGCCCTTGGCCAAAAAGGGCGTATGCGTTTTTTCCTGAATATATTCAGGAAAAAACGCATACGCCCTTTTTGGCCAACCAAGCAACCTGGAAAGGCAAATCAGCGCTACAAAGAAGTCTCGCTTCCCATCGGTCAAAAGGGCCATGCTGAAAAAAGTGTCAAAACCACAAATGCAGGACAGGCCATGGAGAAATAGGAGCCTTGCTACGCTGATGGGCGGGATGTAAATTGCCAACAGCCACTCTCGAGAAGTGTACGGTGTGTCCTGAAACATCGAAAAAACACAGCTTAGGGAGCATAGGGCACTTCCACTCATGGGCGTATAAATTGGGAAAATTAAAAATCAGCAAGACACAGGCACCCCAAAGTTTAGGCCTGCTCTGTTGACAAGAACCTCCACTTCATGACACCTTAAATATCCCAGGAAAGAGAAAAATGGATAAAGAAGTTGTGGTCCTTATGTACAATGGAATATCACTCAGCCATGAAATCAATGTCATAAGGCTAGTAGCAGCATGATGAGTGGATTTAGGTACGACGACTCTAAGTGAAATAAGTCACACAGAAAAAGACACATATCAAAAGATATCACTTATAGAGGGATGTAAAAACCGCTACACTTGAACTGAATTACAAATCAGAACAGAGTCACCCATTTTGAAAACACACTATGGCTGCTTAACGGGAAAGGTGAGGTGGGGTGATGCATAAAACAAGGGTTTCAAATTAGCTCTGATACCGTTCCATACACCCAATATGTAATAGAGAAGACCTACTCCTTGCTCAGTGAACTGGACTCAACACCCCGTATTCACCGCACAAGAATATATCTTACTAGTGAGAATCTTAAAACCTATGTATTGATATCTCTCTGGAAGTGAGTCAAGAGGGTGTAAAGCCGCATAAACACAGCCGTGAAAAGCAGCTAAACCCCATTATAAAAATAAATTATTTTTAAAAACGCATGAAACAAAGACAGTAAAAGAGAGAGAAATTCTTACAAAATTCATTCAGGGGCTGTGACGCAACCTGGGTTGGACATATCTAGACCCACAGTTGGATGAGACCTAAGGGTGGACACTCTTGGGGCTGAGAGGTTTGGTGAGGTTGGGTGAGCCATCGCAGACCCTTTAAAGTAATACTGCGTGGTACCCATCCCATGGGTCCCAAATCTCTAGGTTCAAGGGCATCTTCCTACATCGAAAACTTGCATGAGGAACCCAGAAGATGGTACAGCGTGTGAATTTGAAAGGTTTCTAAAACGCACCTCATTTCTCATCTCCTTGTGCTCGGGTTCGCCATTCCAGCTACTTTACTAGCAATCTCCCTACTTGGAGAATCAGCACCTTTAACCTCCTGTTCCCTACAGGTTGCAATTTGTCCTGAGGATGAACGGGAAGAGGGGCAACCAATGAGAGACTAGATCTAGGTGTTGGGACAGGCACAGGTCACTCTATTTTCCCATCAGGAAGAAGAATTAACCACAGGCTCAGCCTGCCGCCCGGAACCAGAATAGGGCCTGAGGCAATCCCGCATTTCTGCGGCCAGCTCCCAAAAAAGCCAGTTGAAAAATGGAGCACATGGGCACTGCAATTCACAAACCTGCAGAGTTATAAATGATAAATCTCGTCCACAAATATATTGAGGGAACGCAACGAAGAGGATTTGAAAGCAAGGCAGAGTTGCAGGAAACAGGTTTCAGGAGGTAGATTCGAATCGCCTTTAAAGCACATGAAAAGCGGCAAAACGTCGACAATGATGCCCTTGGCCAAAAAGGGCGTATGCGTTTTTTCCTGAATATATTCAGGAAAAAACGCATACGCCCTTTTTGGCCCACCAAGCAACCTGGAAAGGCAAATCAGCGCTACAAAGAAGTCTCGCTTCCCATCGGTCAAAAGGGCCATGCTGAAAAAACTGTCAAAACCACAAAAGCAGGACAGGCCATTGAGAAATGGAAGCCTTGCTACACTGATGGGCGGGATGTAAATTGCCAGCAACCACTCTGGAGAAGTGTACGGTGTGGCCTGAAACATCGAAAAAACACAGCTTAGGGAGCATAGGGCACTTCCACTCATGGGCGTATAAATTGGGAAAATTAAAAATCAGCAAGAGACAGGCACCCCAAAGTTTAGGGCTGCTCTGTTGACAAGAACCTCCACTTCATGACACCTTAAATATCCCAGGAAAGAGAAAAATGGATAAAGAAGTTGTGGTCCTTATGTACAATGGAATATCACTCAGCCATGAAATCAATGTCTTAAGGCTAGTAGCATCATGATGAGTGGATTTAGGTACGACGACTCTAAGTGAAATAAGTCACACAGAAAAAGACACTTATCATAAGCTATCACTTATAGAGGGAATGTAAAAACTGCTACACTTGAACTGAATTACAAAAGAGAACAGAGTCACACGTTTAGAAAACACACTATGGCTGCTTAACGGGAAAGATGAGGTGGTGTGATGCATAAAACAAGGGTTTCAAATTAGATCAGATACCGTTCCATACACCCAATATGTAATAGACAAGACCTACTCCTTGCTCAGTGAACTGGACTCAACACCCCCTATTCACCGCACAAGTATATATCTGACAAGTGAGAATCTTAAAACCTATGTATTGATATCCCCCTGGAAGTGTGTCAAGAGGGTGTAAAGCCGCATAAACACAGCCGTGAAAAGCAGGTAAACCCCATTATAAAAATAAATTACTTGTAGAAACCCGTAAAACAAAGACAGTGAAAGAGAGAGAAATTCTTACACAATTCGTTCAGGGGCTGTGATGCAACCTGGATTGAAAATATCTAGACCCACAGTTGGATGAGACCTAAGGGTGGACACTCTTGGGGCTGACAGGTTTGGTGAGGTTGGGAGAGCAAACACAGACCCTTTAAGGTAATACTGCGTGGTACCCATCCCATGGGTCACAAATCTCCAGTTTTAAGGGCATCTTCCTGCATTGAAAACATGCATGAGAAACCCAGAAATGGTACACCATGTGATCGGGAAAGGTTTCTAAAACGCACCTCATTTCTCATCTCCTTGTGCTCGGGTTCACCATTCCAGCTACTTTACTAGCAATCTCCCTACTTGGAGTATCAACACCTTTAACCTCCTGTTCTGTACAGGTTGCAATTTGTCCTGAGGATGAACGGGAAGAGGGGCAACCAATGAGAGACTAGATGTAGGTGTTGGAACAGGCACAGGTCACTCTATTTTCCCATCAGGAAGAAGAATTAAGCACAGGCTCAGCCTGCCGCCGGGAACCAGATTAGTGCCTGAGGCAATCCCGCGCTTCTGCGGCCAGCTCCGAAAAAAGCCAGTTGAAAAATGGAGCACATGGGCACTGCAATTCACAAACCTGCAGAGTTATAAATGATAACTCTCGTCCACAAATATATTGAGGGAAGGCCACGAAGAGGATTTGAAAGCAAGGCAGAATTGCAGGAAACAGGTTTCAGGAGGTAGATTCGAATCGCCTTTAAAGCACATGAAAAGTGGCAAAACGTCGACAATGATGCCCTTGGCCAAAAAGGGCGTATGCGTTTTTTCCTGAATATATTCAGGAAAAAACGCATACGCCCTTTTTGGCCCACCAAGCAACCTGGAAAGGTAAATCAGCGCTACAAAGAAGTCTCGCTTCCCATCGGTCAAAAGGGCCATGCTGAAAAAACTGTCAAAACCACAAAAGCAGGACAGGCCATTGAGAAATGGAAGCCTTGCTACACTGATGGGCGGGATGTAAATTGCCAGCAACCACTCTGGAGAAGTGTACGGTGTGGCCTGAAACATCGAAAAAACACAGCTTAGGGAGCATAGGGCACTTCCACTCATGGGCGTATAAATTGGGAAAATTAAAAATCAGCAAGAGACAGGCACCCCAAAGTTTAGGGCTGCTCTGTTGACAAGAACCTCCACTTCATGACACCTTAAATATCCCAGGAAAGAGAAAAATGGATAAAGAAGTTGTGGTCCTTATGTACAATGGAATATCACTCAGCCATGAAATCAATGTCTTAAGGCTAGTAGCATCATGATGAGTGGATTTAGGTACGACGACTCTAAGTGAAATAAGTCACACAGAAAAAGACACTTATCATAAGCTATCACTTATAGAGGGAATGTAAAAACTGCTACACTTGAACTGAATTACAAAAGAGAACAGAGTCACACGTTTAGAAAACACACTATGGCTGCTTAACGGGAAAGATGAGGTGGTGTGATGCATAAAACAAGGGTTTCAAATTAGATCAGATACCGTTCCATACACCCAATATGTAATAGACAAGACCTACTCCTTGCTCAGTGAACTGGACTCAACACCCCCTATTCACCGCACAAGTATATATCTGACAAGTGAGAATCTTAAAACCTATGTATTGATATCCCCCTGGAAGTGTGTCAAGAGGGTGTAAAGCCGCATAAACACAGCCGTGAAAAGCAGCTAAACCCCATTATAAAAATAAATTACTTGTAGAAACCCGTAAAACAAAGACAGTGAAAGAGAGAGAAATTCTTACACAATTCGTTCAGGGGCTGTGATGCAACCTGGATTGAAAATATCTAGACCCACAGTTGGATGAGACCTAAGGGTGGACACTCTTGGGGCTGACAGGTTTGGTGAGGTTGGGAGAGCAAACACAGACCCTTTAAGGTAATACTGCGTGGTACCCATCCCATGGGTCACAAATCTCCAGTTTTAAGGGCATCTTCCTGCATTGAAAACATGCATGAGAAACCCAGAAATGGTACACCATGTGATCGGGAAAGGTTTCTAAAACGCACCTCATTTCTCATCTCCTTGTGCTCGGGTTCACCATTCCAGCTACTTTACTAGCAATCTCCCTACTTGGAGTATCAACACCTTTAACCTCCTGTTCTGTACAGGTTGCAATTTGTCCTGAGGATGAACGGGAAGAGGGGCAACCAATGAGAGACTAGATGTAGGTGTTGGAACAGGCACAGGTCACTCTATTTTCCCATCAGGAAGAAGAATTAAGCACAGGCTCAGCCTGCCGCCGGGAACCAGATTAGTGCCTGAGGCAATCCCGCGCTTCTGCGGCCAGCTCCGAAAAAAGCCAGTTGAAAAATGGAGCACATGGGCACTGCAATTCACAAACCTGCAGAGTTATAAATGATAACTCTCGTCCACAAATATATTGAGGGAAGGCAACGAAGAGGATTTGAAAGCAAGGCAGAGTTGCAGGAAACAGGTTTCAGGAGGTAGATTCGAATCGCCTTTAAAGCACATGAAAAGCGGCAAAACGTCGACAATGATGCCCTTGGCCAAAAAGGGCGTATGCGTTTTTTCCTGAATATATTCAGGAAAAAACGCATACGCCCTTTTTGGCCAACCAAGCAACCTGGAAAGGCAAATCAGCGCTACAAAGAAGTCTCGCTTCCCATCGGTCAAAAGGGCCATGCTGAAAAAAGTGTCAAAACCACAAATGCAGGACAGGCCATGGAGAAATAGGAGCCTTGCTACGCTGATGGGCGGGATGTAAATTGCCAACAGCCACTCTCGAGAAGTGTACGGTGTGTCCTGAAACATCGAAAAAACACAGCTTAGGGAGCATAGGGCACTTCCACTCATGGGCGTATAAATTGGGAAAATTAAAAATCAGCAAGACACAGGCACCCCAAAGTTTAGGCCTGCTCTGTTGACAAGAACCTCCACTTCATGACACCTTAAATATCCCAGGAAAGAGAAAAATGGATAAAGAAGTTGTGGTCCTTATGTACAATGGAATATCACTCAGCCATGAAATCAATGTCATAAGGCTAGTAGCAGCATGATGAGTGGATTTAGGTACGACGACTCTAAGTGAAATAAGTCACACAGAAAAAGACACATATCAAAAGATATCACTTATAGAGGGATGTAAAAACCGCTACACTTGAACTGAATTACAAATCAGAACAGAGTCACCCATTTTGAAAACACACTATGGCTGCTTAACGGGAAAGGTGAGGTGGGGTGATGCATAAAACAAGGGTTTCAAATTAGCTCTGATACCGTTCCATACACCCAATATGTAATAGAGAAGACCTACTCCTTGCTCAGTGAACTGGACTCAACACCCCGTATTCACCGCACAAGAATATATCTTACTAGTGAGAATCTTAAAACCTATGTATTGATATCTCTCTGGAAGTGAGTCAAGAGGGTGTAAAGCCGCATAAACACAGCCGTGAAAAGCAGCTAAACCCCATTATAAAAATAAATTATTTTTAAAAACGCATGAAACAAAGACAGTAAAAGAGAGAGAAATTCTTACAAAATTCATTCAGGGGCTGTGACGCAACCTGGGTTGGACATATCTAGACCCACAGTTGGATGAGACCTAAGGGTGGACACTCTTGGGGCTGAGAGGTTTGGTGAGGTTGGGTGAGCCATCGCAGACCCTTTAAAGTAATACTGCGTGGTACCCATCCCATGGGTCCCAAATCTCTAGGTTCAAGGGCATCTTCCTACATCGAAAACTTGCATGAGTAACCCAGAAGATGGTACAGCGTGTGAATTTGAAAGGTTTCTAAAACGCACCTCATTTCTCATCTCCTTGTGCTCGGGTTCGCCATTCCAGCTACTTTACTAGCAATCTCCCTACTTGGAGAATCAGCACCTTTAACCTCCTGTTCCCTACAGGTTGCAATTTGTCCTGAGGATGAACGGGAAGAGGGGCAACCAATGAGAGACTAGATCTAGGTGTTGGGACAGGCACAGGTCACTCTATTTTCCCATCAGGAAGAAGAATTAACCACAGGCTCAGCCTGCCGCCCGGAACCAGAATAGGGCCTGAGGCAATCCCGCATTTCTGCGGCCAGCTCCCAAAAAAGCCAGTTGAAAAATGGAGCACATGGGCACTGCAATTCACAAACCTGCAGAGTTATAAATGATAAATCTCGTCCACAAATATATTGAGGGAACGCAACGAAGAGGATTTGAAAGCAAGGCAGAGTTGCAGGAAACAGGTTTCAGGAGGTAGATTCGAATCGCCTTTAAAGCACATGAAAAGCGGCAAAACGTCGACAATGATGCCCTTGGCCAAAAAGGGCGTATGCGTTTTTTCCTGAATATATTCAGGAAAAAACGCATACGCCCTTTTTGGCCCACCAAGCAACCTGGAAAGGCAAATCAGCGCTACAAAGAAGTCTCGCTTCCCATCGGTCAAAAGGGCCATGCTGAAAAAACTGTCAAAACCACAAAAGCAGGACAGGCCATTGAGAAATGGAAGCCTTGCTACACTGATGGGCGGGATGTAAATTGCCAGCAACCACTCTGGAGAAGTGTACGGTGTGGCCTGAAACATCGAAAAAACACAGCTTAGGGAGCATAGGGCACTTCCACTCATGGGCGTATAAATTGGGAAAATTAAAAATCAGCAAGAGACAGGCACCCCAAAGTTTAGGGCTGCTCTGTTGACAAGAACCTCCACTTCATGACACCTTAAATATCCCAGGAAAGAGAAAAATGGATAAAGAAGTTGTGGTCCTTATGTACAATGGAATATCACTCAGCCATGAAATCAATGTCTTAAGGCTAGTAGCATCATGATGAGTGGATTTAGGTACGACGACTCTAAGTGAAATAAGTCACACAGAAAAAGACACTTATCATAAGCTATCACTTATAGAGGGAATGTAAAAACTGCTACACTTGAACTGAATTACAAAAGAGAACAGAGTCACACGTTTAGAAAACACACTATGGCTGCTTAACGGGAAAGATGAGGTGGTGTGATGCATAAAACAAGGGTTTCAAATTAGATCAGATACCGTTCCATACACCCAATATGTAATAGACAAGACCTACTCCTTGCTCAGTGAACTGGACTCAACACCCCCTATTCACCGCACAAGTATATATCTGACAAGTGAGAATCTTAAAACCTATGTATTGATATCCCCCTGGAAGTGTGTCAAGAGGGTGTAAAGCCGCATAAACACAGCCGTGAAAAGCAGGTAAACCCCATTATAAAAATAAATTACTTGTAGAAACCCGTAAAACAAAGACAGTGAAAGAGAGAGAAATTCTTACACAATTCGTTCAGGGGCTGTGATGCAACCTGGATTGAAAATATCTAGACCCACAGTTGGATGAGACCTAAGGGTGGACACTCTTGGGGCTGACAGGTTTGGTGAGGTTGGGAGAGCAAACACAGACCCTTTAAGGTAATACTGCGTGGTACCCATCCCATGGGTCACAAATCTCCAGTTTTAAGGGCATCTTCCTGCATTGAAAACATGCATGAGAAACCCAGAAATGGTACACCATGTGATCGGGAAAGGTTTCTAAAACGCACCTCATTTCTCATCTCCTTGTGCTCGGGTTCACCATTCCAGCTACTTTACTAGCAATCTCCCTACTTGGAGTATCAACACCTTTAACCTCCTGTTCTGTACAGGTTGCAATTTGTCCTGAGGATGAACGGGAAGAGGGGCAACCAATGAGAGACTAGATGTAGGTGTTGGAACAGGCACAGGTCACTCTATTTTCCCATCAGGAAGAAGAATTAAGCACAGGCTCAGCCTGCCGCCGGGAACCAGATTAGTGCCTGAGGCAATCCCGCGCTTCTGCGGCCAGCTCCGAAAAAAGCCAGTTGAAAAATGGAGCACATGGGCACTGCAATTCACAAACCTGCAGAGTTATAAATGATAACTCTCGTCCACAAATATATTGAGGGAAGGCCACGAAGAGGATTTGAAAGCAAGGCAGAATTGCAGGAAACAGGTTTCAGGAGGTAGATTCGAATCGCCTTTAAAGCACATGAAAAGTGGCAAAACGTCGACAATGATGCCCTTGGCCAAAAAGGGCGTATGCGTTTTTTCCTGAATATATTCAGGAAAAAACGCATACGCCCTTTTTGGCCCACCAAGCAACCTGGAAAGGTAAATCAGCGCTACAAAGAAGTCTCGCTTCCCATCGGTCAAAAGGGCCATGCTGAAAAAACTGTCAAAACCACAAAAGCAGGACAGGCCATTGAGAAATGGAAGCCTTGCTACACTGATGGGCGGGATGTAAATTGCCAGCAACCACTCTGGAGAAGTGTACGGTGTGGCCTGAAACATCGAAAAAACACAGCTTAGGGAGCATAGGGCACTTCCACTCATGGGCGTATAAATTGGGAAAATTAAAAATCAGCAAGAGACAGGCACCCCAAAGTTTAGGGCTGCTCTGTTGACAAGAACCTCCACTTCATGACACCTTAAATATCCCAGGAAAGAGAAAAATGGATAAAGAAGTTGTGGTCCTTATGTACAATGGAATATCACTCAGCCATGAAATCAATGTCTTAAGGCTAGTAGCATCATGATGAGTGGATTTAGGTACGACGACTCTAAGTGAAATAAGTCACACAGAAAAAGACACTTATCATAAGCTATCACTTATAGAGGGAATGTAAAAACTGCTACACTTGAACTGAATTACAAAAGAGAACAGAGTCACACGTTTAGAAAACACACTATGGCTGCTTAACGGGAAAGATGAGGTGGTGTGATGCATAAAACAAGGGTTTCAAATTAGATCAGATACCGTTCCATACACCCAATATGTAATAGACAAGACCTACTCCTTGCTCAGTGAACTGGACTCAACACCCCCTATTCACCGCACAAGTATATATCTGACAAGTGAGAATCTTAAAACCTATGTATTGATATCCCCCTGGAAGTGTGTCAAGAGGGTGTAAAGCCGCATAAACACAGCCGTGAAAAGCAGCTAAACCCCATTATAAAAATAAATTACTTGTAGAAACCCGTAAAACAAAGACAGTGAAAGAGAGAGAAATTCTTACACAATTCGTTCAGGGGCTGTGATGCAACCTGGATTGAAAATATCTAGACCCACAGTTGGATGAGACCTAAGGGTGGACACTCTTGGGGCTGACAGGTTTGGTGAGGTTGGGAGAGCAAACACAGACCCTTTAAGGTAATACTGCGTGGTACCCATCCCATGGGTCACAAATCTCCAGTTTTAAGGGCATCTTCCTGCATTGAAAACATGCATGAGAAACCCAGAAATGGTACACCATGTGATCGGGAAAGGTTTCTAAAACGCACCTCATTTCTCATCTCCTTGTGCTCGGGTTCACCATTCCAGCTACTTTACTAGCAATCTCCCTACTTGGAGTATCAACACCTTTAACCTCCTGTTCTGTACAGGTTGCAATTTGTCCTGAGGATGAACGGGAAGAGGGGCAACCAATGAGAGACTAGATGTAGGTGTTGGAACAGGCACAGGTCACTCTATTTTCCCATCAGGAAGAAGAATTAAGCACAGGCTCAGCCTGCCGCCGGGAACCAGATTAGTGCCTGAGGCAATCCCGCGCTTCTGCGGCCAGCTCCGAAAAAAGCCAGTTGAAAAATGGAGCACATGGGCACTGCAATTCACAAACCTGCAGAGTTATAAATGATAACTCTCGTCCACAAATATATTGAGGGAAGGCAACGAAGAGGATTTGAAAGCAAGGCAGAGTTGCAGGAAACAGGTTTCAGGAGGTAGATTCGAATCGCCTTTAAAGCACATGAAAAGCGGCAAAACGTCGACAATGATGCCCTTGGCCAAAAAGGGCGTATGCGTTTTTTCCTGAATATATTCAGGAAAAAACGCATACGCCCTTTTTGGCCAACCAAGCAACCTGGAAAGGCAAATCAGCGCTACAAAGAAGTCTCGCTTCCCATCGGTCAAAAGGGCCATGCTGAAAAAAGTGTCAAAACCACAAATGCAGGACAGGCCATGGAGAAATAGGAGCCTTGCTACGCTGATGGGCGGGATGTAAATTGCCAACAGCCACTCTCGAGAAGTGTACGGTGTGTCCTGAAACATCGAAAAAACACAGCTTAGGGAGCATAGGGCACTTCCACTCATGGGCGTATAAATTGGGAAAATTAAAAATCAGCAAGACACAGGCACCCCAAAGTTTAGGCCTGCTCTGTTGACAAGAACCTCCACTTCATGACACCTTAAATATCCCAGGAAAGAGAAAAATGGATAAAGAAGTTGTGGTCCTTATGTACAATGGAATATCACTCAGCCATGAAATCAATGTCATAAGGCTAGTAGCAGCATGATGAGTGGATTTAGGTACGACGACTCTAAGTGAAATAAGTCACACAGAAAAAGACACATATCAAAAGATATCACTTATAGAGGGATGTAAAAACCGCTACACTTGAACTGAATTACAAATCAGAACAGAGTCACCCATTTTGAAAACACACTATGGCTGCTTAACGGGAAAGGTGAGGTGGGGTGATGCATAAAACAAGGGTTTCAAATTAGCTCTGATACCGTTCCATACACCCAATATGTAATAGAGAAGACCTACTCCTTGCTCAGTGAACTGGACTCAACACCCCGTATTCACCGCACAAGAATATATCTTACTAGTGAGAATCTTAAAACCTATGTATTGATATCTCTCTGGAAGTGAGTCAAGAGGGTGTAAAGCCGCATAAACACAGCCGTGAAAAGCAGCTAAACCCCATTATAAAAATAAATTATTTTTAAAAACGCATGAAACAAAGACAGTAAAAGAGAGAGAAATTCTTACAAAATTCATTCAGGGGCTGTGACGCAACCTGGGTTGGACATATCTAGACCCACAGTTGGATGAGACCTAAGGGTGGACACTCTTGGGGCTGAGAGGTTTGGTGAGGTTGGGTGAGCCATCGCAGACCCTTTAAAGTAATACTGCGTGGTACCCATCCCATGGGTCCCAAATCTCTAGGTTCAAGGGCATCTTCCTACATCGAAAACTTGCATGAGGAACCCAGAAGATGGTACAGCGTGTGAATTTGAAAGGTTTCTAAAACGCACCTCATTTCTCATCTCCTTGTGCTCGGGTTCGCCATTCCAGCTACTTTACTAGCAATCTCCCTACTTGGAGAATCAGCACCTTTAACCTCCTGTTCCCTACAGGTTGCAATTTGTCCTGAGGATGAACGGGAAGAGGGGCAACCAATGAGAGACTAGATCTAGGTGTTGGGACAGGCACAGGTCACTCTATTTTCCCATCAGGAAGAAGAATTAACCACAGGCTCAGCCTGCCGCCCGGAACCAGAATAGGGCCTGAGGCAATCCCGCATTTCTGCGGCCAGCTCCCAAAAAAGCCAGTTGAAAAATGGAGCACATGGGCACTGCAATTCACAAACCTGCAGAGTTATAAATGATAAATCTCGTCCACAAATATATTGAGGGAACGCAACGAAGAGGATTTGAAAGCAAGGCAGAGTTGCAGGAAACAGGTTTCAGGAGGTAGATTCGAATCGCCTTTAAAGCACATGAAAAGCGGCAAAACGTCGACAATGATGCCCTTGGCCAAAAAGGGCGTATGCGTTTTTTCCTGAATATATTCAGGAAAAAACGCATACGCCCTTTTTGGCCCACCAAGCAACCTGGAAAGGCAAATCAGCGCTACAAAGAAGTCTCGCTTCCCATCGGTCAAAAGGGCCATGCTGAAAAAACTGTCAAAACCACAAAAGCAGGACAGGCCATTGAGAAATGGAAGCCTTGCTACACTGATGGGCGGGATGTAAATTGCCAGCAACCACTCTGGAGAAGTGTACGGTGTGGCCTGAAACATCGAAAAAACACAGCTTAGGGAGCATAGGGCACTTCCACTCATGGGCGTATAAATTGGGAAAATTAAAAATCAGCAAGAGACAGGCACCCCAAAGTTTAGGGCTGCTCTGTTGACAAGAACCTCCACTTCATGACACCTTAAATATCCCAGGAAAGAGAAAAATGGATAAAGAAGTTGTGGTCCTTATGTACAATGGAATATCACTCAGCCATGAAATCAATGTCTTAAGGCTAGTAGCATCATGATGAGTGGATTTAGGTACGACGACTCTAAGTGAAATAAGTCACACAGAAAAAGACACTTATCATAAGCTATCACTTATAGAGGGAATGTAAAAACTGCTACACTTGAACTGAATTACAAAAGAGAACAGAGTCACACGTTTAGAAAACACACTATGGCTGCTTAACGGGAAAGATGAGGTGGTGTGATGCATAAAACAAGGGTTTCAAATTAGATCAGATACCGTTCCATACACCCAATATGTAATAGACAAGACCTACTCCTTGCTCAGTGAACTGGACTCAACACCCCCTATTCACCGCACAAGTATATATCTGACAAGTGAGAATCTTAAAACCTATGTATTGATATCCCCCTGGAAGTGTGTCAAGAGGGTGTAAAGCCGCATAAACACAGCCGTGAAAAGCAGGTAAACCCCATTATAAAAATAAATTACTTGTAGAAACCCGTAAAACAAAGACAGTGAAAGAGAGAGAAATTCTTACACAATTCGTTCAGGGGCTGTGATGCAACCTGGATTGAAAATATCTAGACCCACAGTTGGATGAGACCTAAGGGTGGACACTCTTGGGGCTGACAGGTTTGGTGAGGTTGGGAGAGCAAACACAGACCCTTTAAGGTAATACTGCGTGGTACCCATCCCATGGGTCACAAATCTCCAGTTTTAAGGGCATCTTCCTGCATTGAAAACATGCATGAGAAACCCAGAAATGGTACACCATGTGATCGGGAAAGGTTTCTAAAACGCACCTCATTTCTCATCTCCTTGTGCTCGGGTTCACCATTCCAGCTACTTTACTAGCAATCTCCCTACTTGGAGTATCAACACCTTTAACCTCCTGTTCTGTACAGGTTGCAATTTGTCCTGAGGATGAACGGGAAGAGGGGCAACCAATGAGAGACTAGATGTAGGTGTTGGAACAGGCACAGGTCACTCTATTTTCCCATCAGGAAGAAGAATTAAGCACAGGCTCAGCCTGCCGCCTGGAACCAGATTAGTGCCTGAGGCAATCCCGCGCTTCTGCGGCCAGCTCCGAAAAAAGCCAGTTGAAAAATGGAGCACATGGGCACTGCAATTCACAAACCTGCAGAGTTATAAATGATAACTCTCGTCCACAAATATATTGAGGGAAGGCAACGAAGAGGATTTGAAAGCAAGGCAGAGTTGCAGGAAACAGGTTTCAGGAGGTAGATTCGAATCGCCTTTAAAGCACATGAAAAGCGGCAAAACGTCGACAATGATGCCCTTGGCCAAAAAGGGCGTATGCGTTTTTTCCTGAATATATTCAGGAAAAAACGCATACGCCCTTTTTGGCCAACCAAGCAACCTGGAAAGGCAAATCAGCGCTACAAAGAAGTCTCGCTTCCCATCGGTCAAAAGGGCCATGCTGAAAAAAGTGTCAAAACCACAAATGCAGGACAGGCCATGGAGAAATAGGAGCCTTGCTACGCTGATGGGCGGGATGTAAATTGCCAACAGCCACTCTCGAGAAGTGTACGGTGTGTCCTGAAACATCGAAAAAACACAGCTTAGGGAGCATAGGGCACTTCCACTCATGGGCGTATAAATTGGGAAAATTAAAAATCAGCAAGACACAGGCACCCCAAAGTTTAGGCCTGCTCTGTTGACAAGAACCTCCACTTCATGACACCTTAAATATCCCAGGAAAGAGAAAAATGGATAAAGAAGTTGTGGTCCTTATGTACAATGGAATATCACTCAGCCATGAAATCAATGTCATAAGGCTAGTAGCAGCATGATGAGTGGATTTAGGTACGACGACTCTAAGTGAAATAAGTCACACAGAAAAAGACACATATCAAAAGATATCACTTATAGAGGGATGTAAAAACCGCTACACTTGAACTGAATTACAAATCAGAACAGAGTCACCCATTTTGAAAACACACTATGGCTGCTTAACGGGAAAGGTGAGGTGGGGTGATGCATAAAACAAGGGTTTCAAATTAGCTCTGATACCGTTCCATACACCCAATATGTAATAGAGAAGACCTACTCCTTGCTCAGTGAACTGGACTCAACACCCCGTATTCACCGCACAAGAATATATCTTACTAGTGAGAATCTTAAAACCTATGTATTGATATCTCTCTGGAAGTGAGTCAAGAGGGTGTAAAGCCGCATAAACACAGCCGTGAAAAGCAGCTAAACCCCATTATAAAAATAAATTATTTTTAAAAACGCATGAAACAAAGACAGTAAAAGAGAGAGAAATTCTTACAAAATTCATTCAGGGGCTGTGACGCAACCTGGGTTGGACATATCTAGACCCACAGTTGGATGAGACCTAAGGGTGGACACTCTTGGGGCTGAGAGGTTTGGTGAGGTTGGGTGAGCCATCGCAGACCCTTTAAAGTAATACTGCGTGGTACCCATCCCATGGGTCCCAAATCTCTAGGTTCAAGGGCATCTTCCTACATCGAAAACTTGCATGAGGAACCCAGAAGATGGTACAGCGTGTGAATTTGAAAGGTTTCTAAAACGCACCTCATTTCTCATCTCCTTGTGCTCGGGTTCGCCATTCCAGCTACTTTACTAGCAATCTCCCTACTTGGAGAATCAGCACCTTTAACCTCCTGTTCCCTACAGGTTGCAATTTGTCCTGAGGATGAACGGGAAGAGGGGCAACCAATGAGAGACTAGATCTAGGTGTTGGGACAGGCACAGGTCACTCTATTTTCCCATCAGGAAGAAGAATTAACCACAGGCTCAGCCTGCCGCCCGGAACCAGAATAGGGCCTGAGGCAATCCCGCATTTCTGCGGCCAGCTCCCAAAAAAGCCAGTTGAAAAATGGAGCACATGGGCACTGCAATTCACAAACCTGCAGAGTTATAAATGATAAATCTCGTCCACAAATATATTGAGGGAACGCAACGAAGAGGATTTGAAAGCAAGGCAGAGTTGCAGGAAACAGGTTTCAGGAGGTAGATTCGAATCGCCTTTAAAGCACATGAAAAGCGGCAAAACGTCGACAATGATGCCCTTGGCCAAAAAGGGCGTATGCGTTTTTTCCTGAATATATTCAGGAAAAAACGCATACGCCCTTTTTGGCCAACCAAGCAACCTGGAAAGGCAAATCAGCGATACAAAGAAGTCTCGCTTCCCATCGGTCAAAAGGGCCATGCTGAAAAAAGTGTCAAAACCACAAATGCAGGACAGTCCATGGAGAAATAGGGGCCTTGCTACGCTGATGGGCGGGATGTAAATTGCCAACAGCCACTCTGGAGAAGTGTACGGTGTGTCCTGAAACATCGAGAAAACACAGCTTAGGGAGCATAGGGCACGTCCACTCATGGGCGTATAAATTGGGAAAACTAAAAATCAGCAAGACTCAGGCACCCCAAAGTTTAGGCCTGCTCTGTTGACAAGAACCTCCACTTCAGAAAACCTTAAATATCCCAGGAAAGAGAAAAATGGATAAAGAAGTTGTGGTCCTTATGTACAATGGAATACCACTCAGCCATGAAATCAATGTCATAAGGCTAGTAGCAGCATGATGAGTGGATTTAGGTACGACGACTCTAAGTGAAATAAGTCACACAGAAAAAGACACTTATCAAAAGCTATCACTTATAAAGGGAATGTAAAAACCGCTACACTTGAATTGAATTACAAATCAGAACAGAGTCACACATTTAGAAAACACACTATGGCTGCTTAACGGGAAAGGTGATGTGCGGTGATGCATAAAACAAGGGTTTCAAATTATCTCAGATACCGTTCCATACACCCAATAAGTAATAGAAAAGACCTACTCCTTGCTCAGTGAACTGGACTCAACACCCCCTATTCACCGCACAAGAATATATCTGACTAGTGAGAATCTTAAAACCTATGTATTGATATCTCTCTGGAAGTGAGTCAAGTGGGTGTAAAGCCGCATAAACACAGCCATGAAAAGCACCTAAACCCCATTATAAAAATAAATTACTTTTAAAAACCCGTAAAACAAAGACAGTGAAAGAGAGAGAAATTCTTACAAAATTCCTTCAGGGGCTGTGACGCAACCTGGGTTGAACATATCTAGACCCACAGTTGGATGAGACCTAAGGGTGGACACTCTTGGGGCTGAGAGGTTTGGTGACGTTGGGTGAGCAAACGTAGACCCCTTAAAGTAATACTGTGTGGTACCCATCCCATGGGTCCTAAATCTCCAGGTTCAAGGGCATCTTCCTACATCGTAAACACGCATGGGAAACCTAGATGATGGTACACCGTCTGATCGGGAAAGGTTTCTGAAACGCACCTCATTTCTCATCTCCTTGTGCTCGGGTTCGCCATTCCAGCTACTTTACTAGCAATCTCCCTACTTGGAGAATCAGCACCTTTAACCTCCTGTTCCATACAGGTTGCAATTTGTCCTAAGGATGAATGGGAAGAGGGGCAACCAATGAGAGACTACATCTAGGTGTTGGGACAGGCACAGGTCACTCTATTTTCCCATCAGGAAGAAGAATTAACCACAGGCTCAGCCTACCGCCCGGAACCAGAATAGGGCCTGAGGCAATCCCGTGCTTCTGCGGCCAGCTCCCAAAAAAGCCAGTTGAAAAATGGAGCACATGGGCACTGCAATTCACAAACCTGCAGAGTTATAAATGATAACTCTCGTCCACAAATATATTGAGGGAAGGCCACGAAGAGGATTTGAAAGCAAGGCAGAATTGCAGGAAACAGGTTTCAGGAGGTAGATTCGAATCGCCTTTAAAGCACATGAAAAGTGGCAAAACGTCGACAATGATGCCCTTGGCCAAAAAGGGCGTATGCGTTTTTTCCTGAATATATTCAGGAAAAAACGCATACGCCCTTTTTGGCCCACCAAGCAACCTGGAAAGGTAAATCAGCGCTACAAAGAAGTCTCGCTTCCCATCGGTCAAAAGGGCCATGCTGAAAAAACTGTCAAAACCACAAAAGCAGGACAGGCCATTGAGAAATGGAAGCCTTGCTACACTGATGGGCGGGATGTAAATTGCCAGCAACCACTCTGGAGAAGTGTACGGTGTGGCCTGAAACATCGAAAAAACACAGCTTAGGGAGCATAGGGCACTTCCACTCATGGGCGTATAAATTGGGAAAATTAAAAATCAGCAAGAGACAGGCACCCCAAAGTTTAGGGCTGCTCTGTTGACAAGAACCTCCACTTCATGACACCTTAAATATCCCAGGAAAGAGAAAAATGGATAAAGAAGTTGTGGTCCTTATGTACAATGGAATATCACTCAGCCATGAAATCAATGTCTTAAGGCTAGTAGCATCATGATGAGTGGATTTAGGTACGACGACTCTAAGTGAAATAAGTCACACAGAAAAAGACACTTATCATAAGCTATCACTTATAGAGGGAATGTAAAAACTGCTACACTTGAACTGAATTACAAAAGAGAACAGAGTCACACGTTTAGAAAACACACTATGGCTGCTTAACGGGAAAGATGAGGTGGTGTGATGCATAAAACAAGGGTTTCAAATTAGATCAGATACCGTTCCATACACCCAATATGTAATAGACAAGACCTACTCCTTGCTCAGTGAACTGGACTCAACACCCCCTATTCACCGCACAAGTATATATCTGACAAGTGAGAATCTTAAAACCTATGTATTGATATCCCCCTGGAAGTGTGTCAAGAGGGTGTAAAGCCGCATAAACACAGCCGTGAAAAGCAGCTAAACCCCATTATAAAAATAAATTACTTGTAGAAACCCGTAAAACAAAGACAGTGAAAGAGAGAGAAATTCTTACACAATTCGTTCAGGGGCTGTGATGCAACCTGGATTGAAAATATCTAGACCCACAGTTGGATGAGACCTAAGGGTGGACACTCTTGGGGCTGACAGGTTTGGTGAGGTTGGGTGAGCAAACACAGACCCTTTAAGGTAATACTGCGTGGTACCCATCCCATGGGTCCCAAATCTCCAGTTTTAAGGGCATCTTCCTGCATTGAAAACATGCATGAGAAACCCAGAAGATGGTACACCATGTGATCGGGAAAGGTTTCTAAAACGCACCTCATTTCTCATCTCCTTGTGCTCGGGTTCACCATTCCAGCTACTTTACTAGCAATCTCCCTACTTGCAGAATCAACACCTTTAACCTCCTGTTCTGTACAGGTTGCAATTTGTCCTGAGGATGAACGGGAAGAGGGGCAACCAATGAGAGACTAGATGTAGGTGTTGGAACAGGCACAGGTCACTCTATTTTCCCATCAGGAAGAAGAATTAAGCACAGGCTCAGCCTGCCGCCGGGAAGCAGAATAGTGCCTGAGGCAATCCCGCGCTTCTGCGGCCAGCTCCGAAAAAAGCCAGTTGAAAAATGGAGCACATGGGCACTGCAATTCACAAACCTGCAGAGTTATAAATGATAACTCTCGTCCACAAATATATTGAGGGAAGGCAACGAAGAGGATTTGAAAGCAAGGCAGAGTTGCAGGAAACAGGTTTCAGGAGGTAGATTCGAATCGCCTTTAAAGCACATGAAAAGCGGCAAAACGTCGACAATGATGCCCTTGGCCAAAAAGGGCATATGAGTTTTTTCCTGAATATATTCAGGAAAAAACGCATACGCCCTTTTTGGCCAACCAAGCAACCTGGAAAGGCAAATCAGCGCTACAAAGGAGTCTCGCTTCCCATCGGTCAAAAGGGCCATGCTGAAAAAAGTGTCAAAACCACAAATGCAGGACAGGCCATGGAGAAATAGGAGCCTTGCTACGCTGATGGGCGGGATGTAAATTGCCAACAGCCACTCTGGAGAAGGGTACGGTGTGTCCTGAAACATCGAAAAAACACAGCTTAGGGAGCATAGGGCACTTCCACTCATGGGCGTATAAATTGGGAAAAATAAAAATCAGCAAGACACAGGCACCCCAAAGTTTACGGCTGCTCTGTTGACAAGAACCTCCACTTCATGACACCTTAAATATCCCAGGAAAGAGAAAAATGGATAAAGAAGTTGTGGTCCTTATATACAATGGAATATCACTCAGCCATGAAATCAATGTCATAAGGCTAGTAGCAGCATGATGAGTGGATTTAGGTACGACGACTCTAAGTGAAATAAGTCACACAGAAAAAGACACATATCAAAAGATATCACTTATAGAGGGATGTAAAAACCGCTACACTTGAACTGAATTACAAATCAGAACAGAGTCACCCATTTTGAAAACACACTATGGCTGCTTAACGGGAAAGGTGAGGTGGGGTGATGCATAAAACAAGGGTTTCAAATTCGCTCAGATACCGTTCCATACACCCAATATGTAATAGAGAAGACCTACTCCTTGCTCAGTGAACTGGACTCAACACCCCGTATTCACCGCACAAGAATATATCCGACTAGTGAGAATCTTAAAACCTATGTATTGATATCTCTCTGGAAGTGAGTCAAGAGGGTGTAAAGCCGCATAAACACAGCCGTGAACAGCAGCTAAACCCCATTATAAAAATAAATTATTTTTAAAAACGCATGAAACAAAGACAGTAAAAGAGAGAGAAATTCTTACAAAATTCATTCAGGGGCTGTGACGCAACCTGGGTTGACCATATCTAGACCCACAGCTGGATGAGACATAAGGGTGGACACTCTTGGGGCTGAGAGGTTTGGTGAGGTTGGGTGAGCCATCGCAGACCCTTTAAAGTAATACTGCGTGGTACCCATCCCATGGGTCCCAAATCTCTAGGTTCAAGGGCATCTTCCTACATCGAAAACTTGCATGAGGAACCCAGAAGATGGTACAGCGTGTGAATTTGAAAGGTTTCTAAAACGCACCTCATTTCTCATCTCCTTGTGCTCGGGTTCGCCATTCCAGCTACTTTACTAGCAATCTCCCTACTTGGAGAATCAGCACCTTTAACCTCCTGTTCCCTACAGGTTGCAATTTGTCCTAAGGATGAATGGGAAGAGGGGCAACCAATGAGAGACTACATCTAGGTGTTGGGACAGGCACAGGTCACTCTATTTTCCCATCAGGAAGAAGAATTAACCACAGGCTCAGCCTACCGCCCGGAACCAGAATAGGGCCTGAGGCAATCCCGTGCTTCTGCGGCCAGCTCCCAAAAAAGCCAGTTGAAAAATGGAGCACATGGGCACTGCAATTCACAAACCTGCAGAGTTATAAATGATAACTCTCGTCCACAAATATATTGAGGGAAGGCAACGAAGAGGATTTGAAAGCAAGGCAGAATTGCAGGAAACTGGTTTCAGGAGGTAGATTCGAATCGCCTTTAAAGCACATGAAAAGTGGCAAAACGTCGACAATGATGCCCTTGGCCAAAAAGGGCGTATGCGTTTTTTCCTGAATATATTCAGGAAAAAACGCATACGCCCTTTTTGGCCCACCAAGCAACCTGGAAAGGTAAATCAGCGCTACAAAGAAGTCTCGCTTCCCATCGGTCAAAAGGGCCATGCTGAAAAAACTGTCAAAACCACAAAAGCAGGACAGGCCATTGAGAAATGGAAGCCTTTCTACACTGATGGGCGGGATGTAAATTGCCAGCAACCACTCTGGAGAAGTGTACGGTGTGGCCTGAAACATCGAAAAAACACAGCTTAGGGAGCATAGGGCACTTCCACTCATGGGCGTATAAATTGGGAAAATTAAAAATCAGCAAGAGACAGGCACCCCAAAGTTTAGGGTTGCTCTGTTGACAAGAACCTCCACTTCATGACACCTTAAATATCCCAGGAAAGAGAAAAATGGATAAAGAAGTTGTGGTCCTTATGTACAATGGAATATCACTCAGCCATGAAATCAATGTCTTAAGGCTAGTAGCATCATGATGAGTGGATTTAGGTACGACGACTCTAAGTGAAATAAGTGACACAGAAAAAGACACTTATCATAAGCTATCACTTATAGAGGGAATGTAAAAACTGCTACACTTGAACTGAATTACAAAAGAGAACAGAGTCACACGTTTAGAAAACACACTATGGCTGCTTAACGGGAAAGATGAGGTGGTGTGATGCATAAAACAAGGGTTTCAAATTAGATCAGATACCGTTCCATACACCCAATATGTAATAGACAAGACCTACTCCTTGCTCAGTGAACTGGACTCAACACCCCCTATTCACCGCACAAGAATATATCTGATTAGTGAGAATCTTAAAACCTATGTATTGATATCTCTCTGGAAGTGAGTCAAGAGGGTGTAAAGCCGCATAAACACAGCCGTGAAAAGCAGCTAAACCCCATTATAAAAATAAATTATTTTTAAAAACGCATGAAACAAAGACAGTAAAAGAGAGAGAAATTCTTACAAAATTCATTCAGGGGCTGTGACGCAACCTGGGTTGACCATATCTAGACCCACAGCTGGATGAGACATAAAGGTGGACACTCTTGGGGCTGAGAGGTTTGGTGAGGTTGGGTGAGCCATCGCAGACACTTTAAAGTAATACTGCGTGGTACCCATCCCATGGGTCCCAAATCTCTAGGTTCAAGGGCATCTTCCTACATCGAAAACTTGCATGAGGAACCCAGAAGATGGTACAGCGTGTGAATTTGAAAGGTTTCTAAAACGCACCTCATTTCTCATCTCCTTGTGCTCGGGTGCGCCATTCCAGCTACTTTACTAGCAATCTCCCTACTTGGAGAATCAGCACCTTTAAACTCCTGTTCCCTACAGGTTGCAATTTGTCCTGAGGATGAAAGGGAAGAGGGGCAACCAATGAGAGACTAGATCTAGGTGTTGGGACAGGCACAGGTCACTCTATTTTCCCATCAGGAAGAAGAATTAAGCACAGGCTCAGCCTGTCCCCCAGAAGCAGAATAGGGCCTGAGGCAATACCGTTCTTTTGCGGCCAGCTCCCAAAAAAGCGAGTTGAAAAATGGAGCTCAGGCACACTGCAATTCACAAACCCGCAGAGTTATAAATGATAACTCTCATCCACAAATATATTGAGGGAAGGCAACGAAGAGGATTTGAAAGCAAGGCAGAATTGCAGGAAACAGGTTTCAGGAGGTAGATTCGAATCGCCTTTAAAGCACATGAAAAGTGGCAAAACGTCGACAATGATGCCCTTGGCCAAAAAGGGCGTATGCGTTTTTTCCTGAATATATTCAGGAAAAAACGCATACGCCCTTTTTTGCCAACCAAGCAACCTGGAAATTCAAATCAGCGCTACAAAGAAGTCTCGCTTCCCATCGGTCAAAAGGGCCATGCTGCAAAAAGTGTCAAAACCAGAAATGCAGGACAGGCCATGGAGAAATGGCAGCCTTGCTACGCTGATGGGCGGGATGTAAATTGCCAACAGACACTCTGGAGAAGTGTACGGTGTGTCCTGAAACATCGAAAAAACACAGCTTAGGGAGCATAGGGCACGTCCACTCATGGGCGTATAAATTGGGAAAACTAAAAATCAGCAAGACACAGGCACCCCAAAGTTTAGGACTGCTCTGTTGACAAGAACCTCCACTTCATGACACCTTAAATATCCCAGGAAAGAGAAAAATGGATAAAGAAGTTGTGGTCCTTATGTACAATGCAATATCACTCAGACATGAAATCAATGCCATAAGGCTAGTAGAAGCAAGATGAGTGGAGTTAGGTACAAAGATTCTAAGTGAAATAAGTCACACAGAAAAAGACACTTATCATAAACTATCACTTATAGAGGGAATGTAAAAACCGCTACAGTTGAACTGAATTACAAAACAGAACAGAGTCACACGTTTAGAAAACACACTATGGCTGCTTAACGGGAAAGGTGAGGTGTGGTGATGCATAAAACAAGGGTTTCAAATTCGCTCAGATACCGATCCATACACCCAATATGTAATAGACAAGACCTACTCCTTGCTCAGTGAACTGGACTCAACACCCCCTATTCACCGCACAAGAATATATGTGACTAGTAAGAATCTTAAAACCTATGTATTGATATCTGTCTGGAAGTGAGTCAAGTGGGTGTAAAGCGGCATAAACACAGCAGTGAAAAGTAGCGAATCCCCATTTTAAATTAAATAACTTTAAAAAACCCAAAAAAATAAGACAGTGATAGAGAGAGGAAATTTTACATAATTCGTTCCTGGGCTGTGATGCAACCTTGTTTGATCATATCTAGACCCACAGCTGGATGAGAAATAAAGCTGGACACTCTTGCAGCTGAAGGACTCTTTCCCTAGTTACCAGATTGGGGAACGTAAAAAGGCTGCCGCCCTCTGGCCGTTACCTGCAAATGCAGCTTTAAAATCTGTGTTAATGGTCACTTCATATGAACAAGTACTTCAGGGCTGTAAATGAAACCTGCCCTCAAAATGTCTTGAGGGAGGTAGTGGCCAAAACTTTTCAAAATGTGACACTTACTTTAAGAAAACAATTTGAAGAACTAAGCTGTAATCACAGTTTGATAAATAAAAAGAGCATGCTTTAAAGATCAATTTCAACAGATTATGGGACACATGCAAATTCAGCCACACAGAGGTATCAGCTCGCACCTGTTAGAATAACCAGCAGCAAGCAAACTACAAACAATAAATATTGAAGGTGTTTTGGAGAAATGCATACCCTCAATTTTAAGTGGGACATAACCTGGAAAGAGCCACTAATGAGAACTGAATGGTGGTGCCTTTAAAACGTACACACTGAGCTACCATATGATACAGCAAGCCCACTCCTTGGCCTATAACATAAGGAGATAGAACTGGAAAGACACAGGCAAGCAAATGTGCATTGCAGCAGTATTACAATAACCAAGACATGGAGGCAACCAAATAGTCCATCAAGAGGTGCGTGGCCAAAGAATAACTGGTACACGTACAGATGGAATATTAGCCAGGGAAAAAAACAAAACAATGCCATTTGCAGCACTGTGTATGATTCTTGAGTTAATCAGGCAAATTGTACTAAGTCAGAAAGCAAAAGACACATATCCTATAATATCACTTATAGGTCTTAGCTAAAAATTGATACCAATGAAGATATTTCCACAGAGAAATGCAATCACAGATTCATTAAACAAACTTAGGGTTCACCAAATGGAAAGGTGTGAGGATTGGATACATTAGGATATTGGGGTTAAGATAGATATAGAAACACATGTGAAATATATAATCACCAAAGACCTACGTAATACCAAGACAAGACTACTCAACATGGTGTCATAACCTACATGGGAAAATGATCCAAAGAAGAATAGATATATGTATATGTTTAAAAGAACCACATCTTGCACACCTAGAAGAAACAAAACATTTTAATCAAATTTGCTCTGACAAAAAATAAAAATTAAATTAAAAAAAGAACAAGAAGTAATGAGACATAAACTTAAGGGGTTTTGTGCTGGCACATTGCATTCTAATTTACAACCAGAACATGACTTCCATTAAGGCTCTGTCATCACTAATAAAGCAGCTTTATAAGCAATGTTGAAGGTAGCTTAAAAGAAGTCTCACTAATTATTGATAGTAACAAGGAAACAAAGAAAAGTAAAAATCTCACTGCAAAAAGTATACATAGGGTAAGGATAGTAGATCAAACACTGATTAAACTTCTGTAAAGAATAAAAGACAACAGTAGTATGTTTTGTTAAAAAAGAGAGGGCCCAAATAAATCTGAAATGAAAGAGATGATGTTACAACAGACACCACAGAAATACAAAGTATCCTAAGATACACACAGGGTAACTCAGGGCTCAGACTGGACAGAGCCCACTCTCCAGTCCCCTGTACATGACTTAAAGGAGCCTCAGGAACTGAGGAGGAGGTCCCTGAGGAGAGGCTCAAGATAGAATATGGTAGGCATTAACATGACTGCATTCATCTTAAACATGCCTGAACTACATTCACACGAGATGATTTTGTCCTGTATGTACATCGGCACCTATAGCCGGAACTGCAGATCTTTGGCTTCAACACCTCTACTGACAACATTAGCTTCACCTGCTGTGGACCGTCTCCTATAGGATTTCTAGAATCACAAAACATCGAAGCTTCACAGGACCCAGAGTCTGTGCGACTCCACACAGAGTCTCAGAGTCTCAACTCCACTCAGATACTCCACTCTTGGAGGGCACACACAAAGTAGTGTGCACATCAGGACCCAGGGGAAGGAGCAGTGACCCCGTAGGAGAATGACCAGAACTACCTGCTACTTTTAGAGGGTCTCCTGCAGAGGCAGCTTGTGGCTGTGGCTGTGGCTCACCGTGAGGACAACAACACTGGCAGCAGAAGTTCTGGGAAATACTCCTTGGTGTGAGCCCTCCCAGAGTCCGCCATTAGCCCCACCAAGAGCAAGGTAGGCTACAGTGCTGGGTCGCCTCAGGCCAAACAACCAACAGGGAGGGAACCCAGCCCCATGCATCAGCAGACAAGCAGATTCAACTTTTTATTAAAGTTTTATTTAATCCGTAGACAAGCGGATTAAAGCTCTGCCCACCAAAGCAACACCCAGCTCTACCCACCACCAGTCCCTCCCATCAGGAAGCTTGCACAAGCCTCTAAGATAGACTCATCCACCAGAGAGCAGACAGCAGAAGCAAGAAGAACTACAATTCTGCAGCCTGTGGAAGGAAAACCACATTCACAGAAAGATAAACAAAATGAAAAGGCAGAGGACTTTATACCAGATCAAGGAACAAGATAAAACCCCAGAAAAAAAAACGAAATGAGGTGGAGATAGGGAACCTTCCAGAAAAAGAATTCAGAATAATGATAGTGAAGTTGAGCCAAGACCTTAGAAAAAGAAAGGAGGCAAAGATCGAGAAGACACAAGAAATGCTTAACAAAGACCTAGAAGAATTAAGGAACAAACACCTAGAAGAATTAAAGAACAAACAAACAGAGGTGAACAATGTAATAACTGAAATGAAAAATACACTAGAAGGAATCAGTAGCAGAATAACTGTGGCAGAAGAACGGATAAGTGGCCTGGAAGACAGAAAGGTGGAAATCACTGCCATGGAACAGAATAAAGAAAAAGAATGAAAATAAATGAAGACACCCCAAGAGTCCTCTGGGACAACATTAAACGCAACAACATTCGCATTATAGGGGTCCCAGAAGGAGAAGAGAGAGAGAAAGGACCCGAGAATATATTTGAAGAGATTATGGTCAAAAACTTCCCTAGCATGGGAAAAGAAATAGCCACCCAAGTCCAGAAGCACAGAGTGTCCCAGGCAGGAGAAACCAAAGGAGAAAAATGACAAGACACATAGTAATCAAATTGACAAAAATTAACGACAAAGAAAAATTATTGAAAGCAGCAAGGGAAAAATGACAAATAACATACAAGGGAAATCCCATAAGGATAACAGCTGATTTCTCAGCAGAAAATCTACAAGCCAGAAGGAAGTGGCATGATAAATTTAAAGTGATGAAAGGGAAGAACCTACAACCAAGGGTACTGCACCCTGCAAAGAGCTCATTCAGATTTGATGGAGAAATCAAAAGCCTTACAGACAAGCAAAAGCTAAGAGAATTCAGCACCATGCAACCAGCTCTACACCAAATGCTAAAAGAACTTCTCTAAGTGGGAAACACAAGAGAAGAAAAGGACCCACCAAGACAAACCCATAACAATTAAGAAAATAGTAGTAGGAACATACATATCGATAATTACCTTAAACGTGAATGCACTAAATGTTCCAACCAAAAGACATAGACTGGCTGAATGGATACAAAAACAAGACCCATATATATGCTGTCTACAAGAGACCCATTTCAGACCTAGGGACACATACAGACTGAAAGTGAGGCGATGGAAAAATATATTCTATGCTAATGAAAATCAAAAGAAAGCTGGAGTAGCAATACTCATATCAGATAAAATAGACTTTAAAATAAAGAATGTTACAAGAGACAAGGAAAGACACTACATAATGGTCAAGGGATCAATCCAAGAAGAAGATATAACAATTATAAATATATATGTACCCAACATAGGAGCACCTCAATGTATAAGGCAACTGCTAACAGCTATAAAAGAGGAAATCGACAGTAACACAATAATAGCGGGGGACTTTAACAGCTCACTTACACCAGTGGAGATCAGCCAGACAGAAAATTAATAAGGAAACAAAAGCTTTAAATGACACAATAGACCAGATAGAGTTCATTGATATTTATAGGACATTCCATCCAAAAACAGCAGATTACACGTTCTTCTCAACTGCACACGGAACATTCTCCAGGATAGATCACATCTTGGGTCACAGATAAAGCCTCAGTAAATTTAAGAAAACTGAAATCATATCAAGCAGCTGTTCCGACCACAATGCTATGAGATTAGAAATCAATTACACAGAAAAAACTGTAAAAAACACAAACACATGGAGGCTAAACAATACGTTACTAAATAACCAAGAGATCACTGAAGAAATCAAAGGGGAAATCAAAAACTACCTAGAGACAAATGACAACAAAAACACGATGATCCAAAACCTATGGGATGCAGCAAAAGGAGTTCTAAGAGGGAAGTTTATAGCAATACAAGCCTACCTCAAGAAACAAGAAAAATCTCAAATAAACAATCTAACCTTACACCTAGAGGAACTAGAGAAAGAAGAACAAAACCCAAAGTTAGTAGAAGGAAAGAAATCCTAAAGATCAGAGCAGAAATAAATGAAATAGAAACAAAGAAAACGGAAGCAAAGATCATCAAAACTAAAAGCTGGTTCTTTGAGAAGATAAGCAAAAATGATCAACCTTTAGCCACACTCAAGAAAAAGAGGGAGAGGACGCAAATCAACAAAATTAGAAGTGAAAAAGGAGAAGTTACAACAGACACCACAGGAATACAAAGCATCCTAAGAGACTACTACAAGCAACTCTGTGCCAATAAAATGGACAATCTGGAAGAAATGGACAAATTCTTAGAAAGGTATAACCTTCTAAGACTGAACCAGGAAGAAATAGAAAATATGAACAAACCTATCACAAGCAATGAAATTGAAACTGTGATTAAAAATCTTCCAACAAACAAAAGTCCAGAACCAGATGGCATTACAGGTGAATTCTATCAAACATTTAGAGAAGAGCTAACACCCAACCTTCTCAAATTCTTCAAAACAATTGCAGGGGAAGGAACACTCCCAAACTCATTCTATGAGACCACCATCACCCTGATACCAAAATCAGACAGAGATACTACAAGGAAAGAAAATTATAGACCAATATCCCTGATGAATATAGATGCAAAAATCCTCAACAAAATACTAGCAAACAGAATCGAACAACACATTAAAAGGATCATACACCATGATCAAGTGGGGTTTATCCCAGGGATGCAAGGATTCTTCAATATACACAAATCAATGTGATACACCATATTAACAAATTGTAGAATAAAACCATATGGTCATCTCAATAGATGAAGGAAAAGATTTTGAGAAAATTCAACACTCATTTACGATAAAAACTCTGCAGAGTGTGGGCATAGACGGAAACTACCTCAACATAATAAAGGCCATATATGACAAACCCACAGCAAACAGCATTCTCAATGGTGAAAAACTGAAAGCGTTTCCTCTAAGATCAGGAACAAGACGAGGATGTCCACTCTCACCACTGCTATTCAACATAGTTTTGGAAGTCCTAGCCATGGCAATCAGAGAAGAAAAAGAAATAAAAGGAATACAAAACGGAAAAGAAGAAGTAAAATTGTCACTGTTTGAAGATGACATGATATCATAGATAGAGAATCTTAAAGATGCCACCAGAAAACCACTGGAGCTAATCAATGAATTTGGTAAAGTTGCAGGATACAAAATTAATGCACAGAAATTGCTTGCATTCCTATACACTAACAATGAAAGATCAGAAAGAGAAATTAAGGAAACAATCCCATTACCACTGCAACAAAAAGAATAAAATACCTAGGAATAAACCTACCTAAGGAAGTAAAAGACCTGTACTCAGAAAACTATAAGACACTGATGAAAGAAATCAAAGATGATATAAACAGATGGAGACATATACCATGTCCTTGGATTAGAAGAATCAATATTGTGAAAATGACTATACTACCCAAAGCAATCTACAGATTCAATGCAATCCCGATCAAAATACCTTTGGCATTTTCTACAGAACAAGAAAAAAAAAATCTTAAAATTTGTAGGGAGACACAAAAGACCCTGGATAGCCAAAGCAGTCTTGAGGGGGAAAAAAAAGAGCTGGAGGAATCAGACTTCCAGACTTCAGACTATATTACAAAGCTACAGTAATCAAGATAATATGGTACTGACACAAACACAGAAATATAGGTCAATAGAAAAGGATAGAAAGCACAGAGATAAACCCACGTACCTGTGGTTAACTAAACTATGACAAAGGAGGCAAGGGTATACAATGGAGAAAAGACAGTGTCTTCAGTAAGTGGTGCTGGGAAAACTCGACAGCTACATGTAAAAGAATGAAATTAGTACACTCCCTAACACCATACACAAAAATAACTCAAAATGGATTAGAGACCTAAATATAAGACCAGCCACTATAAAACTCTTAGAAGAAAACATAAGCAGAACAGTCTATGACATAAATCACAGCAAGATCCTTTTTGACCCACCTCCTAGAGAAATGGAAATAAAAACAAAAATTAAAAAATGGGACCGAATGAAACATAAATTCTTTTGCACAGCAAAGGAAAACTTAAGCAAGATGAAAAGACAACCATCAGAATGGGAGAAAATATTTTCAAATGAAGCAAATGGCAAAGGATTAATCTACAAAAAGCAGCTCATGTAGCTCAATATCACAAAACCAAACAACCCAATCCAAAAATGGGCAGAAGACCTAAATAGAAATTTCTCCAAAGAAGATATACAGGTTGCCAACAAACACATGAAAGGATGCTGAGCATCACTAATCATTAGAGAAATGCAAATCAAAACTACAGTGAGGTATCACCTCACACCAGTCAGAATGGCCATCATCAAAAAATCTACCAACAGTAAATGCTGGAGAGGCATTTATTGGAGAAAAGGGAACCCTCTTGCACTGTTGGTGGGAATGTAAATTGATATAGCCACTAGGTAGAACGGTATGGGGCTTCCTTAAAAACTAAAAATAGAACTACCATACAACCCAGCAAACCCACTCCTGGACATTTACCCTGAGAAAACCATAATTCAAAAAGAGTCATGTACCACAATGTTCACTGTAGCTCTATTTACAATAGCCAGGACATGGAAGCAACCTAAGTGTCCATCAACAGATAAATGGATAAAGAAGATGTGGCACATATATACGATGGAACATTATTCTGCCATAAAAAGAAGCGAAATTGAGTTATTTTTAGTGAGGTGGATGGATCTAGAGTCTGTCCTACAGAGTGAAGTAAGTCAGAAAGAGAAAAACAAATACCGTATGCTAACACATATATATGGAATCTAAAAAAAAAAAGTTTATGAAGAACGTAGGGGCAGGAAAGGATTAAGGACACAGACGTAGAGAAAGGACTTGAGGACATGGGGAGAGGGAAGGGTAAGCTGGGACAAAGTGAGAGAGTGGTATGGACATATATACACTACCAAATGTAAAATTGATAGCTACTGGGAAGCAGCCACATAGCACAGGGAGATCAGCTCTGTGCTTTGTGACCACCTAAAAGGGTGGGATAAGGGAGTGAGAGGGAGGTGCAAGAGGGAGGGGATATGGTGTTATATGTATACGCATAGCTGATTCACTTTTTTATACAGCAGAAACTAACACACAATTGTAAAGCAATTATACTCCAATAAAGATGTAAAAAAAAAAAAAAAAAAAGAAAGCCCAGAGATAAACCTACACACCTATGGCACACTAATCTATGACAAAGGAGGCAAGGGTATACAATGGAGAAAAGACAGTCTCTTCAATAAGTGGTGCTGGGAAAAATGGACAGCTACATGTAAAAGAATGAAATTAGAACACTCCCTAACACCATACACAAAAAATAAACTCCAAATGGATTAGAGACCGAAATGTAAGACCGGACACTATAAAACTCTTAGAGGAAAACATAGGAAGAATACTCTTTGACATAAATCACAGCAAGATATTTTTTGATCCACCTCCTAGAGTAATGGAATAAAAAAAAAAAAAACAAAAACAAATGGGAGCAAATGAAACCTAAAAGCTTTTGCAAAGCAAAGGAAACTACAAACAAGACGAAAAGACAACCCTCAGAATGGGAGAAAATATTTGCAAACGAATCAATGGACAAAGGATTAATCTCCAATGTATATAAACAGCTCATGCAGCTCAACAGTAAAAAAACAAACAAACCAATCCAAAAATGGGCAGATGACGTAAATAGACATTTGTCCCAAGAAGACATACAGATGACCAAGAAACACATGAAAAGCTACTCAACATCACTAATTATTAGAGAAATATAAACCAAAACTACAATGAGGTATCACCTCACACGAGTTAGAATGGGCATCATCAGAAAATCTACAAACAACAAATGCTGGAGAGGGTGTGGAGAAAAGGGAACCCTCTTACACTATTTGTGGGAATGTAAATTGATACAGTCACTATGGAGAACAGTATGGAGGTTCCTTAAAAAACTAAAAATAGAATTACCATATGACCCAGCAATCCCACTACTGGCCATATACCCAGAGAAAACCATAATTCAAAAAGACATATTCACCACAATATTCATTGCAGCACTATTTACAATAGCCAGGTCATGGAAGCAACCTAAATGCCCATAGACAGACGAACGGAAAAGATGTGCTACATATATAAAATGGAATATTACTCAGCCATAAAAAGGAATGAAATTGGGTCATTTGTAGAGACGTGGATAGATCTAGAGACTGTCATACAGAGTGAAGTAAGTCAGAAAGAGAAAAACAAATATCGTATATTAACGCATACATGTAGAACCTAGAAAAATGGTAAAGATGAACTGGTTTGCAAGGCAGAAATAGAGACACAGATGTAGAGAACAAATGTATGGACACCAAGGGGGGAAAGTGGCAGGGTGGTGGTGGTGGGATGAATTGCGACACTGGGATTGACATATATACACTTATATGTATAAAATAGATAACCAATAAGAGCCTGCTGTATAAAAAAATGAATAAAATAAATTCAAAAATTAAAAAATAAATAATACTTAAGAAAATAAAACAGAAAAAAAAGTTCTGTCCTTCCCATAGACGTATTTATATGAATGAATGATTTCCATGCTTATATCCATAAATACAAAAAGAGGAATAAAACTTACCTTGAACCAAAAAAGAAAAAAAAAAAACTGAACCCACTGGTCATACAGAGGAAAACCCTATCAGCGCACTTGCTCCAGTGGTAAACAATTCTTAAGTTGGTCACAGGTGGGAAATCATCTCCCATGCAGCCAGCAGCCCCCACACAAGGAGCGTCCTCATTGCAAAGCTGGGGGACCGTGAGGAGGCGTCTCTGACTAAACGTGAGCTGAGCCCCAGGCCAGCTGCTGCTGAACTTTTCCCACCGTTCCCAGGTAAAACACCTGAATGTGTGCAAAGACTAAAAACTAGAGGAAGGGGCTTGGAGTCACACCAGCGACAGCACGCAGGCCGACTTGGTGCCTGCAGGCCAGCCAGGATGGTCCTGGCCCCGGGCGCTCGTCTGGAAACTTTCCATTTCCCTGCCTGAGGTACCCCTCCTGTCCCGGCCCCCACTGCTTTTTTCCTTCCTTACCTCTGCCCGGGGAGAAATTCCAGCAGCAAGTATGGGTGACACATCCTCTTCTTTAGCAGGTGGCAGCCCGGCAACTCCTGCAGAAAGTCCAGTAGAGCCCCAGTCACAACGGGCCACTCATAGAGCCGTGGGCCCTACTGCCTCCCACCAGCCCAACCCCGAGACTGCTGACGGGGCAGAGAATATGGCGTCAGGCACAGCTGCAGAGGCTTTTGCTGCCTGGAGGGGTGTTTATATTGACCTCAACCCAGGCACACCTGGGAAGGGCTGGCCGGCCGGGTCAGGCTGCCCAGGTCAGCCAATCCTCGCCCCTCAGGGGCTCAGATTTGCAGAAAATGGGCCTTGCTGCACCGGCCAGATCCAAGGAACAGGTGTAGGGTCCCGAGAGTCAGGATAGATAAGGGGCGGCAGCCCTGGCTTGTTTTCTAATCATTTTATCTGGTCCAGGAGTGGGAGACAACTTCAAGAAGACCCTCTGCTAATGAGAGGAACCCAGGAGTCAGGGAGAGGAGGGGTGGTGGGTGGAGACAGAGGCCTGGTGCCCCGGCTGCTGTGGAAGCCCCTAGAAGACCAGGCAGAGGGAGGCCGCACAGAGTGAAGCCTAGGGTCACAGACCTGTTGGAGCTGCTGTTTATTAGTTCAAGCTCTGCTCTGAGGTGCTCTGTGTCAGCTCTGAGTGACAGGTGTGCTGGGGGTGCTCTGCAATGAGGGCTATGTGCACAGTTCCTGTGTGCCCAGCCCTGTCGGGGTACCTGTCCACGGGAGCTCCATATCCAGGGAGGGGCATGCCCACGAGAGCCCCGTGGGCTGCTGCGTACCTGCCCAGGTGAGCTCCATATCCTGGGAGGGGCCTGACCATGATGGCCCCATGGGCTGCTGGGTACCTGCCCAGGTGAGCTCCATATCCTGGGAGGGGCCTAACCACCACAGCCCCGTGGGCTGCTGGGTACCTGCCCAGGTGAGCTCCATATCCTGGGAGGGACCTGACCACAAGAGCCCCGTGAGCTGCTGGGGACCTGGTAGAGGACGCCAGGACAGTCAGTGAAGCCACAGAGGATATACATCTAGTAGTTCCTAATTCCTACACCCTGCTGGTCATTCTACCATCCACCAGGACATGGTATTCTGTATTAGACTTCAATGATGCCTTCTTCTGTATTCCATTCGTCCCAGAGTCACAAGAAATTTTGGCTGTGAGTGGCAGGACTCAACATACAACAAAAACAATACTGCTGGGCCGTCCTGCCCCAGGGGTTCAAAAATTCCCACACCATCTTTGGGGAAACGTTAGCTAAAGACCTAAAAAATCTACCTCTGGAGAAGGGAACCCTCCTTCAATATGCAGATGACATTCTGATCACCAGCCCGACTAAGGAGGCCTCTGAACTACCTAGCCAATAAAAGATAGAAGGTGTCCAAGAAAAAGGCTCAAATATCACAAACTAAGGTGACCTTCCTGGGCTTCATTCGCACAGAAGGTCGGAAAAGCCCACCCCAGGAAAGGGAAGAAGCCATTTGCAGCCTCACCCTTCCTGAAACTAGAAGACAGCTTAGGGGTTCCTGGGGAGACCGGGGTTTGCTGCATCTGGATCCCTAACTACAGTCTAATAGCTGGGCCTCTATATGAAACACTGAAAGGAAAAGATGATGATCCTTTTGAATAGAATCCAGAAGCGGCCTTTCAAGAATGGAAAGAGCAGTCAGTTCAGATCCTTGCCCTGGACCTCCCTAAGTTAGCTAAACCCTTTGACCTTTACATTCCTGGTCCAAGGCGAATCGCCCTTGGAGTATTAGTGCAAAAACTGGGACCACTTGAAATGGAACAATGCAAGAATGCCCTCCAGGCATTGGCCAGCCACCCCATCCGACCAGGATACTGGGGGTATCTAAAAACCTGGAAATCAGCAGCCCGCAAGGCCAGCTCCCTCCTAAGGGAAAAGGACGCCACTTGGTGATCCTAACCACCCACCATGCCCTGAAGTTGCAGGGATTGCTCCGTGGGCACAATGACCTCGAGTGAGGAGGCCCTCCAACACCAACCTCCAGAGAGAAAACCTGGAGCAATGGGCCCCCATGACGACTCGTTTGACCATCACTTGACCTGGAGCTTCTCTCAGAAAACAACAAGAGTGTGTCCCAAAAGAGCAGACTATTGCTTACAGGACTTACTGCACCCAGAGCGGAGCTAATAAACTTGGCAGGGGAACCGTAAATAACGCTGCCACCATAGAAAAGCCTACAGACACCGCGGTGACGGCGGCCAATGAGACCGGCTGTACTCCTGGCTACTTCAAAAGGCCGTTGACTGAGTGGCCGTCAAGGTCCTGGATCACCACCAGCCCTGGACTGTCTGGGAGTTGAGCAAGCAGGGCTCTGACACCTGGTGTTGTTTGTACGTTAATTAGGTGGCCTAACTGAAGAAAGCGCAGAGTACTGGTCAGAGCATCTAGGCTAGCAGGAACTGTCAGCCTAAGGGGGCCGAACCAATGTGGAGCAGGGTAAAACGGCCCACCCCCACCCCAGCGTCTCTGCACATCTCTTTCCTGGACCCTTAAAGGTCATTAGAATCTATAAAACTTCCAATGCTGGTGCTCAGGCAGACGAGCAGTGAGGGAGGAGGCCTGGGGACAATCAACCTCACCTGGAGGCTGCTTGGGAGAAGTCCTCCCCCTCGCCCCGGGTATGAGGACACCCAACTCAGCACGAAGCATTTACAGAAGAGGTGTCTGCACCCTCAGCACCCCAAGAATGAGGAATGGGACAAAAGGCAGAGGAGGGCTTTGTCACTGGCAAAGCCCATGAAAAATTCCTGGGAGATGAAAATAGAATCTGGGCAATAAAATAAAGTCTAACCATTTTTTTCCTTTGTGCTTTGTCTAATTTCACTTGCTCCTAGGTTTCCACATGCAGAGGTCCCACACCCGACACTTCAGACCCGATTTCCTAGTGCAAAATGGCTGGGCCGACACCTCAGCTCGTGGGGCCCCGTGCAGACTCTGCGACATAGAGCCTGAGCTCCAGCCAACCCGGCCCTCGAGAGCTCCGCCCCCTCCCTCCCGCTGACGCTGCCAGGATCTCTACACAGCAGCCCGGCCCACAACCCGCAGGGGAGCACACACTCTCACCTCTCCATTCTCTGATCATAATATAAAGTTTTCCTTTGCTTCTGAACCAAAGTCAGTCTCGATCTGTTGGCTCCAATGACACTAGGCAGGGAGACCCTTGTTGGGGCCCACTCTGCAGGATCAGTAACAGAATTTGAGAACATTGTAACTTCAAAGAACAGATGTGCGAGCCAAACTGTAATTAACATAGAGCAGTGTATAAGGCTCGTGTAAAATAAGATGTTTCTAACACTTCCATTTGATATTTCCATCACTTTATTATAAGCAAGTTCAGTTGAGGGGTTTGTCTTATTTGTCAGGTCAACAGTAGAGAAATGCAGTGATTTCTTTCCAAGGATGTACATCTAATAATCTTGGTTGAAGTTTCAACCTTGTTTTGACTGATTTTCCATTGAAAATGATACCTCTCTTTCAGCTCCTAGATTTCTGAGAAGTATAAAATCTTATATTTTTTATTACCAAAGGGGAAAGGTGGGAGGAGGGATAAATTAACAGTTTCAGATTAACATATACACACTGCTATGTATAAAATATATCATCAACAAGGAACTACTGTATAACACAGGGAACTATACTCAATATTTTGTAATGACCCCTAAGGGGAAATAATCTGAAATACAATAGATATCTATATCGACATCATCTATCAACTACAGATAAAATGGAAACTAAAGGAGGCCGATGGTGAGCGTTTCTGAACCTGAAGACTTCAATCATCTAAAGTTCGGACTCTGCCTACGGCCCAAGTCCCTTAATGAACACACATGTACCAGTAGCTTAAAAATTCCCCAGATTGGAGTTCGGGGAGACACTGATTTGGAAAAATCCCTGGTGTTCTCCTTACATACACAGGACCTTTCCTACAGCTAAAACATGCCTGTGACACCCAGAAGATGGAACACGGTTGGATCAGGGAGATTTTGGAAAAGGCACCAAAACTCCTAATTTCCTGGTTGTCGGGTTCACACCTCCAGCCTTTTTCCTTAAAATCTCCCCACCTGAGGATGTCAGCACCTTCAACATCCAGTTGCACAAAATTTGGAATTTTTCCAAAGGAAGAAGGGGAAGGAGGAGAAACAAGGAGAGCCAAGCCCTAGATGTTCGGACAGGCACATGTCACTCTAATTTCCAATCAGGAAGAAGAATTAAGCAAAGGCTTAGCCTGCCACCGGGAACCAGAGTAGGGCCAGAAGCAAAGCAGCGGTTCTGCGGACAGCTCCCAAAAAAGCGAGTTGAAAAATGGAGCTCAGGGGCACTGCAATTCACAAACCTGCAGAGTTATAAATTATAACTATCGTCCAAAACTATATTGAGGGAAGGCAATGAACAGGATTGGAAAGCAAGGCAGAAATGCAGGAAACAGATTTCAGGAGTTAGATTCGAATAGCCCCTAAAGCACATGAAAAGCGGCCAAAAGTCGACAACGATGCACATGGCCAAAAAGAGCATATGTGTTTTTTTCTGAATAAATTCAGGAAAAAACGCATAGGCCCTTTTTGGCCAACCAAGCAAGCCGGAAATGCAATGCAGCACTACAAAGAAGTCTCACTTCCCATCGGTCAAAAGGGCCTTCCTAAAAAAGTGTAAAAAAAATACAGGAGAGGCCAGGGAGGAAAGGGAGCATTGTTACACTGATGGTCGGGATGTAAATTGCCAATGGCGACTCTGGAGAACGGTACGGTGTTTCCTAAAACATCTAAAAAACACAGCTAGAGAGAAAGGGGCACATCCATTCATGGGCGTATAAATTGGAAAAATTAAAATCAACAAGACACAGGCACCCCAAAGTTTAGGGCTGCTCTGGTTACAAGAACCTCCACTTGTGTACATCTTAAATATCCCAGGGATGAGAAAAATGGTAAAGAAGTTGTGGTACTTATGTACATTGGAATATCACTCAGCCATGAAATCAATATCATAAGGCTAGTAGCAGCATGATGAGTGGATTTAGGTACGACGATTCTAAGTGAAATAAGTCACACAGAAAAAGACACTTATCATAAGATATCACTTATAGAGGGAATGTAAAAACCGTTACCCTTAAACTGAATTACAAAACAGAACAGAGTCACCCATTTTAAAAACACACTATGGCTGCTTAACGGGAAAGGTGAGGAGGGGTGATGCATAAAACAAGGGTTTCAAATTAGCTCAGATACCGTTCCATAAACCCAATATGTAGTAGACAAGACCTACTCCTTGCTCAGTGAACTAGACTCAACACCCCCTATTCAGCGCACAAGAATATATCTGAGTAGTAAGAATCTGAAAACCTATGTATTGATCTCTCTCTGGAAGAGAGTCAAGTGAGTGTAAAGCGGCATAAACACAGCCGTGAAAAGCAGCTAAAACCCATTTTAAAAATAAATTACTTTTAAAAACCCGTAAAACAAAGACAGTGTAAGAGAGAGTAATTCTTACAAAATTCGTTCAGGGGCTGTGATGCAACCTGGATTGACCATATCTAGACCCACAGCTGGATGAGACATAAGGGTGGACACTCTTGGGGCTGAGAGGTTTGGTGAGGTTGGGTGAGCAAACGCTGACCCTTTAAAGTAATACTGCGTGGTCCCCATCCCATGGGTCCCAAATCTCCAGGTTCAAGGGCATCTTCCTACATCGAAAACATGCATGAGTAACCCAGATCATGGTACACCGTCTGATCGGGAAAGGTTTCTGAAACGCACCACATTTCTCATCTCCTTGTGCTCGGGTTCGCCATTCCAGCTTCTTAACTAGTAATCTCCCTACATGGAGAAACAGCACCTTTAAGCTCCTGTTCCATACAGGTTGCAATTTGTCCTGAGGATGAACGGGAAGAGGGGCAACCAATGAGAGACTAGATCTAGGTGTTGGGACAGGCACAGGTCACTCTATTTTCCCATCAGGAAGAAGAAATAACCACAGGCTCAGCCTGCCGCCCGGAACCAGATCAGGGCCTGAGGCAATCCCGCACTTCTGCGGCCAGCTCCCAAAAAAGCCAGTTGAAAAATGGAGCACATGGGCACTGCAATTCACAAACCTGCAGAGTTATAAATGATAACTCTCGTCCACAAATATATTGAGGGAAGGCAACAAAGAGGATTTGAAAGTAAGGCAGAACTGCAGGAAACACATTTCAGGAGGTAGATTCGAATCGCCTTTAAAGCACATGAAAAGCGGCAAAACGTCGACAATGATGCCCTTGGCCAAAAAGGGCGTATGCGTTTTTTCCTGAATATATTCAGGAAAAAACGCATACGCCCTTTTTGGCCAACCAAGCAACCTGGAAAGGCAAATCAGCGC
Source organism: Eschrichtius robustus (assembly GCF_028021215.1). Classification (NCBI taxonomy): domain Eukaryota; kingdom Metazoa; phylum Chordata; class Mammalia; order Artiodactyla; family Eschrichtiidae; genus Eschrichtius; species Eschrichtius robustus. The sequence goes on from NW_027175204.1 coordinate 481,542, forward strand.
TAAAAAGAAGTCTCGCTTCCGATCCGTCAAAAGGGCCCTGCTGAAAAAAGTGTCAAAACCACAAATGCAGGACAGGCCAAGGAGAAATGGGAGCCTTGCCACGCTGATGGGCGGTATGTAAATTGCCAACAGCCACTCTGGAGAAGTGTACGGTGTGTCCTGAAACATCGAAAAAACACAGCTTAGGGAGCATAGGGCACTTCCACTCATGGGCGTATAAATTGGGAAAACTAAAAATCAGCAAGACACAGGCACCCCAAAGTTTAGGGCTGCTCTGTTTGCAAGAACCTCCACTTCATGACACCTTAAATATCCCAGGAAAGATAAAAATGGATAAAGAAGTTGTGGTCCTTATGTACAATGGAATATCACTCAGACATGATATCAATATCATAATGCTAGTAGCAGCATGATGAGTGGATTTAGGTACGACGACTCTAAGTGAAATAAGTCACACAGAAAAAGACACTTATCGTAAGCTATCACTTATAGAGGGAATGTAAAAACCGCTACACTTGAACTGAATTACAAAAGAGAACAGAGTCACACGTTTAGAAAACACACTATGGCTGCTTAACGGGAAAGGTGAGGTGGGGTGATGCATAAAACAAGGGTTTCAAATTAGCACAGATACCGTTACATACACCCAATATGTAATAGACAAGACCTACTCCTTGCTCAGTGAACTGGACTCAACACCCCCTATTCACCGCACAAGTATATATCTGACTAGTAAGAATCTTAAAACCTATGTATTGATATTTCTCTGGAAGTGTGTCAAGTGGGTGTAAAGCCGCATAAACACAGCCGTGAAAAGCAGCTAAACCCCATTATAAAAATAAATTACTTGTAAAAACCCGTAAAACAAAGACAGTGAAAGAGAGAGAAGTTCTTACACAATTCGTTCAGGGGCTGTGATGCAACATGGATAGACCAATTCTAGATCAACAGGTGGATGAGACCTAAGGGTGGACACTCTTGGGGCTGACAGGTTTGGTGAGGTTGGGTGAGCAAACGCAGACCCTTTAAAGTAATACTGCGTGGTACCCATCCCATGGGTCCCAAATCTCCAGTTTCAAGGGCATCTTCCTGCATCGAAAACATGCATGAGAAACCCAGAAGATGGTACACCGTGTGATCGGGAAAGGTTTCTAAAACGCACCTCATTTCTCACCTCCTTGTGCTCGGGTTCGCCATTCCAGCTACTTTACTAGCAATCTCCCTTCTTGGAGAATCAGCACCTTTACCCTCCTGTTCTGTACAGGTTGCAATTTCTCCTGAGGATGAACGGGAAGAGGAGCAACCAATGAGAGACTAGATCTAGGTGTTGGGACAGGCACAGGTCACTCTATTTTCCCATCAGGAAGAAGAATTAACCACAGGCTCAGCCTGCTGGACAGAACCAGAATAGGGCCTGAGGCAATCCCGCGCTTTTGCGGCCAGCTACCAAAAAAGCGAGTTGAAAAATGGAGCTCAGGGGCACTGCAATTCACAAACCTGCAGAGTTATAAATGATAACTCTCGTCCACAAATATATTGAGGGAAAGCAACGAAGAGGATTTGAAAGCAAGGCAGTATTGCAGGAAACAGATTTCAGGAGGTAGATTCGAATCGCATTTAAAGCTCAAGAAAAGGGGCAAAACGTCGACAATGATGCACTTTGCCAAAAAGGGCGTATGCGTTTTTTCCTGAATATATTCAGGAAAAAATGCATACGCACTTTTTGGCCAACCAAGCAACCTGGAAAGGCAAATCAGCGCTACAAAGAAGTCTCGCTTCCCATCGGTCAAAAGGGCCATGCTGAAAAAAGTGTCAAAACCACAAATGCAGGACAGGCCATGGAGAAATGGGAGCCTTGCTACGCTGATGGGCGGGATGTAAATTGCCAACAGCCACTCTGGAGAAGTGTATGGTGTGTCCTGAAACATCGAGAAAACACAGCTTAGGGAGCATAGGGCACGTCCACTCATGGGCGTATAAATTGGGAAAACTAAAAATCAGCAAGACACAGGCACCCCAAAGTTTAGGGCTGCTCTGTTGACAAGAACCTCCACTTCATGACACCTTAATTATCCCAGGAAAGAGAAAAATGGATAAAGAAGTTGTGGTTCTTATGTACAATGGAATATCACTCTGCCATGAAATCAATGTCATAAGGCCAGTAGACGCAAGATGGGTGGACTTAGGTACGACGATTCTAAGGGAAATAAGTCACACAGAAAAAGACACTTATCAAAAGCTATCACTTATAGAGGGAATGTAAAAACCGCTACACTTGAATTGAATTACAAATCAGAACAGAGTCACATATTTAAAACACACTACGGCTGCTTAACGGGAAAGGTGACGTGGGGTGATGCATAAAACAAGGGTTTCAAATTCGCTCAGATACCGTTCCATACACCCAATATGTAATAGAAAAGACCTACTCCTTGCTCAGTGAACTGGACTCAACACCCCCTATTCACCGCACAAGAATATATCTGACTAGTGAGAATCTTAAAACTTATGTATTGATATCTCTCTGGAAGTGAGTCAAGTGGGTGTAAAGCCGCATAAACACAGCTGTGAAAAGCAGCTAAACCCCATTATAAAAATAAATTAGTTTTAAAAACCCATGAAACAAAGACAGTGAAAGACAGAGAAATTCTTACAAAATTCATTCAGGGGCTGTGACGCAACCTGGATTGACCATATCTAGACCCACAGCTGGATGAGACATAAGGGTGGACACTCTTGGGGCTGAGAGGTTTGGTGACGTTGGGTGAGCAAACGCAGACCCTTTAAATTAATACTGCGTGGTACCCATCCCATGGGTCCCAAATCTCCAGGTTCAAGGGCATCTTCCTACATCGAAAACATGCATGAGAAACCCAGAAGATGGTACACTGTGTGATTGGGAAAGTTTCTAAAACGCAACTCATTTCTCAACTCCGTGTGCTCGGGTTCGCCATTCCAGCTACTTTACTAGCAATCTCCCTACTTGGAGAATCAGCACCTTTAACCTCCTGTTCCATACAGGTTGCAATTTGTCCTAAGGATGAATGGGAAGAGGGGCAACCAATGAGAGACTACATCTAGGTGTTGGGACAGGCACAGGTCACTCTATTTTCCCATCAGGAAGAAGAATTAACCACAGGCTCAGCCTACCGCCCGGAACCAGAATAGGGCCTGAGGCAATCCCGTGCTTCTGCGGCCAGCTCCCAAAAAAGCCAGTTGAAAAATGGAGCACATGGGCACTGCAATTCACAAACCTGCAGAGTTATAAATGATAACTCTCGTCCACAAATATATTGAGGGAAGGCAACGAAGAGGATTTGAAAGCAAGGCAGAATTGCAGGAAACTGGTTTCAGGAGGTAGATTCGAATCGCCTTTAAAGCACATGAAAAGTGGCAAAACGTCGACAATGATGCCCTTGGCCAAAAAGGGCGTATGCGTTTTTTCCTGAATATATTCAGGAAAAAACGCATACGCCCTTTTTGGCCAACCAAGCAACCTGGAAAGGCAAATCAGCGTTACAAAGAAGTCTCGCTTCCCATCGGTCAAAAGGGCCATGCTGAAAAAACTGTCAAAACCACAAAAGCAGGACAGGCCATTGAGAAATGGAAGCCTTGCTACACTGATGGGCGGGATGTAAATTGCCAGCAACCACTCTGGAGAAGTGTACGGTGTGGCCTGAAACATCGAAAAAACACAGCTTAGGGAGCATAGGGCACTTCCACTCATGGGCGTATAAATTGGGAAAATTAAAAATCAGCAAGAGACAGGCACCCCAAAGTTTAGGGCTGCTCTGTTTGCAAGAACCTCCACTTCATGACACCTTAAATATCCCAGGAAAGAGAAAAATGGATAAAGAAGTTGTGGTCCTTATGTACAATGGAATATCACTCAGCCATGAAATCAATGTCTTAAGGCTAGTAGCATCATGATGAGTGGATTTAGGTACGACGACTCTAAGTGAAATAAGTCACACAGAAAAAGACACTTATCATAAGCTATCACTTATAGAGGGAATGTAAAAACTGCTACACTTGAACTGAATTACAAAAGAGAACAGAGTCACACGTTTAGAAAACACACTATGGCTGCTTAACGGGAAAGATGAGGTTGTGTGATGCATAAAACAAGGGTTTCAAATTAGATCAGATACCGTTCCATACACCCAATATGTAATAGACAAGACCTACTCCTTGCTCAGTGAACTGGACTCAACACCCCCTATTCACCGCACAAGTATATATCTGACAAGTGAGAATCTTAAAACCTATGTATTGATATCCCCCTGGAAGTGTGTCAAGAGGGTGTAAAGCCGCATAAACACAGCCGTGAAAAGCAGCTAAACCCCATTATAAAAATAAATTACTTGTAGAAACCCGTAAAACTAAGACAGTGAAAGAGAGAGAAATTCTTACACAATTCGTTCAGGGGCTGTGATGCAACCTGGATTGAAAATATCTAGACCCACAGTTGGATGAGACCTAAGGGTGGACACTCCTGGGGCTGACAGGATTGGTGAGGTTGGGAGAGCAAACACAGACCCTTTAAGGTAATACTGCGTGGTACCCATCCCATGGGTCCCAAATCTCCAGTTTTAAGGGCATCTTCCTGCATTGAAAACATGCAAGAGAAACCCAGAAGATGGTACACCATGTGATCGGGAAAGGTTTCTAAAACGCACCTCATTTCTCATCTCCTTGTGCTCGGGTTCACCATTCCAGCTACTTTACTAGCAATCTCCCTACTTGGAGAATCAACACCTTTAACCTCCTGTTCTGTACAGGTTGCAATTTGTCCTGAGGATGAAAGGGAAGAGGGGCAACCAATGAGAGACTAGATGTAGGTGTTGGAACAGGCACAGGTCACTCTATTTTCCCATCAGGAAGAAGAATTAAGCACAGGCTCAGCCTGCCGCCGGGAAGCAGAATAGTGCCTGAGGCAATCCCGCGCTTCTGCGGCCAGCTCCGAAAAAAGCCAGTTGAAAAATGGAGCACATGGGCACTGCAATTCACAAACCTGCAGAGTTATAAATGATAACTCTCGTCCACAAATATATTGAGGGAAGGCAACGAAGAGGATTTGAAAGCAAGGCAGAGTTGCAGGAAACAGGTTTCAGGAGGTAGATTCGAATCGCCTTTAAAGCACATGAAAAGCGGCAAAACGTCGACAATGATGCCCTTGGCCAAAAAGGGCGTATGCGTTTTTTCCTGAATATATTCAGGAAAAAACGCATACGCCCTTTTTGGCCAACCAAGCAACCTGGAAAGGTAAATCAGCGCTACAAAGAAGTCTCGCTTCCCATCGGTCAAAAGGGCCATGCTGAAAAAAGTGTCAAAACCACAAATGCAGGACAGGCCATGGAGAAATAGGAGCCTTGCTACGCTGATGGGCGGGATGTAAATTGGCAACAGCCACTCTGGAGAAGTGTACGGTGTGTCCTGAAACATCGAAAAAACACAGCTTAGGGAGCATAGGGCACTTCCACTCATGGGCGTATAAATTGGGAAAATTAAAAATCAGCAAGACACAGGCACCCCAAAGTTTACGGCTGCTCTGTTGACAAGAACCTCCACTTCATGACACCTTAAATATCCCAGGAAAGAGAAAAATGGATAAAGAAGTTGTGGTCCTTATGTACAATGGAATATCACTCAGCCATGAAATCAATGTCATAAGGCTAGTAGCAGCATGATGAGTGGATTTAGGTACGACGACTCTAAGTGAAATAAGTCACACAGAAAAAGACACATATCAAAAGATATCACTTATAGAGGGATGTAAAAACCGCTACACTTGAACTGAATTACAAATCAGAACAGAGTCACCCATTTTGAAAACACACTATGGCTGCTTAACGGGAAAGGTGAGGTGGGGTGATGCATAAAACAAGGGTTTCAAATTAGCTCTGATACCGTTCCATACACCCAATATGTAATAGAGAAGACCTACTCCTTGCTCAGTGAACTGGACTCAACACCCCGTATTCACCGCACAAGAATATATCTTACTAGTGAGAATCTTAAAACCTATGTATTGATATCTCTCTGGAAGTGAGTCAAGAGGGTGTAAAGCTGCATAAACACAGCCGTGAAAAGCAGCTAAACCCCATTATAAAAATAAATTATTTTTAAAAACGCATGAAACAAAGACAGTAAAAGAGAGAGAAATTCTTACAAAATTCATTCAGGGGCTGTGACGCAACCTGGGTTGACCATATCTAGACCCGCAGCTGGATGAGACATAAGGGTGGACACTCTTGGGGCTGAGAGGTTGGGTGAGGTTGGGTGAGCCATCGCAGACCCTTTAAAGTAATACTGCGTGGTACCCATCCCATGGGTCCCAAATCTCTAGGTTCAAGGGCATCTTCCTACATCGAAAACTTGCATGAGGAACCCAGAAGATGGTACAGCGTGTGAATTTGAAAGGTTTCTAAAACGCACCTCATTTCTCATCTCCTTGTGCTCGGGTTCGCCATTCCAGCTACTTTACTAGCAATCTCCCTACTTGGAGAATCAGCACCTTTAACCTCCTGTTCCCTACAGGTTGCAATTTGTCCTGAGGATGAACGGGAAGAGGGGCAACCAATGAGAGACTAGATCTAGGTGTTGGGACAGGCACAGATCACTCTATTTTCCCATCAGGAAGAAGAATTAACCACAGGCTCAGCCTGCCGCCCGGAACCAGAATAGGGCCTGAGGCAATCCCGCGCTTCTGCGGCCAGCTCCCAAAAAAGCCAGTTGAAAAATGGAGCACATGGGCACTGCAATTCACAAACCTGCAGAGTTATAAATGATAAATCTCGTCCACAAATATATTGAGGGAACGCAACGAAGAGGATTTGAAAGCAAGGCAGAGTTGCAGGAAACAGGTTTCAGGAGGTAGATTCGAATCGCCTTTAAAGCACATGAAAAGCGGCAAAACGTCGACAATGATGCCCTTGGCCAAAAAGGGCGTATGCGTTTTTTCCTGAATATATTCAGGAAAAAACGCATACGCCCTTTTTGGCCAACCAAGCAACCTGGAAAGGCAAATCAGCGCTACAAAGAAGTCTCGCTTCCCATCGGTCCAAAGGGCCATGCTGAAAAAAGTGTCAAAACCACAAATGCAGGACAGTCCATGGAGAAATAGGGGCCTTGCTACGCTGATGGGCGGGATGTAAATTACCAACAGCCACTCTGGAGAAGTGTACGGTGTGTCCTGAAACATCGAGAAAACACAGCTTAGGGAGCATAGGGCACGTCCACTCATGGGCGTATAAATTGGGAAAACTAAAAATCAGCAAGACTCAGGCACCCCAAAGTTTAGGCCTGCTCTGTTGACAAGAACCTCCACTTCAGAAAACCTTAAATATCCCAGGAAAGAGAAAAATGGATAAAGAAGTTGTGGTCCTTATGTACAATGGAATATCACTCAGCCATGAAATCAATGTCATAAGGCTAGTAGCAGCATGATGAGTGGATTTAGGTACGACGACTCTAAGTGAAATAAGTCACACAGAAAAAGACACTTATCAAAAGCTATCACTTATAAAGGGAATGTAAAAACCGCTACACTTGAATTGAATTACAAATCAGAACAGAGTCACACATTTAGAAAACACACTATGGCTGCTTAACGGGAAAGGTGATGTGCGGTGATGCATAAAACAAGGGTTTCAAATTATCTCAGATACCGTTCCATACACCCAATAAGTAATAGAAAAGACCTACTCCTTGCTCAGTGAACTGGACTCAACACCCCCTATTCACCACACAAGAATATATCTGACTAGTGAGAATCTTAAAACCTATGTATTGATATCTGTCTGGAAGTGAGTCAAGTGGGTGTAAAGCCGCATAAACACAGCCATGAAAAGCACCTAAACCCCATTATAAAAATAAATTACTTTTAAAAACCCGTAAAACAAAGACAGTGAAAGAGAGAGAAATTCTTACAAAACTCCTTCAGGGGCTGTGACGCAACCTGGGTTGAACATATCTAGACCCACAGTTGGATGAGACCTAAGGGTGGACACTCTTGGGGCTGAGAGGTTTGGTGACGTTGGGTGAGCAAACGTAGACCCCTTAAAGTAATACTGTGTGGTACCCATCCCATGGGTCCTAAATCTCCAGGTTCAAGGGCATCTTCCTACATCGAAAACACGCATGGGAAACCTAGATGATGGTACACCGTCTGATCGGGAAAGGTTTCTGAAACGCACCTCATTTCTCATCTCCTTGTGCTCGGGTTCGCCATTCCAGCTACTTTACTAGCAATCTCCCTACTTGGAGAATCAGCACCTTTAACCTCCTGTTCCATACAGGTTGCAATTTGTCCTAAGGATGAATGGGAAGAGGGGCAACCAATGAGAGACTACATCTAGGTGTTGGGACAGGCACAGGTCACTCTATTTTCCCATCAGGAAGAAGAATTAAGCACAGGCTCAGCCTACCGCCCGGAACCAGAATAGGGCCTGAGGCAATCCCGTGCTTCTGCGGCCAGCTCCCAAAAAAGCCAGTTGAAAAATGGAGCACATGGGCACTGCAATTCACAAACCTGCAGAGTTATAAATGATAACTCTCGTCCACAAATATATTGAGGGAAGGCAACGAAGAGGATTTGAAAGCAAGGCAGAATTGCAGGAAACTGGTTTCAGGAGGTAGATTCGAATCGCCTTTAAAGCACATGAAAAGTGGCAAAACGTCGACAATGATGCCCTTGGCCAAAAAGGGCGTATGCGTTTTTTCCTGAATATATTCAGGAAAAAACGCATACGCCCTTTTTGGCCCACCAAGCAACCTGGAAAGGCAAATCAGCGCTACAAAGAAGTCTCGCTTCCCATCGGTCAAAAGGGCCATGCTGAAAAAACTGTCAAAACCACAAAAGCAGGACAGGCCATTGAGAAATGGAAGCCTTGCTACACTGATGGGCGGGATGTAAATTGCCAGCAACCACTCTGGAGAAGTGTACGGTGTGGCCTGAAACATCGAAAAAACACAGCTTAGGGAGCATAGGGCACTTCCACTCATGGGCGTATAAATTGGGAAAATTAAAAATCAGCAAGAGACAGGCACCCCAAAGTTTAGGGCTGCTCTGTTGACAAGAACCTCCACTTCATGACACCTTAAATATCCCAGGAAAGAGAAAAATGGATAAAGAAGTTGTGGTCCTTATGTACAATGGAATATCACTCAGCCATGAAATCAATGTCTTAAGGCTAGTAGCATCATGATGAGTGGATTTAGGTACGACGACTCTAAGTGAAATAAGTCACACAGAAAAAGACACTTATCATAAGCTATCACTTATAGAGGGAATGTAAAAACTGCTACACTTGAACTGAATTACAAAAGAGAACAGAGTCACACGTTTAGAAAACACACTATGGCTGCTTAACGGGAAAGATGAGGTGGTGTGATGCATAAAACAAGGGTTTCAAATTAGATCAGATACCGTTCCATACACCCAATATGTAATAGACAAGACCTACTCCTTGCTCAGTGAACTGGACTCAACACCCCCTATTCACCGCACAAGTATATATCTGACAAGTGAGAATCTTAAAACCTATGTATTGATATCCCCCTGGAAGTGTGTCAAGAGGGTGTAAAGCCGCATAAACACAGCCGTGAAAAGCAGGTAAACCCCATTATAAAAATAAATTACTTGTAGAAACCCGTAAAACAAAGACAGTGAAAGAGAGAGAAATTCTTACACAATTCGTTCAGGGGCTGTGATGCAACCTGGATTGAAAATATCTAGACCCACAGTTGGATGAGACCTAAGGGTGGACACTCTTGGGGCTGACAGGTTTGGTGAGGTTGGGAGAGCAAACACAGACCCTTTAAGGTAATACTGCGTGGTACCCATCCCATGGGTCACAAATCTCCAGTTTTAAGGGCATCTTCCTGCATTGAAAACATGCATGAGAAACCCAGAAATGGTACACCATGTGATCGGGAAAGGTTTCTAAAACGCACCTCATTTCTCATCTCCTTGTGCTCGGGTTCACCATTCCAGCTACTTTACTAGCAATCTCCCTACTTGGAGTATCAACACCTTTAACCTCCTGTTCTGTACAGGTTGCAATTTGTCCTGAGGATGAACGGGAAGAGGGGCAACCAATGAGAGACTAGATGTAGGTGTTGGAACAGGCACAGGTCACTCTATTTTCCCATCAGGAAGAAGAATTAAGCACAGGCTCAGACTGACGCCGGGAACCAGATTAGTGCCTGAGGCAAACCCGCGCTTCTGCGGCCAGCTCCGAAAAAACCAGTTGAAAAATGGAGCACATGGGCACTGCAATTCACAAACCTGCAGAGTTATAAATGATAACTCTCGTCCACAAATATATTGAGGGAAGGCAACGAAGAGGATTTGAAAGCAAGGCAGAGTTGCAGGAAACAGGTTTCAGGAGGTAGATTCGAATCGCCTTTAAAGCACATGAGAAGCGGCAAAACGTGGACAATGATGCCCTTGGCCAAAAAGGGCGTATGCGTTTTTTCCTGAATATATTCAGGAAAAAACGCATACGCCCTTTTTGGCCAACCAAGCAACCTGGAAAGGCAAATCAGCGCTACAAAGAAGTCTCGCTTCCCATCGGTCAAAAGGGCCATGCTGAAAAAAGTGTCAAAACCACAAATGCAGGACAGGCCATGGAGAAATAGGAGCCTTGCTACGCTGATGGGCGGGATGTAAATTGGCAACAGCCACTCTGGAGAAGTGTACGGTGTGTCCTGAAACATCGAAAAAACACAGCTTAGGGAGCATAGGGCACTTCCACTCATGGGCGTATAAATTGGGAAAATTAAAAATCAGCAACACACAGGCACCCCAAAGTTTAGGGCTGCTCTGTTGACAAGAACCTCCACTTCATGACACCTTAAATATCCCAGGAAATAGAAAAATGGATAAAGAAGTTGTGGTCCTTATGTACAATGGAATATCACTCAGCCATGAAATCAATGTCATAAGGCTAGTAGCAGCATGATGAGTGGATTTAGGTACGACAACTCTAAGTGAAATAAGTCACACAGAAAAAGACACATATCAAAAGATATCACTTATAGAGGGATGTAAAAACCGCTACACTTGAACTGAATTACAAATCAGAACAGAGTCACCCATTTTGAAAACACACTATGGCTGCTTAACGGGAAAGGTGAGGTGGGGTGATGCATAAAACAAGGGTTTCAAATTAGCTTTGATACCGTTCCATACACCCAATATGTAATAGAGAAGACCTACTCCTTGCTCAGTGAACTGGACTCAACACCCCGTATTCACCGCACAAGAATATAGCTTACTAGTGAGAATCTTAAAACCTATGTATTGATATCTTTCTGGAAGTGAGTCAAGAGGGTGTAAAGCCGCATAAACACAGCCGTGAAAAGCAGCTAAACCCCATTATAAAAATAAATTATTTTTAAAAACGCATGAAACAAAGACAGTAAAAGAGAGAGAAATTATTACAAAATTCATTCAGGGGCTGTGACGCAACCTGGGTTGACCATATCTAGACTCACAGCTGGATGAGACATAAGGGTGGACACTCTTGGGGCTGAGAGGTTTGGTGAGGTTGGGTGAGCCATCGCAGACCCTTTAAAGTAATACTGCGTGGTACCCATCCCATGGGTAGCAAATCTCTAGGTTCAAGGGCATCTTCCTACATCGAAAACTTGCATGAGGAACCCAGAAGATGGTACAGCGTGTGAATTTGAAAGGTTTCTAAAACGCACCTCATTTCTCATCTCCTTGTGCTCGGGTTTGCCATTCCAGCTACTTTACTAGCAATCTCCCTACTTGGAGAATCAGCACCTTTAACCTCCTGTTCCCTACAGGTTGCAATTTGTCCTGAGGATGAACGGGAAGAGGGGCAACCAATGAGAGACTAGATCTAGGTGTTGGGACAGGCACAGGTCACTCTATTTTCCCATCAGGAAGAAGAATTAACCACAGGCTCAGCCTGCCGCCCGGAACCAGAATAGGGCCTGAGGCAATCCCGCGCTTCTGCGGTCAGCTCCCAAAAAAGCCAGTTGAAAAATGGAGCACATGGGCACTGCAATTCACAAACCTGCAGAGTTATAAATGATAAATCTCGTCCACAAATATATTGAGGGAACGCAAAGAAGAGGATTTGAAAGCAAGGCAGAGTTGCAGGAAACAGGTTTCAGGAGGTAGATTCGAATCGCCTTTAAAGCACATGAAAAGCGGCAAAACGTCGACAATGATGCCCTTGGCCAAAAAGGGCGTATGCGTTTTTTCCTGAATATATTCAGGAAAAAACGCATACGCCCTTTTTGGCCAACCAAGCAACCTGGAAATGCAAATCAGCGCTACAAAGAAGTCTCGCTTCCCATCGGTCCAAAGGGCCATGCTGAAAAAAGTGTCAAAACCACAAATGCAGGACAGTCCATGGAGAAATAGGGGCCTTGCTACGCTGATGGGCGGGATGTAAATTGCCAACAGCCACTCTGGAGAAGTGTACGGTGTGTCCTGAAACATCGAGAAAACACAGCTTAGGGAGCATAGGGCACGTCCACTCATGGGCGTATAAATTGGGAAAACTAAAAATCAGCAAGACTCAGGCACCCCAAAGTTTAGGCCTGCTCTGTTGACAAGAACCTCCACTTCAGAAAACCTTAAATATCCCAGGAAAGAGAAAAATGGATAAAGAAGTTGTGGTCCTTATGTACAATGGAATATCACTCAGCCATGAAATCAATGTCATAAGGCTAGTAGCAGCATGATGAGTGGATTTAGGTACGACGACTCTAAGTGAAATAAGTCACACAGAAAAAGACACTTATCAAAAGCTATCACTTATAAAGGGAATGTAAAAACCGCTACACTTGAATTGAATTACAAATCAGAACAGAGTCACACATTTAGAAAACACACTATGGCTGCTTAACGGGAAAGGTGATGTGCGGTGATGCATAAAACAAGGGTTTCAAATTATCTCAGATACCGTTCCATACACCCAATAAGTAATAGAAAAGACCTACTCCTTGCTCAGTGAACTGGACTCAACACCCCCTATTCACCGCACAAGAATATATCTGACTAGTGAGAATCTTAAAACCTATGTATTGATATCTCTCTGGAAGTGAGTCAAGTGGGTGTAAAGCCGCATAAACACAGCCATGAAAAGCACCTAAACCCCATTATAAAAATAAATTACTTTTAAAAACCCGTAAAACAAAGACAGTGAAAGAGAGAGAAATTCTTACAAAATTCTTTCAGGGGCTGTGACGCAACCTGGGTTGAACATATCTAGACCCACAGTTGGATGAGACCTAAGGGTGGACACTCTTGGGGCTGAGAGGTTTGGTGACGTTGGGTGAGCAAACGTAGACCCCTTAAAGTAATACTGTGTGGTACCCATCCCATGGGTCCTAAATCTCCAGGTTCAACGGCATCTTCCTACATCGAAAACACGCATGGGAAACCTAGATGATGGTACACCGTCTGATCGGGAAAGGTTTCTGAAACGCACCTCATTTCTCATCTCCTTGTGCTCGGGTTCGCCATTCCAGCTACTTTACTAGCAATCTCCCTACTTGGAGAATCAGCACCTTTAACCTCCTGTTCCATACAGGTTGCAATTTGTCCTAAGGATGAATGGGAAGAGGGGCAACCAATGAGAGACTACATCTAGGTGTTGGGACAGGCACAGGTCACTCTATTTTCTCATCAGGAAGAAGAAATAACCACAGGCTCAGCCTACCGCCCGGAACCAGAATAGGGCCTGAGGCAATCCCGTGCTTCTGCGGCCAGCTCCCAAAAAAGCCAGTTGAAAAATGGAGCACATGGGCACTGCAATTCACAAACCTGCAGAGTTATAAATGATAACTCTCGTCCACAAATATATTGAGGGAAGGCCACGAAGAGGATTTGAAAGCAAGGCAGAATTGCAGGAAACAGGTTTCAGGAGGTAGATTCGAATCGCCTTTAAAGCACATGAAAAGTGGCAAAACGTCGACAATGATGCCCTTGGCCAAAAAGGGCGTATGCGTTTTTTCCTGAATATATTCAGGAAAAAACGCATACGCCCTTTTTGGCCCACCAAGCAACCTGGAAAGGTAAATCAGCGCTACAAAGAAGTCTCGCTTCCCATCGGTCAAAAGGGCCATGCTGAAAAAACTGTCAAAACCACAAAAGCAGGACAGGCCATTGAGAAATGGAAGCCTTGCTACACTGATGGGCGGGATGTAAATTGCCAGCAACCACTCTGGAGAAGTGTACGGTGTGGCCTGAAACATCGAAAAAACACAGCTTAGGGAGCATAGGGCACTTCCACTCATGGGCGTATAAATTGGGAAAATTAAAAATCAGCAAGAGACAGGCACCCCAAAGTTTAGGGCTGCTCTGTTGACAAGAACCTCCACTTCATGACACCTTAAATATCCCAGGAAAGAGAAAAATGGATAAAGAAGTTGTGGTCCTTATGTACAATGGAATATCACTCAGCCATGAAATCAATGTCTTAAGGCTAGTAGCATCATGATGAGTGGATTTAGGTACGACGACTCTAAGTGAAATAAGTCACACAGAAAAAGACACTTATCATAAGCTATCACTTATAGAGGGAATGTAAAAACTGCTACACTTGAACTGAATTACAAAAGAGAACAGAGTCACACGTTTAGAAAACACACTATGGCTGCTTAACGGGAAAGGTGAGGTGGTGTGATGCATAAAACAAGGGTTTCAAATTAGCTCAGATACCGTTCCATACACCCAATATGTAATAGACAAGACCTACTCCTTGCTCAGTGAACTGGACTCAACACCCCCTATTCACCGCACAAGAATATATGTGACTAGTAAGAATCTTAAAACCTATGTATTGATATCTCTCTGGAAGTGTGTCAAGTGTGTGTAAAGCCGCATAAACACAGCCGTGAAAAGCAGCTAAACCCCATTATAAAAATAAATTAGTTTTAAAAACCCATGAAACAAAGACAGTGAAAGAGACAGAAATTCTTACAAAATTCATTCAGGGGCTGTGACGCAACCTGGATTGACCATATCTAGACCCACAGCTGGATGAGACATAAGGGTGGACATTCTTGGGGCTGAGAGGTTTGGTGAGGTTGGGTGAGCCAACACAGACCCTTTAAGGCAATACTGCGTGGTACCCATCCCATGGGTCCCAAATCTCCAGGTTCAAGGGCATCTTCCTACATCGAAAACTTGCATGAGGAACCCAGAAGATGGTACACCGTGTGATTTTGAAAGGTTTCTAAAACGCACCTCATTTCTCATCTCCTTGTGCTCGGGTTCGCCATTGCAGCTACTTCACTAGCAATCTCCCTACTTGGAGAATCAGCACCTTTAACCTCCTGTTCCGTACAGGTTGCAATTTGTCCTGAGGATGAACGGGAAGAGGGGCAGCCAATGAGAGACTAGATCTAGGTGTTGGGACAGGCACAGGTCACTCTATTTTCTCATCAGGAAGAAGAAATAACCACAGGCTCAGCCTGCCACCCGGAACCAGAATAGGGCCTGAGGCAATCCCGCGCTTCTGCGGCCAGCTCCCAAAAAAGCCAGTTGAAAAATGGAGCACATGGGCACTGCAATTCACAACCCTGCAGAGTTATAAATGATAACTCTCGTCCACGAAGGCAACGAAGAGGATTTGAAAGCAAGGCAGAATTGCAGGAAACAGGTTTCAGGAGGTAGATTCGAATCGCTTTTAAAGCACATGAAAAGCGGCAAAACGTGGACAATGATGCCCTCGGCCAAAAAGGGCGTATGCGTTTTTTCCTGAATATATTCAGGAAAAAACGCATACACCCTTTTTGGCCAACCAAGCAACATGGAAAAGCAAATCAGCACTACAAAGGAGTCTCGCTTCGAATCGGTCAAAAGGCCCATGCTGAAAAATGTGTCAAAACCACAAAAGCAGGACAGGCCATGGAGAAATGGGAGCCTTGCTACACTGATGGGCGGGATGTAAATTGCCAGCAGCCACTCTGGAGAAGTGTACGGTGTGGCCTTAAACATCGAAAAAACAGAGCTTAGGGAGCATAGGGCACTTCCACTCATGGGCGTACAAATTGGGAAAACTAAAAATCAGCAAGACACAGGCACCCCAAAGTTTAGGGCTGCTCTGTTGACAAGAATCTCCACTTCATGACACCTTAAATATCCCAGGAAAGTGAAAAATGGATAAAGAAGTTGTGGTCCTTATGTACAATGGAATATCACTCAGCCATGAAATCAATGTCATAAGGCTAGTAGCAGCATGATGAGTGGATTTAGGTACGACGACTCTAAGTGAAATAAGTCACATAGAAAAAGACACTTATCATAATCTATCACGTATAGAGGGAATGTAAAAACTGCTACACTTGAACTGAATTACAAAAGAGAACAGAGTCACACGTTTAGAAAACACACTATGGCTGCTTAACGGGAAAGGTGAGGTGGTGTGATGCATAAAACAAGGGTTTCAAATTAGCTCAGATACCGTTCCATACACCCAATATGTAATAGACAAGACCTACTCCTTGCTCAGTGAACTGGACTCAACACCCCCTATTCACCGCACAAGAATATATGTGACTAGTAAGAATCTTAAAACCTATATATTGATATCTCTCTGGAAGTGTGTCAAGTGTGTGTAAAGCCGCATAAACACAGCCGTGAAAAGCAGCTAAACCCCATTATAAAAATAAATTAGTTTTAAAAACCCATGAAACAAAGACAGTGAAAGAGACAGAAATTCTTACAAAATTTATTCAGGGGCTGTGACGCAACCTGGATTGACCATATCTAGACCCACAGCTGGATGAGACATAAGGGTGGACATTCTTGGGGCTGAGAGGTTTGGTGAGGTTGGGTGAGCCAACACAGACCCTTTAAGGCAATACTGCGTGGTACCCATCCCATGGGTCCCAAATCTCCAGGTTCAAGGGCATCTTCCTACATCGAAAACTTGCATGAGGAACCCAGAAGATGGTACACCGTGTGATTTTGAAAGGTTTCTAAAACGCACCTCATTTCTCATCTCCTTGTGCTCGGGTTCGCCATTCCAGCTACTTCACTAGCAATCTCCCTACTTGGAGAATCAGCACCTTTAACCTCCTGTTCCCTACAGGTTGCAATTTGTCCTGAGGATGAACGGGAAGAGGGGCAACCAATGAGAGACTAGATCTAGGTGTTGGGACAGGCACAGGTCACTCTATTTTCCCATCAGGAAGAAGAATTAACCACAGGCTCAGCCTGCCGCCCGGAACCAGAATAGGGCCTGAGGCAATCCCGCGCTTCTGCGGCCAGCTCCCAAAAAAGCCAGTTGAAAAATGGAGCACATGGGCACTGCAATTCACAAACCTGCAGAGTTATAAATGATAAATCTCGTCCACAAATATATTGAGGGAACGCAACGAAGAGGATTTGAAAGCAAGGCAGAGTTGCAGGAAACAGGTTTCAGGAGGTAGATTCGAATCGCCTTTAAAGCACATGAAAAGCGGCAAAACGTCGACAATGATGCCCTTGGCCAAAAAGGGCGTATGCGTTTTTTCCTGAATATATTCAGGAAAAAACGCATACGCCCTTTTTGGCCAACCAAGCAACATGGAAAGGCAAATCAGCACTACAAAGGAGTCTCCCTTCGAATCGGTCAAAAGGGCCATGCTGAAAAAAGTGTCAAAACCACAAAAGCAGGACAGGCCATGGAGAAATGGGAGCCTTGCTACACTGATGGGCGGGATGTAAATTGCCAGCAGCCACTCTGGAGAAGTGTACGGTGTGGCCTTAAACATCGAAAAAACACAGCTTAGGGAGCATAGGGCACTTCCACTCATGGGCGTATAAATTGGGAAAACTAAAAATCAGCAAGACACAGGCACCCCAAAGTTTAGGGCTGCTCTGTTGACAAGAACCTCCACTTCATGACACCTTAAATATCCCAGGAAAGAGAAAAATGGATAAAGAAGTTGCGGTCCTTATGTACAATGGAATATCACTCAGCCATGAAATCAATGTCATAAGGCTAGTAGCAGCATGATGAGTGGATTTAGGTACGACGACTCTAAGTGAAATAAGCCACACAGAAAAAGACACTTATCATAATCTATCACGTATAGAGGGAATGTAAAAACTGCTACACTTGAACTGAATTACAAAAGAGAACAGAGTCACACGTTTAGAAAACACACTATGGCTGCTTAACGGGAAAGGTGAGGTGGTGTGATGCATAAAACAAGGGTTTCAAATTAGCTCAGATACCGTTCCATACACCCAATATGTAATAGACAAGACCTACTCCTTGCTCAGTGAACTGGACTCAACACCCCCTATTCACCGCACAAGAATATATGTGACTAGTAAGAATCTTAAAACCTATGTATTGATACCTCTCTGGAAGTGTGTCAAGTGTGTGTAAAGCCGCATAAACACAGCCGTGAAAAGCAGCTAAACCCCATTATAAAAATAAATTAGTTTTAAAAACCCATGAAACAAAGACAGTGAAAGAGACAGAAATTCTTACAAAATTCATTCAGGGGCTGTGACGCAACCTGGATTGACCATATCTAGACCCACAGCTGGATGAGACATAAGGGTGGACATTCTTGGGGCTGAGAGGTTTGGTGAGGTTGGGTGAGCCAACACAGAACCTTTAAGGTAATACTGCGTGGGACCCATCCCATGGGTCCCAAATCTCCAGGTTCAAGGGCATCTTCCTACATCGAAAACTTGCATGAGGAACCCAGAAGATGGTACACCGTGTGATTTTGAAAGGTTTCTAAAACGCACCTCATTTCTCATCTCCTTGTGCTCGGGTTCGCCATTGCAGCTACTTCACTAGCAATCTCCCTACTTGGAGAATCAGCACCTTTAACCTCCTGTTCCGTACAGGTTGCAATTTGTCCTGAGGATGAACGGGAAGAGGGGCAGCCAATGAGAG
Source organism: Eschrichtius robustus (assembly GCF_028021215.1). NCBI lineage: Eukaryota > Metazoa > Chordata > Mammalia > Artiodactyla > Eschrichtiidae > Eschrichtius > Eschrichtius robustus. Next base: position 500,435 of record NW_027175204.1, read on the forward strand.
ACTAGATCTAGGTGTTGGGACAGGCACAGGTCACTCTATTTTCTCATCAGGAAGAAGAAATAACCACAGGCTCAGCCTGCCACCCGGAACCAGAATAGGGCCTGAGGCAATCCCGCGCTTCTGCGGCCAGCTCCCAAAAAAGCCAGTTGAAAAATGGAGCACATGGGCACTGCAATTCACAACCCTGCAGAGTTATAAATGATAACTCTCGTCCACGAAGGCAACGAAGAGGATTTGAAAGCAAGGCAGAATTGCAGGAAACAGGTTTCAGGAGGTAGATTCGAATCGCTTTTAAAGCACATGAAAAGCGGCAAAACGTGGACAATGATGCCCTCGGCCAAAAAGGGCGTATGCGTTTTTTCCTGAATATATTCAGGAAAAAACGCATACGCCCTTTTTGGCCAACCAAGCAACATGGAAAAGCAAATCAGCACTACAAAGGAGTCTCGCTTCGAATCGGTCAAAAGGCCCATGCTGAAAAAAGTGTCAAAACCACAAAAGCAGGACAGGCCATGAAGAAATGGGAGCCTTGCTACACTGATGGGCGGGATGTAAATTGCCAGCAGCCACTCTGGAGAAGTGTACGGTGTGGCCTTAAACATCGAAAAAACAGAGCTTAGGGAGCATAGGGCACTTCCACTCATGGGCGTACAAATTGGGAAAACTAAAAATCAGCAAGACACAGGCACCCCAAAGTTAAGGGCTGCTCTGTTGACAAGAACCTCCACTTCATGACACCTTAAATATCCCAGGAAAGAGAAAAATGGATAAAGAAGTTGTGGTCCTTATGTACAATGGAATATCACTCAGCCATGAAATCAATGTCATAAGGCTAGTAGAAGCATGATGAGTGGATTTAGGTACGACGACTCTAAGTGAAATAAGTCACACAGAAAAAGACACTTATCATAAGCTATCACGTATAGAGGGAATGTAAAAACTGCTACACTTGAACTGAATTACAAAAGAGAACAGAGTCACACGGGTAGAAAACACACTATAGCTGCTTAACGGGAAAGATGAGGTGGTGTGATGCATAAAACAAGGATTTCAAATTAGCTCAGATACCGTTCCATACACCCAATATGTAATAGACAAGACCTACTCCTTGCTCAGTGAACTGGACTCAACACCCCCTATTCACCGTACAAGAATATATCTGACTAGTGAGAATCTTAAAACCTATGTATTGATATCTCTCTGGAAGTGAGTCAAGTGTGTGTAAAGCCGCATAAACACAGCCGTGAAAAGCAGCTAAACCCCATTATAAAAATAAATTAGTTTTAAAAACCCATGAAACAAAGACAGTGAAAGAGAGAGAAATTCTTACAAAATTCATTCAGGGGATGTGACGCAACCTGGATTGACCATATCTAGAGCCACAGCTGGATGAGACATAGGGTGGACACTCTTGGGGCTGAGAGGTTTGGTGAGGTTGGGTGAGCCAACACAGACCCTTTAAGGTAATACTGCGTGGTACCCATCCCATGGGTCCCAAATCTCCAGGTTCAAGGGCATCTTCCTTCATCGAAAACTTGCATGAGGAACCCAGAAGATGGTACACCGTGTGATTTTGAAAGGTTTCTAAAACGCACCTCATTTCTCATCTCCTTGTGCTCGGGTTCGCCATTCCAGCTATTTTACTAGCAATCACCCTACTTGGAGAATCAGCACCTTTAACCTCCTGTTCCGTACAGGTTGCAATTTGTCCTGAGGATGAACGGGAAGAGGGGCAGCCAATGAGAGACTAGATCTAGGTGTTGGGACAGGCACAGGTCACTCTATTTTCTCATCAGGAAGAAGAAATAACCACAGGCTCAGCCTGCCACCCGGAACCAGAATAGGGCCTGAGGCAATCCCGCGCTTCTGCGGCCAGCTCCCAAAAAAGCCAGTTGAAAAACGGAGCACATGGGCACTGCAATTCACAACCCTGCAGAGGTATAAATGATAACTCTCGTCCACAAATATATTGAGGGAAGGCAACGAAGAGGATTTGAAAGCAAGGCAGAATTGCAGGAAACAGGTTTCAGGAGGTAGATTCGAATCGCCTTTAAAGCACATGAAAAGCGGCAAAACGTGGACAATGATGCCCTTGGCCAAAAAGGGCGTATGCGTTTTTTCCTGAATATATTCAGGAAAAAACGCATACGCCCTTTTTGGCCAACCAAGCAACATGGAAAGGCAAATCAGCACTACAAAGGAGTCTCCCTTCGAATCGGTCAAAAGGGCCATGCTGAAAAAAGTGTCAAAACCACAAAAGCAGGACAGGCCATGGAGAAATGGGAGCCTTGCTACACTGATGGGCGGGATGTAAATTGCCAGCAGCCACTCTGGAGAAGTGTACGGTGTGTCCTGAAACATCGAAAAAACACAGCTTAGGGAGCATAGGGCACTTCCACTCATGGGCGTATAAATTGGGAAAACTAAAAATCAGCAAGACATAGGCACCCCAAAGTTTAGGGCTGCTCTGTTGACAAGAACCTCCACTTCATGACACCTTAAATATCCCAGGAAAGAGAAAAATGGATAAAGAAGTTGCGGTCCTTATGTACAATGGAATATCACTCAGCCATGAAATCAATGTCATAAGGCTAGTAGCAGCATGATGAGTGGATTTAGGTACGACGACTCTAAGTGAAATAAGTCACACAGAAAAAGACACTTATCATAATCTATCACGTATAGAGGGAATGTAAAAACTGCTACACTTGAACTGAATTACAAAAGAGAACAGAGTCACACGTTTAGAAAACACATTATGGCTGCTTAACGGGAAAGGTGAGGTGGTGTGATGCATAAAACAAGGGTTTCAAATTAGCTCAGATACCGTTCCATACACCCAATATGTAATAGACAAGACCTACTCCTTGCTCAGTGAACTGGACTCAACACCCCCTATTCACCGCACAAGAATATATGTGACTAGTAAGAATCTTAAAACCTATGTATTGATATCTCTCTGGAAGTGTGTCAAGTGTGTGTAAAGCCGCATAAACACAGCCGTGAAAAGCAGCTAAACCCCATTATAAAAATAAATTAGTTTTAAAAACCCATGAAACAAAGACAGTGAAAGAGACAGAAATTCTTACAAAATTCATTCAGGGGCTGTGACGCAACCTGGATTGACCATATCTAGACCCACAGCTGGATGAGACATAAGGGTGGACATTCTTGGGGCTGAGAGGTTTGGTGAGGTTGGGTGAGCCAACACAGAACCTTTAAGGTAATACTGCGTGGGACCCATCCCATGGGTCCCAAATCTCCAGGTTCAAGGGCATCTTCCTACATCGAAAACTTGCATGAGGAACCCAGAAGATGGTACACCGTGTGATTTTGAAAGGTTTCTAAAACGCACCTCATTTCTCATCTCCTTGTGCTCGGGTTCGCCATTCCAGCTACTTCACTAGCAATCTCCCTACTTGGAGAATCAGCACCTTTAACCTCCTGTTCCGTACAGGTTGCAATTTGTCCTGAGGATGAACGGGAAGAGGGGCAGCCAATGAGAGACTAGATCTAGGTGTTGGGACAGGCACAGGTCACTCTATTTTCTCATCAGGAAGAAGAAATAACCACAGGCTCAGCCTGCCACCCGGAACCAGAATAGGGCCTGAGGCAATCCCGCGCTTCTGCGGCCAGCTCCCAAAAAAGCCAGTTGAAAAATGGAGCACATGGGCACTGCAATTCACAACCCTGCAGAGTTATAAATGATAACTCTCGTCCACGAAGGCAACGAAGAGGATTTGAAAGCAAGGCAGAATTGCAGGAAACAGGTTTCAGGAGGTAGATTCGAATCGCTTTTAAAGCACATGAAAAGCGGCAAAACGTGGACAATGATGCCCTCGGCCAAAAAGGGCGTATGCGTTTTTTCCTGAATATATTCAGGAAAAAACGCATACGCCCTTTTCGGCCAACCAAGCAACATGGAAAAGCAAATCAGCACTACAAAGGAGTCTCGCTTCGAATCGGTCAAAAGGCCCATGCTGAAAAAAGTGTCAAAACCACAAAAGCAGGACAGGCCATGGAGAAATGGGAGCCTTGCTACACTGATGGGCGGGATGTAAATTGCCAGCAGCCACTCTGGAGAAGTGTACGGTGTGGCCTTAAGCATCGAAAAAACAGAGCTTAGGGAGCATAGGGCACTTCCACTCATGGGCGTACAAATTGGGAAAACTAAAAATCAGCAAGACACAGGCACCCCAAAGTTTAGGGCTGCTCTGTTGACAAGAACCTCCACTTCATGACACCTTAAATATCCCAGGAAAGTGAAAAATGGATAAAGAAGTTGTGGTCCTTATGTACAATGGAATATCACTCAGCCATGAAATCAATGTCATAAGGCTAGTAGCAGCATGATGAGTGGATTTAGGTACGACGATTCTAAGTGAAATAAGTCACACAGAAAAAGACACTTATCATAAGCTATCACGTATAGAGGGAATGTAAAAACTGCTACACTTGAACTGAATTACAAAAGAGAACAGAGTCACACGTTTAGAAAACACACTATGGCTGCTTAACGGGAAAGATGAGGTGGTGTGATGCATAAAACAAGGATTTCAAATTAGCTCAGATACCGTTCCATACACCCAATATGTAATAGACAAGACCTACTCCTTGCTCAGTGAACTGGACTCAACACCCCCTATTCACCGTACAAGAATATATCTGACTAGTGAGAATCTTAAAACCTATGTATTGATATCTCTCTGGAAGTGAGTCAAGTGTGTGTAAAGCCGCATAAACACAGCCGTGAAAAGCAGCTAAACCCCATTATAAAAATAAATTAGTTTTAAAAACCCATGAAACAAAGACAGTGAAAGAGAGAGAAATTCTTACAAAATTCATTCAGGGGCTGTGACGCAACCTGGATTGACCATATCTAGAGCCACAGCTGGATGAGACATAGGGTGGACACTCTTGGGGCTGAGAGGTTTGGTGAGGTTGGGTGAGCCAACACAGACCCTTTAAGGTAATACTGCGTGGTACCCATCCCATGGGTCCCAAATCTCCAGGTTCAAGGGCATCTTCCTTCATCGAAAACTTGCATGAGGAACCCAGAAGATGGTACACCGTGTGATTTTGAAAGGTTTCTAAAACGCACCTCATTTCTCATCTCCTTGTGCTCGGGTTCGCCATTCCAGCTATTTTACTAGCAATCACCCTACTTGGAGAATCAGCACCTTTAACCTCCTGTTCCCTACAGGTTGCAATTTGTCCTGAGGATGAACGGGAAGAGGGGCAACCAATGAGAGACTAGATCTAGGTGTTGGGACAGGCACAGGTCACTCTATTTTCCCATCAGGAAAAAGAAATAACCACAGGCTCAGCCTGCCACCCAGAACCAGCATAGGGCCTGAGGCATACCCGCGCTTTTGCGGCCAGCTCCCAAAAAAGCGAGTTGAAAAATGGAGCTCAGGGGCACTGCAATTCACAAACCTGCAGAGTTATAAATGATAAGTATCGTCCAAAAATATATTGAGGGAAGGCAACGAAGAGGATTTGAAAGCAAGGCAGAATTGCAGGAAACAGATTTCAGGAGGTAGATTCGAATCGCCTTTAAAGCACATGAAAATCGGCCAAAAGTGGACAATGATGCCCTTGGGCAAAAAGGGCGTATGCGTTTTTTCCTGAATATATTCAGGAAAAAACGCATACGCCCTTTTTGGCCAACCAAGCAACCTGGAAAGGCAAATCAGCGCTACAAAGCAGTCTCGCTTCCCATCCATCAAAAGGGCCATGCTGATTAAAGTGTCAAAACCACAAATGCAGGACAGGCTATGGAGAAATTGGAGCCTTGCTACGCTGATGGGCGGGATATAAATTGCGAACAGCCACTCTGGAGAAGTGTACGGTGTGCCCTGAAACATCGAAAAAACACAGTTTAGGGAGCATATGGCACTTCCACTCATGGGCGTATAAATTGGGAAAACTAAAAATCAGCAAGACACAGGCACCCCAAAGTTTCGGGCTGCTCTGTTGACAAGAACCTCCACTTCATGACACCTTAAATATCCCAGGAAAGAGAAAAATGGATAAAGAAGTTGTGGTCCTTATGTACAATGGAATATCACTCAGACATGAAATCAATGTCATAAGGCTAGTAGCAGCATGATGGGTGGATTTAGGTATGACGACTCTAAGGGAAATAAGTCACACAGAAAAAGAGACTTATCGTAAGCTATCACTTATAGAGGGAATGTAAAAACTGCTACACTTGAACTGAATTACAAAACAGAACAGAGTCACACGTTTAGAAAACACACTATGGCTGCTTAACGGGAAAGGTGAGGTGGGGTGATGCATAAAACAAGGGTTTCAAATTAGCTCAGACACCGTTCCATACACCCAATATGTAATAGACAAGACCTACTCCTTGCTCAGTGAACTGGACTCAACACCCCCTATTCACCGCACAAGTATATATCTGACTAGTAAGAATCTTAAAACCTATGTATTGATATCTGTCTGGAAGTGTGTCAATTGGGTGTAAAGCCGCATAAACAGAGCCGTGAAAAGCAGCTAAACCCCATTATAAAAATAAATTAGTTTTAAAAACCCATGAAACAAAGACAGTGAAAGAGAGAGAAATTCTTACAAAACTCATTCAGTGGCTGTGACGCAACCTGGATTGACCATATCTAGAGCCACAGCTGGATGAGACATAAGGGTGGACACTCTTGGGGCTGAGAGGTTTGGTGAGGTTGGGTGAGCAAACGCAGACCCTTTAAAGTAATACTGTGTGGTACCCATCCCATGGGTCCCAAATCTCCAGTTTCAAGGGCGTCTTCCTGCATCGAAAACATGCATGAGAAACCCAGAAGATGGTACACCGTGTGATCGGGAAAGGTTTCTAAAACGCACCTCGTTTCTCATCTCCTTGTGCTCGGGTTCGCCATTCCAGATACTTTACTAGCAATCTCCCTTCTTGGAGAATCAGCACCTTTAACCTCCTGTTCTGTACAGGTTGCAATTTGTCCTGAGGATGAACGGGAAGAGGGGCAACCAATGAGAGACTAGATCTAGGTGTTGGGACAGGCACAGGTCACTCTATTTTCCCATCAGGAAGAAGAATTAAGCACAGGCTCAGCCTGCCGCCCGGAATCAGAATAGTGCCTGAGGCAATCCCGCGATTTGAGGCCAGCTCCCAAAATAGCGAGTTGAAAAATGGAGCTGAGGGGCACTGCAATTCACAAACCTGCAGAATTATAAATGATAACTCTCGTCCACAAATATATTGAGGGAAGGCAACGAAGAGGATTTGAAAGCAAGGCAGAACTGCAGGAAACAGATTTCAGGAGGTAGATTCAATTCGCCTTTAAAGCACATGAAAAGCGGCAAAACGTCGACAATGATGCCCTTGGCCAAAAAGGGCGTATGCGTTTTTTCCTGAATATATTCAGGAAAAAACGCATACGCCCTTTTTGGCCAACCAAGCAACCTGGAAAGGCAAATCAGCGCTACAAAGAAGTCTCGCTTCCCATCGGTCTAAAGGGCCATGCTGATAAAAGTGTCAAAACCACAAATGCAGGACAGGCCATGGAGAAATTGGAGCCTTGCTACGCTGATGGGCGGGATGTAAATTGCCAGCAGCCACTCTGGAGAAGTGTACGGTGTGTCCTGAAACATCGAAAAAACACAGCTTAGGGAGCATAGGGAACGTCCACTCATGGGCGTATAAATTGGGAAAAATAAAAATCAGCAAGACACAGGCACCCCAAAGTTTAGGGCTGCTCTGTTGACAAGAACCTCCACTTCATGACACCTTAAATATCCCCGGAAAGAGAAAAATGGATAAAGAAGTTGTGGTCCTTATGTACAATGGAATATCACTCAGATATGAAATCAATGTCATAAGGCAAGTAGAAGCAAGATGAGTGAACTTAGGTACGACGATTCTAAGTGAAATAAGTCACACAGAAAAAGACACTTATCATAAGCTATCACTTATAGAGGGAATGTAAAAACCGCTACAGTTGAACTGAATTACAAAACAGAACAGACTCACACGTTTAGAAAACACACTATGGCTGCTTAACGGGAAAGGTGAGGTGGGGTGATGCATAAAACAAGGGTTTCAAATTCGCTCAGATACCGTTCCATACACCCAATATGTAATAGACAAGACCTACTCCTTGCTCAGTGAACTGGACTCAACACCCCCTATTCACCACACAAGAATATATGTGACTAGTAAGAATCTTAAAACCTATGTATTGATATCTCTCTGGAAGTGAGTCAAGTGAGTGTAAATCCGCATAAACACAGCCGTGAAAAGCAGCTAAACCCCATTATAAAAATAAATTACTTTTAAAAACCCGTAAAACAAAGACAGTGAAAGAGAGAGAAATTCTTACAAAATTCGTTCAGAGGCTGTGATGCAACCTGGATTGACCATATCTAGACCCACAGCTGGATGAGACATAAGGGTGGACACTCTTGGGGATGAGAGGTTTGGTGAGGTTGGGTGAGCAAACGCAGACCCTTTAAAGTAATACTGTGTGGTACCCATCCCATGGGTCCCAAATGTCCAGGTTCAAGGGAATCTTCCTACATCGAAAACATGCATGAGAAACCTAGAAGATGGTACACCGTCTGAACGGGAAAGGTTTCTGAAACGCACCTCATTTCTCATCTCCTTGTGCTCGGGTTCGCCATTCCAGCTTCTTAACTAGTAATCTCCCTACTTGGAGAAACAACACCTTTAACCTCCTGTTCCATACAGGTTGCACTTTGTCCTGAGGATGAACGGGAAGAGGGGCAACCAATGAGAGACTAGATCTAGGTGTTGGGACAGGCACAGGTCACTCTATTTTCACATCAGGAAGAAGAATTAACCACAGGCTCAGCCTGCCGCCAGGAACCAGAATAGGGCCTGAGGCAATCCCGCGCTTCTGCGGCCACCTCCCAAGAAAGCCAGTTGAAAAATGGAGCACATGGGTACTGCAATTCACAAACCTGCAGAGTTATAAATGATAACTCTCGTCCACAAATATATTGAGGGAAGGCAACGAAGAGCATTTGAAAGCAAGGCAGAATTGCAGGAAACTGGTTTCAGGAGGTAGATTCGAATCGGCTTTAAAGCACATGAAAAGCGGCAAAACATCGACAATGATGCCCTTGGCCAAAAAGGGCGTATGCGTTTTTTCCTGAATATATTCAGGAAAAAACGCATACGCCCTTTTTGCCAACCAAGCAACCTGGAAAGGCAAATCAGCGCTACAAAGAAGTCTCGCTTCCCATCGGTCAAAAGGGCCATGCTGAAAAATGTGTCAAAACCACAAAAGCAGGACGGGCCATGGAGAAATGGGAGCCTTGCTACGCTGATGGGCGGGACGTAAATTGCCAGCAACCACTCTGGAGAAGTGTACGGTGTGGCCTTAAACATCGAAAAAACACAGCTTATGGAGCATAGGGCACATCCACTCATGGGCGTATAAATTGGGAAAATTAAAAATCAGCAAGACACAGGCAAACCAAAGTTTAGGGCTGCTCTGTTGACAAGAACCTCCACTTCATGACACCTTAAATATCCCAGGAAAGAGAAAAATGGATAAAGAAGTTGTGGTCCTTATGTACAATGGAATATCACTCAGCCATGAAATCAATGTTATAAGGCTAGAAGCAGCATGATGAGTGGATTTAGGTACGACGACTCTAAGTGAAATAAGTCACACCGAAATAGACACTTATCATAAGCTATCACTTATAGAGGGAATGTAAAAACTGCTACACATGAACTGAATTACAAAAGAGAAAAGAGTCACAGGTTTAGAAAACACACTATGGCTGCTTAACGGGAAAGGTGAGGTGGTGTGATGCATAAAACAAGGGTTTCAAATTAGCTCAGATACCGTTCCATACACCGAATATGTAATAGACAAGACCTACTCCTTGCTCAGTGAACTGGACTCAACACCCCCTATTCACCACACAAGTATATATCTGACTAGTAAGAATCTTAAAACCTATGTATTGATATCTGTCTGGAAGTGAGTCAAGTGGGTGTAAAGCCGCATAAACACAGCCGTGAAAAGCAGCTAAACCCCATTATAAAAATAAATTACTTGTAAAAACCCGTAAAACAAAGACAGTGAAAGAAGAGAAATTCTTACACAATTCGTTCAGGGGTTGTGATGCAACCTGGATTGACCATATCTAGACCCACAGCTGGATGAGACCTAAGGGTGGACACTCTTGGGGCTGACAGGTTTGGTGAGGTTGGGTGAGCAAACGCAGACCCTTTAAAATAATACTGTGTGGTACCCATCCCATGGGTCCCAAATCTCCAGTTTCAAGGGCATTTTCCTGCATCGAAAACATGCATGAGAAACCCAGAAGATGGTACACCGTGTGATCGGGAAAGGTTTCTAAAACGCACCTCATTTCTCATCTCCTTGTGCTCGGGTTCGCCATTCCAGATACTTTACTAGCAATCTCCCTTCTTGGAGAAAAAGCACCTTTAACCTCCTGATCTGTACAGGTTGCAATTTGTCCTGAGGAAGAAAGGGAAGAGGGGCAACCAATGAGAGACTAGATCTAGGTGTTGGGACAGGCACAGGTCACTCTATTTTCCCGTCAGGAAGAAGAATTAACCACAGGCTCAGCCTGCTGCCGGGAACCAGAATAGGGCCTGAGGCAATCCCGCGCTTCTGCGGCCAGCTCCCAAAAAAGCCAGTTGAAAAATGGAGCACATGGGCACTGCAATTCACAAACCTGCAGAGTTATAAATGATAACTCTCGTCCACAAATATATTGAGGGAAGGCAACGAAGAGGATTTGAAAGCAAGGCAGAATTGCAGGAAACAGGTTTCAGGAGGTAGATTCGAATCGGCTTTAAAGCACATGAAAAGCGGCAAAACGTCGACAATGATGCCCTTGGCCAAAAAGGGCGTATGCGTTTTTTCCTGAATATATTCAGGAAAAAACGCATACGCCCTCTTTGGCCAAACAAGCAACCTGGAAAGGCAAATCAGCGCTACAAAGAAGTCTCGCTTCCCATCGGTCAAAAGGGTCATGCTGCAAAAAGTGTCAAAACCAGAAATGCAGAACAGGCCATGGAGAAATGGCAGCCTTGCTACGCTGATGGGTGCGATGTAAATTGTCAGCAGCCACTCTGGAGAAGTGTACGGTGTGTCCTGAAACATCGAAAAAACACAGCTTAGGGAGCATAGGGCACGTCCACTCATGGGCATATAAATTGGGAAAACTAAAAATCAGCAAGACAGAGGCACCCCAAAGTTTAGGGCTGCTCTGTTGACAAGGACCTCCACTTCATGACACCTTAAATATCCCAGGAAAGAGAAAAATGGATAAAGAAGTTGTGGTCCTTATGTACAATGGAATATCACTCAGACATGAAATCAATGTCATAAGGCAAGTAGAAGCAAGATGAGTGGACATAGGTACGACGATTCTAAGTGAAATAAGTCACGCAGAAAAAGACACTTATCATAAGCTATCACTTATAGAGGGAATGTAAAAACCGCTACACTTGAACTGAATTACAAAACAGAACAGACTCACACGTTCAGAAAACACACTATGGCTGCTTAACAGGAAAGGCCAGGTGGGGTGATGCATAAAACAAGGGTTTTAAATTCGCTCAGATACCGTTCCATACACCCAATATGTAATAGACAAGACCTACTCCTTGCTCAGTGAACTGGACTCAACACCCCCTATTCACCGCACAAGAATATATGTGACTAGTAAGAATCTTAAAACCTATGTATTGATATCTCTCTGGAAGTGAGTCAAGTGAGTGTAAATCCGCATAAACACAGCCGTGAAAAGCAGCTAAACCCCATTATAAAAATAAATTACTTTTAAAAACCCGTAAAACAAAGACAGTGAAAGAGAGAGAAATTCTTACAAAATTCGTTCAGAGGCTGTGATGCAACCTGGATTGACCATATCGAGACCCACAGCTGGATGAGACATAAGGGTGGACACTCTTGGGGATGAGAGGTTTGGTGAGGTTGGGTGAGCAAACGCAGACCCTTTAAAGTAATACTGTGTGGTACCCATCCCAAGGTCCCAAATGTCCAGGTTCAAGGGAATCTTCCTACATCGAAAACATGCATGAGAATCCTAGAAGATGGTACACCGTCTGAACGGGAAAGGTTTCTGAAACGCACCTCATTTCTCATCTCCTTGTGCTCGGGTTCCCCATTCCAGCTTCTTAACTAGTAATCTCCCTACTTGGAGAAACAGCAACTTTAACCTCCTGTTCCATACAGGTTGCACTTTGTCCTGAGGATGAACGGGAAGAGGGGCAACCAATGAGAGACTAGATCTAGGTGTTGGGACAGGCACAGGTCACTCTATTTTCACATCAGGAAGAAGAATTAACCACAGGCTCAGCCTGCCGCCAGGAACCAGAATAGGGCCTGAGGCAATCCCGCGCTTCTGCGGCCACCTCCCAAAAAAGCCAGTTGAAAAATGGAGCACATGGGTACTGCAATTCACACACCTGCAGAGTTATAAATGATAACTCTCGTCCACAAATATATTGAGGGAAGGCAACGAAGAGCATTTGAAAGCTAGGCAGAATTGCAGGAAACTGGTTTCAGGAGGTAGATTCGAATCGGCTTTAAAGCACATGAAAAGCGGCAAAACGTTGACAATGATGCCCTTGGCCAAAAAGGGCGTATGCGTTTTTTCCTGAATATATTCAGGAAAAAACGCATACGCCCTTTTAGGCCAACCAAGCAACATGGAAAGGCAAATCAGCACTACAAAGGAGTCTCGCTTCGAATCGGTCAAAAGGGCCAAGCTGAAAAATGTGTCAAAACCACAAAAGCAGGACAGGCCATGGAGAAATGGGAGCCTTGCTACACTGATGGGCGGGATGTAAATTGCCAGCAGCCACTCTGGAGAAGTGTACGGTGTGTCCTGAAACATCGAAAAAACACAGCTTAGGGAGCATAGGGCACTTCCACTCATGGGCGTATAAATTGGGAAAACTAAAAATCAGCAAGACACAGGCACCCCAACGTTTAGGGCTGCTCTGTTGACAAGATCCTCCACTTCATGACACCTTAAATATCCCAGGAAAGAGAAAAATGGATAAAGAAGTTGCGGTCCTTATGTACAATGGAATATCACTCAGCCATGAAATCAATGTCATAAGGCTAGTAGCAGCATGATGAGTGGATTTAGGTACGACGACTCTAAGTGAAATAAGTCACACAGAAAAAGACACTTATCATAAGCTATCACGTATAGAGGGAATGTAAAAACTGCTACACTTGAACTGAATTACAAAAGAGAAGAGTCACACGTTTAGAAAACACACTATGGCTGCTTAACGGGAAAGGTGAGGTGGTGTGATGCATAAAACAAGGGTTTCAAATTAGCTCAGATACCGTTCCATACACCCAATATGTAATAGACAAGACCTACTCCTTGCTCAGTGAACTGGACTCAACACCCCCTATGCACCGCACAAGAATATATGTGACTAGTAAGAATCTTAATACCTATGTATTGATATCTCTCTGGAAGTGTGTCAAGTGTGTGTAAAGCCGCATAAACACAGCCGTGAAAAGCAGCTAAACCCCATTATAAAAATAAATTAGTTTTAAAAACCCATGAAACAAAGACAGTGAAAGAGACAGAAATTCTTACAAAATTCATTCAGGGGCTGTGACGCAACCTGGATTGACCATATCTAGACCCACAGCTGGATGAGACATAAGGGTGGACATTCTTGGGGCTGAGAGGTTTGGTGAGGTTGGGTGAGCCAACACAGACCCTTTAAGGTAATACTGCGTGGTACCCATCCCATGGGTCCCAAATCTCCAGGTTCAAGGGCATCTTCCTACATCGAAAACTTGCATGAGGAACCCAGAAGATGGTACACCGTGTGATTTTGAAAGGTTTCTAAAACGCACCTCATTTCTCATCTCCTTGTGCTCAGGTTCGCCATTCCAGGTACTTCACTAGCAATCTCCCTACTTGGAGAATCAGCACCTTTAACCTCCTGTTCCGTACAGGTTGCAATTTGTCTTGAGGATGAACGGGAAGAGGGACAGCCAATGAGGGACTAGATCTAGGTGTTGGAACAGGCACAGGTCACTATATTTTCTCATCAGGAAGAAGAAATAACCACAGGCTCAGCCTGCCACCCGGAACCAGAATAGGGCCTGAGGCAATCCCGCGCTTCTGCGGCCAGCTCCCAAAAAAGCCAGTTGAAAAACGGAGCACATGGGCACTGCAATTCACAACCCTGCAGAGTTATAAATGATAACTCTCGTCCACAAATATATTGAGGGAAGGCAACGAAGAGGATTTGAAAGCAAGGCAGAATTGCAGGAAACAGGTTTCAGGAGGTAGATTCGAATCGCCTTTAAAGCACATGAAAAGCGGCAAAACGTGGACAATGATGCCCTTGGCCAAAAAGGGCGTATGCGTTTTTTCCTGAATATATTCAGGAAAAAACGCATACGCCCTTTTTGGCCAACCAAGCAACATGGAAAGGCAAATCAGCACTACAAAGGAGTCTCGCTTCGAATCGGTCAAAAGGGCCATGCTGAATAAAGTGTCAAAATCACAAAAGCAGGACAGGCCATGGAGAAATGGGAGCCTTGCTACACTGATGGGCGGGATGTAAATTGCCAGCAGCCACTCTGGAGAAGTGTACGGTGTGGCCTTAAACATCAAAAAAACACAGCTTAAGGAGCATAGGGCACTTCCACTCATGGGCGTATAAATTGGGAAAACTAAAAATCAGCAAGACACAGGCACCCCAAAGTTTAGGGCTGCTCTGTTGACAAGAACCTCCACTTCATGACACCTTAAATATACCAGGAAAGAGAAAAATGGATAAAGAATTTGTGGTCCTTATGTACAATGGAATATCACTCAGCCATGAAATCAATGTCATAAGGCTAGTAGCAGCATGATGAGTGGATTTAGGTACGACGACTCTAAGTGAAATAAGTCACATAAAAAAAGACACTTACCATAATCTATCACGTATAGAGGGAATGTAAAAACTGCTACACTTGAACTGAATTACAAAAGAGAACATAGTCACACGTTTAGAAAACACACTATGGCAGCTTAACGGGAAAGGTGAGGTGGTGTGATGCATAAAACAAGGGTTTCAAATTAGCTCAGATACCGTTCCATACACCCAATATGTAATAGACAAGACCTACTCCTTGCTCAGTGAACTGGACTCAACACCCCCTATTCACCGCACAAGAATATATGTGACTAGTAAGAATCTTAAAACCTATGTATTGATATCTCTCTGGAAGTGTGTCAAGTGTGTGTAAAGCCGCATAAACACAGCCGTGAAAAGCAGCTAAACCCCATTATAAAAATAAATTAGTTTTAAAAACCCATGAAACAAAGACAGTGAAAGAGACAGAAATTCTTACAAAATTCATTCAGGGGCTGTGACGCAACCAGGATTGACCATATCTAGACCCACAGCTGGATGAGACATAAGGGTGGACATTCTTGGGGCTGAGAGGTTTGGTGAGGTTGGGTGAGCCAACACAGACCCTTTAAGGCAATACTGCGTGGTACCCATCCCATGGGTCCCAAATCTCCAGGTTCAAGGGCATCTTCCTACATCGAAAACTTGCATGAGGAACCCAGAAGATGGTACACCGTGTGATTTTGAAAGGTTTCTAAAACGCACCTCATTTCTCATCTCCTTGTGCTCGGGTTCGCCATTCCAGCTACTTCACTAGCAATCTCCCTACTTGGAGAATCAGCACCTTTAACCTCCTGTTCCGTACAGGTTGCAATTTGTCCTGAGGATGAACGGGAAGAGGGGCAGCCAATGAGAGACTAGATCTAGGTGTTGGGACAGGCACAGGTCACTCTATTTTCTCATCAGGAAGAAGAAATAACCACAGGCTCAGCCTGCCACCCGGAACCAGAATAGGGCCTGAGGCAATCCCGCGCTTCTGCGGCCAGCTCCCAAAAAAGCCAGTTGAAAAACGGAGCACATGGGCACTGCAATTCACAACCCTGCAGAGTTATAAATGATAACTCTCGTCCACAAATATATTGAGGGAAGGCAACGAAGAGGATTTGAAAGCAAGGCAGAATTGCAGGAAACAGGTTTCAGGAGGTAGATTCGAATCGCCTTTAAAGCACATGAAAAGCGGCAAAACGTGGACAATGATGCCCTTGGCCAAAAAGGGCGTATGCGTTTTTTCCTGAATATATTTAGGAAAAAACGCATACGCCCTTTTTGGCCAACCAAGCAACATGGAAAAGCAAATCAGCACTACAAAGGAGTCTCGCTTCGAATCGGTCAAAAGGCCCATGCTGAAAAAAGTGTCAAAACCACAAAAGCAGGACAGGCCATGGAGAAATGGGAGCCTTGCTACACTGATGGGCGGGATGTAAATTGCCAGCAGCCACTCTGGAGAAGTGTACGGTGTGGCCTTAAACATCGAAAAAACACAGCTTAGGGAGCATAGGGCACTTCCACTCATGGGCGTACAAATTGGGAAAACTAAAAATCAGCAAGACACAGGCACCCCAAATTTAGGGCTGCTCTGTTGACAAGAACCTCCACTTCATGACACCTTAAATATCCCAGGAAAGTGAAAAATGGATAAAGAAGTTGTGGTCCTTATGTACAATGGAATATCACTCAGCCATGAAATCAATGTCATAAGGCTAGTAGCAGCATGATGAGTGGATTTAGGTACGACGACTCTAAGTGAAATAAGTCACACAGAAAAAGACACTTATCATAAGCTATCACGTATAGAGGGAATGTAAAAACTGCTACACTTGAACTGAATTACAAAAGAGAACAGAGTCACACGTGTAGAAAACACACTATGGCTGCTTAACGGGAAAGATGAGGTGGTGTGATGCATAAAACAAGGATTTCAAATTAGCTCAGATACCGTTCCATACACCCAATATGTAATAGACAAGACCTACTCCTTGCTCAGTGAACTGGACTCAACACCCCCTATTCACCGCACAAGAATATATCTGACTAGTGAGAATCTTAAAACCTATGTATTGATATCTCTCCGGAAGTGAGTCAAGTGTGTGTAAAGCCGCAAAAACACAGCTGTGAAAAGCAGCTAAACCCCATTATAAAAATAAATTAGTTTTAAAAACCCATGAAACAAAGACAGTGAAAGAGAGAGAAATTCTTACAAAATTCATTCAGGGGTGTGACGCAACCTGGATTGACCATATCTAGAGCCACAGCTGGATGAGACATAGGGTGGACACTCTTGGGGCTGAGAGGTTTGGTGAGGTTGGGTGAGCCAACACAGACCCTTTAAGGTAATACTGCGTGGTACCCATCCCATGGGTCCCAAATCTCCAGGTTCAAGGGCATCTTCCTACATCGAAAACTTGCATGAGGAACCCAGAAGATGGTACACCGTGTGATTTTGAAAGGTTTCTAAAACGCACCTCATTTCTCATCTCCTTGTGCTCGGGTTCGCCATTCCAGCTATTTTAGTAGCAATCACCCTACTTGGAGAATCAGCACCTTTAACCTCCTGTTCCGTACAGGTTGCAATTTGTCCTGAGGATGAACGGGAAGAGGGGCAACCAATGAGAGACTAGATCTAGGTGTTGGGACAGGCACAGGTCACTCTATTTTCCCATCAGGAAAAAGAAATAACCACAGGCTCAGCCTGCCACCCAGAACCAGCATAGGGCCTGAGGCATACCCGTGCTTTTGCGGCCAGCTCCCAAAAAAGCGAGTTGAAAAATGGAGCTCAGGGGCACTGCAATTCACAAACCTGCAGAGTTATAAATGATAAGTCTCGTCCAAAAATATATTGAGGGAAGGCAACGAAGAGGATTTGAAAGCAAGGCAGAATTGCAGGAAACAGATTTCAGGAGGTAGATTCGAATCGCCTTTAAAGCACATGAAAATCGGCCAAACGTGGACAATGATGCCCTTGGGCAAAAAGGGCGTATGCGTTTTTTCCTGAATATATTCAGGAAAAAACGCATACGCCCTTTTTGGCCAACCAAGCAACCTGGAAAGGCAAATCAGCGCTACAAAGAAGTCTCGCTTCCCATCCATCAAAAGGGCCATGCTAATTAAAGTGTCAAAACCACAAATGCAGGACAGGCCATGGAGAAATTGGAGCCTTGCTACGCTGATGGGCGGGATATAAATTGCGAACAGCCACTCTGGAGAAGTGTACGGTGTGCCCTGAAATATCGAAAAAACACAGTTTAGGGAGCATATGGCACTTCCACTCATGGGCGTATAAACTGGGAAAACTAAAAATCAGCAAGACACAGGCACCCCAAAGTTTCGGGCTGCTCTGTTGACAAGAACCTCCACTTCATGACACCTTAAATATCCCAGGAAAGAGAAAAATGGATAAAGAAGTTGTGGTCCTTATGTACAATGGAATATCACTCAGACATGAAATCAATGTCATAAGGCTAGTAGCAGCATGATGGGTGGATTTAGGTATGACGACTCTAAGGGAAATAAGTCACACAGAAAAAGAGACTTATCGTAAGCTATCACTTATAGAGGGAATGTAAAAACCGCTACACTTGAACTGAATTACAAAACAGAACATAGTCACACGTTTAGAAAACACACTATGGCTGCTTAACGGGAAAGGTGAGGTGGGGTGATGCATAAAACAAGGGTTTCAAATTCGCTCAGACACCGTTCCATACACCCAATATGTAATAGACAAGACCTACTCCTTGCTCAGTGAACTGGACTCAACACCCCCTATTCACCGCACAAGAATATATGTGACTAGTAATAATCGTAAAACCTATGTATTGATATCTCTCTGGAAGTGTGTCAATTGGGTGTAAAGCCGCATAAACACAGCCGTGAAAAGCAGCTAAACCCCATTATAAAAATAAATTAGTTTTAAAAACCCATGAAACAAAGACAGTGAAAGAGAGAGAAATTCTTACAAAATTCATTCAGTGGCTGTGACGCAACCTGGATTGACCATATCTAGAGCCACAGCTGGATGAGACATAAGGGTGGACACTCTTGGGGCTGAGAGGTTTGGTGAGGTTGGGTGAGCAAACGCAGACCCTTTAAAGTAATACTGTGTGGTACCCATCCCATGGGTCCCAAATCTCCAGTTTCAAGGGCGTCTTCCTGCATCGAAAACATGCATGAGAAACCCAGAAGATGGTACACCGTGTGATCGGGAAAGGTTTCTAAAACGCACCTCGTTTCTCATCTCCTTGTGCTCGGGTTCGCCATTCCAGATACTTTACTAGCAATCACCCTACTTGGAGAATCAGCACCTTTAACCTCCTGTTCCGTACAGGTTGCAATTTGTCCTGAGGATGAACGGGAAGAGGGGCAACCAATGAGAGACTAGATCTAGGTGTTGGGACAGGCACAGGTCACTCTATTTTCCCATCAGGAAAAAGAAATAACCACAGGCTCAGCCTGCCACCCAGAACCAGCATAGGGCCTGAGGCATACCCGCGCTTTTGCGGCCAGCTCCCAAAAAAGCGAGTTGAAAAATGGAGCTCAGGGGCACTGCAATTCACAAACCTGCAGAGTTATAAATGATAAGTCTCGTCCAAAAATATATTGAGGGAAGGCAACGAAGAGGATTTGAAAGCAAGGCAGAATTGCAGGAAACAGATTTCAGGAGGTAGATTCGAATCGCCTTTAAAGCACATGAAAATCGGCCAAACGTGGACAATGATGCCCTTGGGCAAAAAGGGCGTATGCGTTTTTTCCTGAATATATTCAGGAAAAAACGCATACGCCCTTTTTGGCCAACCAAGCAACCTGGAAAGGCAAATCAGCGCTACAAAGAAGTCTCGCTTCCCATCCATCAAAAGGGCCATGCTAATTAAAGTGTCAAAACCACAAATGCAGGACAGGCCATGGAGAAATTGGAGCCTTGCTACGCTGATGGGCGGGATATAAATTGCGAACAGCCACTCTGGAGAAGTGTACGGTGTGCCCTGAAACATCGAAAAAACACAGTTTAGGGAGCATATGGCACTTCCACTCATGGGCGTATAAACTGGGAAAACTAAAAATCAGCAAGACACAGGCACCCCAAAGTTTCGGGCTGCTCTGTTGACAAGAACCTCCACTTCATGACACCTTAAATATCCCCGGAAAGAGAAAAATGGATAAAGAAGTTGTGGTCCTTATGTACAATGGAATATCACTCAGATATGAAATCAATGTCATAAGGCAAGTAGAAGCAAGATGAGTGAACTTAGGTACGACGATTCTAAGTGAAATAAGTCACACAGAAAAAGACACTTATCATAAGCTATCACTTATAGAGGGAATGTAAAAACCGCTACAGTTGAACTGAATTACAAAACAGAACAGACTCACACGTTTAGAAAACACACTATGGCTGCTTAACGGGAAAGGTGAGGTGGGGTGATGCATAAAACAAGGGTTTCAAATTCGCTCAGATACCGTTCCATACACCCAATATGTAATAGACAAGACCTACTCCTTGCTCAGTGAACTGGACTCAACACCCCCTATTCACCGCACAAGAATATATGTGACTAGTAAGAATCTTAAAACCTATGTATTGATATCTCTCTGGAAGTGAGTCAAGTGAGTGTAAATCCGCATAAACACAGCCGTGAAAAGCAGCTAAACCCCATTATAAAAATAAATTACTTTTAAAAACCCGTAAAACAAAGACAGTGAAAGAGAGAGAAATTCTTACAAAATTCGTTCAGAGGCTGTGATGCAACCTGGATTGACCATATCTAGACCCACAGCTGGATGAGACATAAGGGTGGACACTCTTGGGGATGAGAGGTTTGGTGAGGTTGGGTGAGCAAACGCAGACCCTTTAAAGTAATACTGTGTGGTACCCATCCCATGGGTCCCAAATGTCCAGGTTCAAGGGAATCTTCCTACATCGAAAACATGCATGAGAAACCTAGAAGATGGTACACCGTCTGAACGGGAAAGGTTTCTGAAACGCACCTCATTTCTCATCTCCTTGTGCTCGGGTTCGCCATTCCAGCTTCTTAACTAGTAATCTCCCTAGTTGGAGAAACAGCACCTTTAACCTCCTGTTCCATACAGGTTGCACTTTGTCCTGAGGATGAACGGGAAGAGGGGCAACCAATGAGAGACTAGATCTAGGTGTTGGGACAGGCACAGGTCACTCTATTTTCACATCAGGAAGAAGAATTAACCACAGGCTCAGCCTGCCGCCAGGAACCAGAATAGGGCCTGAGGCAATCCCGCGCTTCTGCGGCCACGTCCCAAAAAAGCCAGTTGAAAAATGGAGCACATGGGTACTGCAATTCACAAACCTGCAGAGTTATAAATGATAACTCTCGTCCACAAATATATTGAGGGAAGGCAACGAAGAGCATTTGAAAGCTAGGCAGAATTGCAGGAAACTGGTTTCAGGAGGTAGATTCGAATCGGCTTTAAAGCACATGAAAAGCGGCAAAACGTTGACAATGATGCCCTTGGCCAAAAAGGGCGTATGCGTTTTTTCCTGAATATATTCAGGAAAAAACGCATACGCCATTTTAGGCCAACCAAGCAACATGGAAAGGCAAATCAGCACTACAAAGGAGTCTCGCTTCGAATCTGTCAAAAGGGCCAAGCTGAAAAATGTGTCAAAACCACAAAAGCAGGACAGGCCATGGAGAAATGGGAGCCTTGCTACACTGATGGGCGGGATGTAAATTGCCAGCAGCCACTCTGGAGAAGTGTACGGTGTGGCCTTAAACATCGAAAAAACACAGCTTAGGGAGCATAGGGCACTTCCACTCATGGGCGTATAAATTGGGAAAACTAAAAATCAGCAAGACACAGGCACCCCAACGTTTAGGGCTGCTCTGTTGACAAGAACCTCCACTTCATGACACCTTAAATATCCCAGGAAAGTGAAAAATGGATAAAGAAGTTGTGGTCCTTATGTACAATGGAATATCACTCAGCCATGAAATCAATGTCATAAGGCTAGTAGCAGCATGATGAGTGGATTTAGGTACGACGACTCTAAGTGAAATAAGTCACACAGAAAAAGACACTTATCATAAGCTATCACGTATAGAGGGAATGTAAAAACTGCTACACTTGAACTGAATTACAAAAGAGAACAGAGTCACACGTGTAGAAAACAAACTATGGCTGCTTAACGGGAAAGATGAGGTGGTGTGATGCATAAAACAAGGATTTCAAATTAGCTCAGATACCGTTCCATACACCCAATATGTAATAGACAAGACCTACTCCTTGCTCAGTGAACTGGACTCAACACCCCCTATTCACCGCACAAGAATATATCTGACTAGTGAGAATCTTAAAACCTATGTATTGATATCTCTCCGGAAGTGAGTCAAGTGTGTGTAAAGCCGCAAAAACACAGCTGTGAAAAGCAGCTAAACCCCATTATAAAAATAAATTAGTTTTAAAAACCCATGAAACAAAGACAGTGAAAGAGAGAGAAATTCTTACAAAATTCATTCAGGGGTGTGACGCAACCTGGATTGACCATATCTAGAGCCACAGCTGGATGAGACATAGGGTGGACACTCTTGGGGCTGAGAGGTTTGGTGAGGTTGGGTGAGCCAACACAGACCCTTTAAGGTAATACTGCGTGGTACCCATCCCATGGGTCCCAAATCTCCAGGTTCAAGGGCATCTTCCTACATCGAAAACTTGCATGAGGAACCCAGAAGATGGTACACCGTGTGATTTTGAAAGGTTTCTAAAACGCACCTCATTTCTCATCTCCTTGTGCTCGGGTTCGCCATTCCAGCTATTTTAGTAGCAATCACCCTACTTGGAGAATCAGCACCTTTAACCTCCTGTTCCGTACAGGTTGCAATTTGTCCTGAGGATGAACGGGAAGAGGGGCAACCAATGAGAGACTAGATCTAGGTGTTGGGACAGGCACAGGTCACTCTATTTTCCCATCAGGAAAAAGAAATAACCACAGGCTCAGCCTGCCACCCAGAACCAGCATAGGGCCTGAGGCATACCCGCGCTTTTGCGGCCAGCTCCCAAAAAAGCGAGTTGAAAAATGGAGCTCAGGGGCACTGCAATTCACAAACCTGCAGAGTTATAAATGATAAGTCTCGTCCAAAAATATATTGACGGAAGGCAACGAAGAGGATTTGAAAGCAAGGCAGAATTGCAGGAAACAGATTTCAGGAGGTAGATTCGAATCGCCTTTAAAGCACATGAAAATCGGCCAAACGTGGACAATGATGCCCTTGGGCAAAAAGGGCGTATGCGTTTTTTCCTGAATATATTCAGGAAAAAACGCATACGCCCTTTTTGGCCAACCAAGCAACCTGGAAAGGCAAATCAGCGCTACAAAGAAGTCTCGCTTCCCATCCATCAAAAGGGCCATGCTAATTAAAGTGTCAAAACCACAAATGCAGGACAGGCCATGGAGAAATTGGAGCCTTGCTACGCTGATGGGCGGGATATAAATTGCGAACAGCCACTCTGGAGAAGTGTACGGTGTGCCCTGAAACATCGAAAAAACACAGTTTAGGGAGCATATGGCACTTCCACTCATGGGCGTATAAACTGGGAAAACTAAAAATCAGCAAGACACAGGCACCCCAAAGTATCGGGCTGCTCTGTTGACAAGAACCTCCACTTCATGACACCTTAAATATCCCAGGAAAGAGAAAAATGGATAAAGAAGTTGTGGTCCTTATGTACAATGGAATATCACTCAGACATGAAATCAATGTCATAAGGCTAGTAGCAGCATGATGGGTGGATTTAGGTATGACGACTCTAAGGGAAATAAGTCACACAGAAAAAGAGACTTATCGTAAGCTATCACTTATAGAGGGAATGTAAAAACCGCTACACTTGAACTGAATTACAAAACAGAACATAGTCACACGTTTAGAAAACACACTATGGCTGCTTAACGGGAAAGGTGAGGTGGGGTGATGCATAAAACCAGGGTTTCAAATTCGCTCAGACACCGTTCCATACACCCAATATGTAATAGACAAGACCTACTCCTTGCTCAGTGAACTGGACTCAACACCCCCTATTCACCGCACAAGAATATATGTGACTAGTAATAATCGTAAAACCTATGTATTGATATCTCTCTGGAAGTGTGTCAATTGGGTGTAAAGCCGCATAAACACAGCCGTGAAAAGCAGCTAAACCCCATTATAAAAATAAATTAGTTTTAAAAACCCATGAAACAAAGACAGTGAAAGAGAGAGAAATTCTTACAAAATTCATTCAGTGGCTGTGACGCAACCTGGATTGACCATATCTAGAGCCACAGCTGGATGAGACATAAGGGTGGACACTCTTGGGGCTGAGAGGTTTGGTGAGGTTGGGTGAGCAAACGCAGACCCTTTAAAGTAATACTGTGTGGTACCCATCCCATGGGTCCCAAATCTCCAGTTTCAAGGGCGTCTTCCTGCATCGAACACATGCATGAGAAACCCAGAAGATGGTACACCGTGTGATCGGGAAAGGTTTCTAAAACGCACCTCGTTTCTCATCTCCTTGTGCTCGGGTTCGCCATTCCAGATACTTTACTAGCAATCTCCCTTCTTGGAGAATCAGCACCTTTAACCTCCTGTTCCGTACAGGTTGCAATGTGTCCTGAGGATGAACGGGAAGAGGGGCAACCAATGAGAGACTAGATCTAGGTGTTCGGACAGGCACAGGTCACTCTATTTTCCCATCAGGAAGAAGAATTAAGCACAGGCTCAGCCTGCCGCCCGGAATCAGAATAGTGCCTGAGGCAATCCCGCGATTTGAGGCCAGCTCCCAAAATAGCGAGTTGAAAAATGGAGCTGAGGGGCACTGCAATTCACAAACCTGCAGAATTATAAATGATAAGTCTCGTCCACAAATATATTGAGGGAAGGCAACGAAGAGGATTTGAAAGCAAGGCAGAACTGCAGGAAACAGATTTCAGGAGGTAGATTCAATTCGCCTTTAAAGCACATGAAAAGCGGCAAAACGTCGACAATGATGCCCTTGGCCAAAAAGGGCGTATGCGTTTTTTCCTGAATATATTCAGGAAAAAACGCATACGCCCTTTTTGGCCAACCAAGCAACCTGGAAAGGCAAATCAGCGCTACAAAGAAGTCTCGCTTCCCATCGGTCTAAAGGGCCATGCTGATAAAAGTGTCAAAACCACAAATGCAGGACAGGCCATGGAGAAATTGGAGCCTTGCTACGCTGATGGGCGGGATGTAAATTGCCAGCAGCCACTCTGGAGAAGTGTACGGTGTGTCCTGAAACATCGAAAAAACACAGCTTAGGGAGCATAGGGAACGTCCACTCATGGGCGTATAAATTGGGAAAACTAAAAATCAGCAAGACACAGGCACCCCAAAGTTTCGGGCTGCTCTGTTGACAAGAACCTCCACTTCATGACACCTTAAATATCCCCGGAAAGAGAAAAATGGATAAAGAAGTTGTGGTCCTTATGTACAATGGAATATCACTCAGATATGAAATCAATGTCATAAGGCAAGTAGAAGCAAGATGAGTGAACTTAGGTACGACGATTCTAAGTGAAATAAGTCACACAGAAAAAGACACTTATCATAAGCTATCACTTATAGAGGGAATGTAAAAACCGCTACACTTGAACTGAATTACAGAACAGAACAGAATCACACGTTTAGAAAACACACTATGGCTGCTTAACGGGAAAGGTGAGGTGGGGTGATGCATAAAACAAGGGCTTCAAATTCGCTCAGATACCGTTCCATACACCCAATATGTAATAGACAAGACCTACTCCTTGCTCAGTGAACTGGACACAACACCCCCTATTCACCACACAAGAATATATGTGACTAGTAAGAATCTTAAAACCTATGTATTGATATCTCTCTGGAAGTGAGTCAAGTGAGTGTAAATCCGCATAAACACAGCCGTGAAAAGCAGCTAAACCCCATTATAAAAATAAATTACTTTTAAAAACCCGTAAAACAAAGACAGTGAAAGAGAGAGAAATTCTTACAAAATTCGTTCAGAGGCTGTGATGCAACCTGGATTGACCATATCGAGACCCACAGCTGGATGAGACATAAGGGTGGACACTCTTGGGGATGAGAGGTTTGGTGAGGTTGGGTGAGCAAACGCAGACCCTTTAAAGTAATACTGTGTGGTACCCATCCCAAGGTCCCAAATGTCCAGGTTCAAGGGAATCTTCCTACATCGAAAACATGCATGAGAATCCTAGAAGATGGTACACCGTCTGAACGGGAAAGGTTTCTGAAACGCACCTCATTTCTCATCTCCTTGTGCTCGGGTTCCCCATTCCAGCTTCTTAACTAGTAATCTCCCTACTTGGAGAAACAGCAACTTTAACCTCCTGTTCCATACAGGTTGCACTTTGTCCTGAGGATGAACGGGAAGAGGGGCAACCAATGAGAGACTAGATCTAGGTGTTGGGACAGGCACAGGTCACTCTATTTTCACATCAGGAAGAAGAATTAACCACAGGCTCAGCCTGCCGCCAGGAACCAGAATAGGGCCTGAGGCAATCCCGCGCTTCTGCGGCCACCTCCCAAAAAAGCCAGTTGAAAAATGGAGCACATGGGTACTGCAATTCACACACCTGCAGAGTTATAAATGATAACTCTCGTCCACAAATATATTGAGGGAAGGCAACGAAGAGCATTTGAAAGCTAGGCAGAATTGCAGGAAACTGGTTTCAGGA
The DNA here is from genome assembly GCF_028021215.1 of Eschrichtius robustus. Classification (NCBI taxonomy): domain Eukaryota; kingdom Metazoa; phylum Chordata; class Mammalia; order Artiodactyla; family Eschrichtiidae; genus Eschrichtius; species Eschrichtius robustus. Next base: position 527,080 of record NW_027175204.1, read on the forward strand.
GGTAGATTCGAATCGGCTTTAAAGCACATGAAAAGCGGCAAAACGTTGACAATGATGCCCTTGGCCAAAAAGGGCGTATGCGTTTTTTCCTGAATATATTCAGGAAAAAACGCATACGCCCTTTTAGGCCAACCAAGCAACATGGAAAGGCAAATCAGCACTACAAAGGAGTCTCGCTTCGAATCGGTCAAAAGGGCCAAGCTGAAAAATGTGTCAAAACCACAAAAGCAGGACAGGCCATGGAGAAATGGGAGCCTTGCTACACTGATGGGCGGGATGTAAATTGCCAGCAGCCACTCTGGAGAAGTGTACGGTGTGTCCTGAAACATCGAAAAAACACAGCTTAGGGAGCATAGGGCACTTCCACTCATGGGCGTATAAATTGGGAAAACTAAAAATCAGCAAGACACAGGCACCCCAACGTTTAGGGCTGCTCTGTTGACAAGATCCTCCACTTCATGACACCTTAAATATCCCAGGAAAGAGAAAAATGGATAAAGAAGTTGCGGTCCTTATGTACAATGGAATATCACTCAGCCATGAAATCAATGTCATAAGGCTAGTAGCAGCATGATGAGTGGATTTAGGTACGACGACTCTAAGTGAAATAAGTCACACAGAAAAAGACACTTATCATAAGCTATCACGTATAGAGGGAATGTAAAAACTGCTACACTTGAACTGAATTACAAAAGAGAAGAGTCACACGTTTAGAAAACACACTATGGCTGCTTAACGGGAAAGGTGAGGTGGTGTGATGCATAAAACAAGGGTTTCAAATTAGCTCAGATACCGTTCCATACACCCAATATGTAATAGACAAGACCTACTCCTTGCTCAGTGAACTGGACTCAACACCCCCTATGCACCGCACAAGAATATATGTGACTAGTAAGAATCTTAATACCTATGTATTGATATCTCTCTGGAAGTGTGTCAAGTGTGTGTAAAGCCGCATAAACACAGCCGTGAAAAGCAGCTAAACCCCATTATAAAAATAAATTAGTTTTAAAAACCCATGAAACAAAGACAGTGAAAGAGACAGAAATTCTTACAAAATTCATTCAGGGGCTGTGACGCAACCTGGATTGACCATATCTAGACCCACAGCTGGATGAGACATAAGGGTGGACATTCTTGGGGCTGAGAGGTTTGGTGAGGTTGGGTGAGCCAACACAGACCCTTTAAGGTAATACTGCGTGGTACCCATCCCATGGGTCCCAAATCTCCAGGTTCAAGGGCATCTTCCTACATCGAAAACTTGCATGAGGAACCCAGAAGATGGTACACCGTGTGATTTTGAAAGGTTTCTAAAACGCACCTCATTTCTCATCTCCTTGTGCTCAGGTTCGCCATTCCAGGTACTTCACTAGCAATCTCCCTACTTGGAGAATCAGCACCTTTAACCTCCTGTTCCGTACAGGTTGCAATTTGTCTTGAGGATGAACGGGAAGAGGGACAGCCAATGAGGGACTAGATCTAGGTGTTGGAACAGGCACAGGTCACTATATTTTCTCATCAGGAAGAAGAAATAACCACAGGCTCAGCCTGCCACCCGGAACCAGAATAGGGCCTGAGGCAATCCCGCGCTTCTGCGGCCAGCTCCCAAAAAAGCCAGTTGAAAAACGGAGCACATGGGCACTGCAATTCACAACCCTGCAGAGTTATAAATGATAACTCTCGTCCACAAATATATTGAGGGAAGGCAACGAAGAGGATTTGAAAGCAAGGCAGAATTGCAGGAAACAGGTTTCAGGAGGTAGATTCGAATCGCCTTTAAAGCACATGAAAAGCGGCAAAACGTGGACAATGATGCCCTTGGCCAAAAAGGGCGTATGCGTTTTTTCCTGAATATATTCAGGAAAAAACGCATACGCCCTTTTTGGCCAACCAAGCAACATGGAAAGGCAAATCAGCACTACAAAGGAGTCTCGCTTCGAATCGGTCAAAAGGGCCATGCTGAATAAAGTGTCAAAATCACAAAAGCAGGACAGGCCATGGAGAAATGGGAGCCTTGCTACACTGATGGGCGGGATGTAAATTGCCAGCAGCCACTCTGGAGAAGTGTACGGTGTGGCCTTAAACATCAAAAAAACACAGCTTAAGGAGCATAGGGCACTTCCACTCATGGGCGTATAAATTGGGAAAACTAAAAATCAGCAAGACACAGGCACCCCAAAGTTTAGGGCTGCTCTGTTGACAAGAACCTCCACTTCATGACACCTTAAATATACCAGGAAAGAGAAAAATGGATAAAGAATTTGTGGTCCTTATGTACAATGGAATATCACTCAGCCATGAAATCAATGTCATAAGGCTAGTAGCAGCATGATGAGTGGATTTAGGTACGACGACTCTAAGTGAAATAAGTCACATAAAAAAAGACACTTACCATAATCTATCACGTATAGAGGGAATGTAAAAACTGCTACACTTGAACTGAATTACAAAAGAGAACATAGTCACACGTTTAGAAAACACACTATGGCAGCTTAACGGGAAAGGTGAGGTGGTGTGATGCATAAAACAAGGGTTTCAAATTAGCTCAGATACCGTTCCATACACCCAATATGTAATAGAAAAGACCTACTCCTTGCTCAGTGAACTGGACTCAACACCCCCTATTCACCGCACAAGAATATATGTGACTAGTAAGAATCTTAAAACCTATGTATTGATATCTCTCTGGAAGTGTGTCAAGTGTGTGTAAAGCCGCATAAACACAGCCGTGAAAAGCAGCTAAACCCCATTATAAAAATAAATTAGTTTTAAAAACCCATGAAACAAAGACAGTGAAAGAGACAGAAATTCTTACAAAATTCATTCAGGGGCTGTGACGCAACCAGGATTGACCATATCTAGACCCACAGCTGGATGAGACATAAGGGTGGACATTCTTGGGGCTGAGAGGTTTGGTGAGGTTGGGTGAGCCAACACAGACCCTTTAAGGCAATACTGCGTGGTACCCATCCCATGGGTCCCAAATCTCCAGGTTCAAGGGCATCTTCCTACATCGAAAACTTGCATGAGGAACCCAGAAGATGGTACACCGTGTGATTTTGAAAGGTTTCTAAAACGCACCTCATTTCTCATCTCCTTGTGCTCGGGTTCGCCATTCCAGCTACTTCACTAGCAATCTCCCTACTTGGAGAATCAGCACCTTTAACCTCCTGTTCCGTACAGGTTGCAATTTGTCCTGAGGATGAACGGGAAGAGGGGCAGCCAATGAGAGACTAGATCTAGGTGTTGGGACAGGCACAGGTCACTCTATTTTCTCATCAGGAAGAAGAAATAACCACAGGCTCAGCCTGCCACCCGGAACCAGAATAGGGCCTGAGGCAATCCCGCGCTTCTGCGGCCAGCTCCCAAAAAAGCCAGTTGAAAAACGGAGCACATGGGCACTGCAATTCACAACCCTGCAGAGTTATAAATGATAACTCTCGTCCACAAATATATTGAGGGAAGGCAACGAAGAGGATTTGAAAGCAAGGCAGAATTGCAGGAAACAGGTTTCAGGAGGTAGATTCGAATCGCCTTTAAAGCACATGAAAAGCGGCAAAACGTGGACAATGATGCCCTTGGCCAAAAAGGGCGTATGCGTTTTTTCCTGAATATATTTAGGAAAAAACGCATACGCCCTTTTTGGCCAACCAAGCAACATGGAAAAGCAAATCAGCACTACAAAGGAGTCTCGCTTCGAATCGGTCAAAAGGCCCATGCTGAAAAAAGTGTCAAAACCACAAAAGCAGGACAGGCCATGGAGAAATGGGAGCCTTGCTACACTGATGGGCGGGATGTAAATTGCCAGCAGCCACTCTGGAGAAGTGTACGGTGTGGCCTTAAACATCGAAAAAACACAGCTTAGGGAGCATAGGGCACTTCCACTCATGGGCGTACAAATTGGGAAAACTAAAAATCAGCAAGACACAGGCACCCCAAATTTAGGGCTGCTCTGTTGACAAGAACCTCCACTTCATGACACCTTAAATATCCCAGGAAAGTGAAAAATGGATAAAGAAGTTGTGGTCCTTATGTACAATGGAATATCACTCAGCCATGAAATCAATGTCATAAGGCTAGTAGCAGCATGATGAGTGGATTTAGGTACGACGACTCTAAGTGAAATAAGTCACACAGAAAAAGACACTTATCATAAGCTATCACGTATAGAGGGAATGTAAAAACTGCTACACTTGAACTGAATTACAAAAGAGAACAGAGTCACACGTGTAGAAAACACACTATGGCTGCTTAACGGGAAAGATGAGGTGGTGTGATGCATAAAACAAGGATTTCAAATTAGCTCAGATACCGTTCCATACACCCAATATGTAATAGACAAGACCTACTCCTTGCTCAGTGAACTGGACTCAACACCCCCTATTCACCGCACAAGAATATATCTGACTAGTGAGAATCTTAAAACCTATGTATTGATATCTCTCCGGAAGTGAGTCAAGTGTGTGTAAAGCCGCAAAAACACAGCTGTGAAAAGCAGCTAAACCCCATTATAAAAATAAATTAGTTTTAAAAACCCATGAAACAAAGACAGTGAAAGAGAGAGAAATTCTTACAAAATTCATTCAGGGGTGTGACGCAACCTGGATTGACCATATCTAGAGCCACAGCTGGATGAGACATAGGGTGGACACTCTTGGGGCTGAGAGGTTTGGTGAGGTTGGGTGAGCCAACACAGACCCTTTAAGGTAATACTGCGTGGTACCCATCCCATGGGTCCCAAATCTCCAGGTTCAAGGGCATCTTCCTACATCGAAAACTTGCATGAGGAACCCAGAAGATGGTACACCGTGTGATTTTGAAAGGTTTCTAAAACGCACCTCATTTCTCATCTCCTTGTGCTCGGGTTCGCCATTCCAGCTATTTTAGTAGCAATCACCCTACTTGGAGAATCAGCACCTTTAACCTCCTGTTCCGTACAGGTTGCAATTTGTCCTGAGGATGAACGGGAAGAGGGGCAACCAATGAGAGACTAGATCTAGGTGTTGGGACAGGCACAGGTCACTCTATTTTCCCATCAGGAAAAAGAAATAACCACAGGCTCAGCCTGCCACCCAGAACCAGCATAGGGCCTGAGGCATACCCGTGCTTTTGCGGCCAGCTCCCAAAAAAGCGAGTTGAAAAATGGAGCTCAGGGGCACTGCAATTCACAAACCTGCAGAGTTATAAATGATAAGTCTCGTCCAAAAATATATTGAGGGAAGGCAACGAAGAGGATTTGAAAGCAAGGCAGAATTGCAGGAAACAGATTTCAGGAGGTAGATTCGAATCGCCTTTAAAGCACATGAAAATCGGCCAAACGTGGACAATGATGCCCTTGGGCAAAAAGGGCGTATGCGTTTTTTCCTGAATATATTCAGGAAAAAACGCATACGCCCTTTTTGGCCAACCAAGCAACCTGGAAAGGCAAATCAGCGCTACAAAGAAGTCTCGCTTCCCATCCATCAAAAGGGCCATGCTAATTAAAGTGTCAAAACCACAAATGCAGGACAGGCCATGGAGAAATTGGAGCCTTGCTACGCTGATGGGCGGGATATAAATTGCGAACAGCCACTCTGGAGAAGTGTACGGTGTGCCCTGAAATATCGAAAAAACACAGTTTAGGGAGCATATGGCACTTCCACTCATGGGCGTATAAACTGGGAAAACTAAAAATCAGCAAGACACAGGCACCCCAAAGTTTCGGGCTGCTCTGTTGACAAGAACCTCCACTTCATGACACCTTAAATATCCCAGGAAAGAGAAAAATGGATAAAGAAGTTGTGGTCCTTATGTACAATGGAATATCACTCAGACATGAAATCAATGTCATAAGGCTAGTAGCAGCATGATGGGTGGATTTAGGTATGACGACTCTAAGGGAAATAAGTCACACAGAAAAAGAGACTTATCGTAAGCTATCACTTATAGAGGGAATGTAAAAACCGCTACACTTGAACTGAATTACAAAACAGAACATAGTCACACGTTTAGAAAACACACTATGGCTGCTTAACGGGAAAGGTGAGGTGGGGTGATGCATAAAACAAGGGTTTCAAATTCGCTCAGACACCGTTCCATACACCCAATATGTAATAGACAAGACCTACTCCTTGCTCAGTGAACTGGACTCAACACCCCCTATTCACCGCACAAGAATATATGTGACTAGTAATAATCGTAAAACCTATGTATTGATATCTCTCTGGAAGTGTGTCAATTGGGTGTAAAGCCGCATAAACACAGCCGTGAAAAGCAGCTAAACCCCATTATAAAAATAAATTAGTTTTAAAAACCCATGAAACAAAGACAGTGAAAGAGAGAGAAATTCTTACAAAATTCATTCAGTGGCTGTGACGCAACCTGGATTGACCATATCTAGAGCCACAGCTGGATGAGACATAAGGGTGGACACTCTTGGGGCTGAGAGGTTTGGTGAGGTTGGGTGAGCAAACGCAGACCCTTTAAAGTAATACTGTGTGGTACCCATCCCATGGGTCCCAAATCTCCAGTTTCAAGGGCGTCTTCCTGCATCGAAAACATGCATGAGAAACCCAGAAGATGGTACACCGTGTGATCGGGAAAGGTTTCTAAAACGCACCTCGTTTCTCATCTCCTTGTGCTCGGGTTCGCCATTCCAGATACTTTACTAGCAATCACCCTACTTGGAGAATCAGCACCTTTAACCTCCTGTTCCGTACAGGTTGCAATTTGTCCTGAGGATGAACGGGAAGAGGGGCAACCAATGAGAGACTAGATCTAGGTGTTGGGACAGGCACAGGTCACTCTATTTTCCCATCAGGAAAAAGAAATAACCACAGGCTCAGCCTGCCACCCAGAACCAGCATAGGGCCTGAGGCATACCCGCGCTTTTGCGGCCAGCTCCCAAAAAAGCGAGTTGAAAAATGGAGCTCAGGGGCACTGCAATTCACAAACCTGCAGAGTTATAAATGATAAGTCTCGTCCAAAAATATATTGAGGGAAGGCAACGAAGAGGATTTGAAAGCAAGGCAGAATTGCAGGAAACAGATTTCAGGAGGTAGATTCGAATCGCCTTTAAAGCACATGAAAATCGGCCAAACGTGGACAATGATGCCCTTGGGCAAAAAGGGCGTATGCGTTTTTTCCTGAATATATTCAGGAAAAAACGCATACGCCCTTTTTGGCCAACCAAGCAACCTGGAAAGGCAAATCAGCGCTACAAAGAAGTCTCGCTTCCCATCCATCAAAAGGGCCATGCTAATTAAAGTGTCAAAACCACAAATGCAGGACAGGCCATGGAGAAATTGGAGCCTTGCTACGCTGATGGGCGGGATATAAATTGCGAACAGCCACTCTGGAGAAGTGTACGGTGTGCCCTGAAACATCGAAAAAACACAGTTTAGGGAGCATATGGCACTTCCACTCATGGGCGTATAAACTGGGAAAACTAAAAATCAGCAAGACACAGGCACCCCAAAGTTTCGGGCTGCTCTGTTGACAAGAACCTCCACTTCATGACACCTTAAATATCCCCGGAAAGAGAAAAATGGATAAAGAAGTTGTGGTCCTTATGTACAATGGAATATCACTCAGATATGAAATCAATGTCATAAGGCAAGTAGAAGCAAGATGAGTGAACTTAGGTACGACGATTCTAAGTGAAATAAGTCACACAGAAAAAGACACTTATCATAAGCTATCACTTATAGAGGGAATGTAAAAACCGCTACAGTTGAACTGAATTACAAAACAGAACAGACTCACACGTTTAGAAAACACACTATGGCTGCTTAACGGGAAAGGTGAGGTGGGGTGATGCATAAAACAAGGGTTTCAAATTCGCTCAGATACCGTTCCATACACCCAATATGTAATAGACAAGACCTACTCCTTGCTCAGTGAACTGGACTCAACACCCCCTATTCACCGCACAAGAATATATGTGACTAGTAAGAATCTTAAAACCTATGTATTGATATCTCTCTGGAAGTGAGTCAAGTGAGTGTAAATCCGCATAAACACAGCCGTGAAAAGCAGCTAAACCCCATTATAAAAATAAATTACTTTTAAAAACCCGTAAAACAAAGACAGTGAAAGAGAGAGAAATTCTTACAAAATTCGTTCAGAGGCTGTGATGCAACCTGGATTGACCATATCTAGACCCACAGCTGGATGAGACATAAGGGTGGACACTCTTGGGGATGAGAGGTTTGGTGAGGTTGGGTGAGCAAACGCAGACCCTTTAAAGTAATACTGTGTGGTACCCATCCCATGGGTCCCAAATGTCCAGGTTCAAGGGAATCTTCCTACATCGAAAACATGCATGAGAAACCTAGAAGATGGTACACCGTCTGAACGGGAAAGGTTTCTGAAACGCACCTCATTTCTCATCTCCTTGTGCTCGGGTTCGCCATTCCAGCTTCTTAACTAGTAATCTCCCTAGTTGGAGAAACAGCACCTTTAACCTCCTGTTCCATACAGGTTGCACTTTGTCCTGAGGATGAACGGGAAGAGGGGCAACCAATGAGAGACTAGATCTAGGTGTTGGGACAGGCACAGGTCACTCTATTTTCACATCAGGAAGAAGAATTAACCACAGGCTCAGCCTGCCGCCAGGAACCAGAATAGGGCCTGAGGCAATCCCGCGCTTCTGCGGCCACGTCCCAAAAAAGCCAGTTGAAAAATGGAGCACATGGGTACTGCAATTCACAAACCTGCAGAGTTATAAATGATAACTCTCGTCCACAAATATATTGAGGGAAGGCAACGAAGAGCATTTGAAAGCTAGGCAGAATTGCAGGAAACTGGTTTCAGGAGGTAGATTCGAATCGGCTTTAAAGCACATGAAAAGCGGCAAAACGTTGACAATGATGCCCTTGGCCAAAAAGGGCGTATGCGTTTTTTCCTGAATATATTCAGGAAAAAACGCATACGCCATTTTAGGCCAACCAAGCAACATGGAAAGGCAAATCAGCACTACAAAGGAGTCTCGCTTCGAATCTGTCAAAAGGGCCAAGCTGAAAAATGTGTCAAAACCACAAAAGCAGGACAGGCCATGGAGAAATGGGAGCCTTGCTACACTGATGGGCGGGATGTAAATTGCCAGCAGCCACTCTGGAGAAGTGTACGGTGTGGCCTTAAACATCGAAAAAACACAGCTTAGGGAGCATAGGGCACTTCCACTCATGGGCGTATAAATTGGGAAAACTAAAAATCAGCAAGACACAGGCACCCCAACGTTTAGGGCTGCTCTGTTGACAAGAACCTCCACTTCATGACACCTTAAATATCCCAGGAAAGTGAAAAATGGATAAAGAAGTTGTGGTCCTTATGTACAATGGAATATCACTCAGCCATGAAATCAATGTCATAAGGCTAGTAGCAGCATGATGAGTGGATTTAGGTACGACGACTCTAAGTGAAATAAGTCACACAGAAAAAGACACTTATCATAAGCTATCACGTATAGAGGGAATGTAAAAACTGCTACACTTGAACTGAATTACAAAAGAGAACAGAGTCACACGTGTAGAAAACAAACTATGGCTGCTTAACGGGAAAGATGAGGTGGTGTGATGCATAAAACAAGGATTTCAAATTAGCTCAGATACCGTTCCATACACCCAATATGTAATAGACAAGACCTACTCCTTGCTCAGTGAACTGGACTCAACACCCCCTATTCACCGCACAAGAATATATCTGACTAGTGAGAATCTTAAAACCTATGTATTGATATCTCTCCGGAAGTGAGTCAAGTGTGTGTAAAGCCGCAAAAACACAGCTGTGAAAAGCAGCTAAACCCCATTATAAAAATAAATTAGTTTTAAAAACCCATGAAACAAAGACAGTGAAAGAGAGAGAAATTCTTACAAAATTCATTCAGGGGTGTGACGCAACCTGGATTGACCATATCTAGAGCCACAGCTGGATGAGACATAGGGTGGACACTCTTGGGGCTGAGAGGTTTGGTGAGGTTGGGTGAGCCAACACAGACCCTTTAAGGTAATACTGCGTGGTACCCATCCCATGGGTCCCAAATCTCCAGGTTCAAGGGCATCTTCCTACATCGAAAACTTGCATGAGGAACCCAGAAGATGGTACACCGTGTGATTTTGAAAGGTTTCTAAAACGCACCTCATTTCTCATCTCCTTGTGCTCGGGTTCGCCATTCCAGCTATTTTAGTAGCAATCACCCTACTTGGAGAATCAGCACCTTTAACCTCCTGTTCCGTACAGGTTGCAATTTGTCCTGAGGATGAACGGGAAGAGGGGCAACCAATGAGAGACTAGATCTAGGTGTTGGGACAGGCACAGGTCACTCTATTTTCCCATCAGGAAAAAGAAATAACCACAGGCTCAGCCTGCCACCCAGAACCAGCATAGGGCCTGAGGCATACCCGCGCTTTTGCGGCCAGCTCCCAAAAAAGCGAGTTGAAAAATGGAGCTCAGGGGCACTGCAATTCACAAACCTGCAGAGTTATAAATGATAAGTCTCGTCCAAAAATATATTGAGGGAAGGCAACGAAGAGGATTTGAAAGCAAGGCAGAATTGCAGGAAACAGATTTCAGGAGGTAGATTCGAATCGCCTTTAAAGCACATGAAAATCGGCCAAACGTGGACAATGATGCCCTTGGGCAAAAAGGGCGTATGCGTTTTTTCCTGAATATATTCAGGAAAAAACGCATACGCCCTTTTTGGCCAACCAAGCAACCTGGAAAGGCAAATCAGCGCTACAAAGAAGTCTCGCTTCCCATCCATCAAAAGGGCCATGCTAATTAAAGTGTCAAAACCACAAATGCAGGACAGGCCATGGAGAAATTGGAGCCTTGCTACGCTGATGGGCGGGATATAAATTGCGAACAGCCACTCTGGAGAAGTGTACGGTGTGCCCTGAAACATCGAAAAAACACAGTTTAGGGAGCATATGGCACTTCCACTCATGGGCGTATAAACTGGGAAAACTAAAAATCAGCAAGACACAGGCACCCCAAAGTTTCGGGCTGCTCTGTTGACAAGAACCTCCACTTCATGACACCTTAAATATCCCAGGAAAGAGAAAAATGGATAAAGAAGTTGTGGTCCTTATGTACAATGGAATATCACTCAGACATGAAATCAATGTCATAAGGCTAGTAGCAGCATGATGGGTGGATTTAGGTATGACGACTCTAAGGGAAATAAGTCACACAGAAAAAGAGACTTATCGTAAGCTATCACTTATAGAGGGAATGTAAAAACCGCTACACTTGAACTGAATTACAAAACAGAACATAGTCACACGTTTAGAAAACACACTATGGCTGCTTAACGGGAAAGGTGAGGTGGGGTGATGCATAAAACCAGGGTTTCAAATTCGCTCAGACACCGTTCCATACACCCAATATGTAATAGACAAGACCTACTCCTTGCTCAGTGAACTGGACTCAACACCCCCTATTCACCGCACAAGAATATATGTGACTAGTAATAATCGTAAAACCTATGTATTGATATCTCTCTGGAAGTGTGTCAATTGGGTGTAAAGCCGCATAAACACAGCCGTGAAAAGCAGCTAAACCCCATTATAAAAATAAATTAGTTTTAAAAACCCATGAAACAAAGACAGTGAAAGAGAGAGAAATTCTTACAAAATTCATTCAGTGGCTGTGACGCAACCTGGATTGACCATATCTAGAGCCACAGCTGGATGAGACATAAGGGTGGACACTCTTGGGGCTGAGAGGTTTGGTGAGGTTGGGTGAGCAAACGCAGACCCTTTAAAGTAATACTGTGTGGTACCCATCCCATGGGTCCCAAATCTCCAGTTTCAAGGGCGTCTTCCTGCATCGAACACATGCATGAGAAACCCAGAAGATGGTACACCGTGTGATCGGGAAAGGTTTCTAAAACGCACCTCGTTTCTCATCTCCTTGTGCTCGGGTTCGCCATTCCAGATACTTTACTAGCAATCTCCCTTCTTGGAGAATCAGCACCTTTAACCTCCTGTTCCGTACAGGTTGCAATGTGTCCTGAGGATGAACGGGAAGAGGGGCAACCAATGAGAGACTAGATCTAGGTGTTCGGACAGGCACAGGTCACTCTATTTTCCCATCAGGAAGAAGAATTAAGCACAGGCTCAGCCTGCCGCCCGGAATCAGAATAGTGCCTGAGGCAATCCCGCGATTTGAGGCCAGCTCCCAAAATAGCGAGTTGAAAAATGGAGCTGAGGGGCACTGCAATTCACAAACCTGCAGAATTATAAATGATAAGTCTCGTCCACAAATATATTGAGGGAAGGCAACGAAGAGGATTTGAAAGCAAGGCAGAACTGCAGGAAACAGATTTCAGGAGGTAGATTCAATTCGCCTTTAAAGCACATGAAAAGCGGCAAAACGTCGACAATGATGCCCTTGGCCAAAAAGGGCGTATGCGTTTTTTCCTGAATATATTCAGGAAAAAACGCATACGCCCTTTTTGGCCAACCAAGCAACCTGGAAAGGCAAATCAGCGCTACAAAGAAGTCTCGCTTCCCATCGGTCTAAAGGGCCATGCTGATAAAAGTGTCAAAACCACAAATGCAGGACAGGCCATGGAGAAATTGGAGCCTTGCTACGCTGATGGGCGGGATGTAAATTGCCAGCAGCCACTCTGGAGAAGTGTACGGTGTGTCCTGAAACATCGAAAAAACACAGCTTAGGGAGCATAGGGAACGTCCACTCATGGGCGTATAAATTGGGAAAACTAAAAATCAGCAAGACACAGGCACCCCAAAGTTTCGGGCTGCTCTGTTGACAAGAACCTCCACTTCATGACACCTTAAATATCCCCGGAAAGAGAAAAATGGATAAAGAAGTTGTGGTCCTTATGTACAATGGAATATCACTCAGATATGAAATCAATGTCATAAGGCAAGTAGAAGCAAGATGAGTGAACTTAGGTACGACGATTCTAAGTGAAATAAGTCACACAGAAAAAGACACTTATCATAAGCTATCACTTATAGAGGGAATGTAAAAACCGCTACAGTTGAACTGAATTACAAAACAGAACAGACTCACACGTTTAGAAAACACACTATGGCTGCTTAACGGGAAAGGTGAGGTGGGGTGATGCATAAAACAAGGGTTTCAAATTAGCTCAGATACCGTTCCATACACCCAATATGTAATAGACAAGACCTACTCCTTGCTCAGTGAACTGGACTCAACACCCCCTATTCACCGCACAAGAATATATGTGACTAGTAAGAATCTTAAAACCTATGTATTGATATCTCTCTGGAAGTGAGTCAAGTGAGTGTAAATCCGCATAAACACAGCCGTGAAAAGCAGCTAAACCCCATTATAAAAATAAATTACTTTTAAAAACCCGTAAAACAAAGACAGTGAAAGAGAGAGAAATTCTTACAAAATTCGTTCAGAGGCTGTGATGCAACCTGGATTGACCATATCTAGACCCACAGCTGGATGAGACATAAGGGTGGACACTCTTGGGGATGAGAGGTTTGGTGAGGTTGGGTGAGCAAACGCAGACCCTTTAAAGTAATACTGTGTGGTACCCATCCCATGGGTCCCAAATGTCCAGGTTCAAGGGAATCTTCCTACATCGAAAACATGCATGAGAAACCTAGAAGATGGTACACCGTCTGAACGGGAAAGGTTTCTGAAACGCACCTCATTTCTCATCTCCTTGTGCTCGGGTTCGCCATTCCAGCTTCTTAACTAGTAATCTCCCTAGTTGGAGAAACAGCACCTTTAACCTCCTGTTCCATACAGGTTGCACTTTGTCCTGAGGATGAACGGGAAGAGGGGCAACCAATGAGAGACTAGATCTAGGTGTTGGGACAGGCACAGGTCACTCTATTTTCACATCAGGAAGAAGAATTAACCACAGGCTCAGCCTGCCGCCAGGAACCAGAATAGGGCCTGAGGCAATCCCGCGCTTCTGCGGCCACGTCCCAAAAAAGCCAGTTGAAAAATGGAGCACATGGGTACTGCAATTCACAAACCTGCAGAGTTATAAATGATAACTCTCGTCCACAAATATATTGAGGGAAGGCAACGAAGAGCATTTGAAAGCTAGGCAGAATTGCAGGAAACTGGTTTCAGGAGGTAGATTCGAATCGGCTTTAAAGCACATGAAAAGCGGCAAAACGTTGACAATGATGCCCTTGGCCAAAAAGGGCGTATGCGTTTTTTCCTGAATATATTCAGGAAAAAACGCATACGCCATTTTAGGCCAACCAAGCAACATGGAAAGGCAAATCAGCACTACAAAGGAGTCTCGCTTCGAATCTGTCAAAAGGGCCAAGCTGAAAAATGTGTCAAAACCACAAAAGCAGGACAGGCCATGGAGAAATGGGAGCCTTGCTACACTGATGGGCGGGATGTAAATTGCCAGCAGCCACTCTGGAGAAGTGTACGGTGTGGCCTTAAACATCGAAAAAACACAGCTTAGGGAGCATAGGGCACTTCCACTCATGGGCGTATAAATTGGGAAAACTAAAAATCAGCAAGACACAGGCACCCCAACGTTTAGGGCTGCTCTGTTGACAAGAACCTCCACTTCATGACACCTTAAATATCCCAGGAAAGTGAAAAATGGATAAAGAAGTTGTGGTCCTTATGTACAATGGAATATCACTCAGCCATGAAATCAATGTCATAAGGCTAGTAGCAGCATGATGAGTGGATTTAGGTACGACGACTCTAAGTGAAATAAGTCACACAGAAAAAGACACTTATCATAAGCTATCACGTATAGAGGGAATGTAAAAACTGCTACACTTGAACTGAATTACAAAAGAGAACAGAGTCACACGTGTAGAAAACAAACTATGGCTGCTTAACGGGAAAGATGAGGTGGTGTGATGCATAAAACAAGGATTTCAAATTAGCTCAGATACCGTTCCATACACCCAATATGTAATAGACAAGACCTACTCCTTGCTCAGTGAACTGGACTCAACACCCCCTATTCACCGCACAAGAATATATCTGACTAGTGAGAATCTTAAAACCTATGTATTGATATCTCTCCGGAAGTGAGTCAAGTGTGTGTAAAGCCGCAAAAACACAGCTGTGAAAAGCAGCTAAACCCCATTATAAAAATAAATTAGTTTTAAAAACCCATGAAACAAAGACAGTGAAAGAGAGAGAAATTCTTACAAAATTCATTCAGGGGTGTGACGCAACCTGGATTGACCATATCTAGAGCCACAGCTGGATGAGACATAGGGTGGACACTCTTGGGGCTGAGAGGTTTGGTGAGGTTGGGTGAGCCAACACAGACCCTTTAAGGTAATACTGCGTGGTACCCATCCCATGGGTCCCAAATCTCCAGGTTCAAGGGCATCTTCCTACATCGAAAACTTGCATGAGGAACCCAGAAGATGGTACACCGTGTGATTTTGAAAGGTTTCTAAAACGCACCTCATTTCTCATCTCCTTGTGCTCGGGTTCGCCATTCCAGCTATTTTAGTAGCAATCACCCTACTTGGAGAATCAGCACCTTTAACCTCCTGTTCCGTACAGGTTGCAATTTGTCCTGAGGATGAACGGGAAGAGGGGCAACCAATGAGAGACTAGATCTAGGTGTTGGGACAGGCACAGGTCACTCTATTTTCCCATCAGGAAAAAGAAATAACCACAGGCTCAGCCTGCCACCCAGAACCAGCATAGGGCCTGAGGCATACCCGCGCTTTTGCGGCCAGCTCCCAAAAAAGCGAGTTGAAAAATGGAGCTCAGGGGCACTGCAATTCACAAACCTGCAGAGTTATAAATGATAAGTCTCGTCCAAAAATATATTGAGGGAAGGCAACGAAGAGGATTTGAAAGCAAGGCAGAATTGCAGGAAACAGATTTCAGGAGGTAGATTCGAATCGCCTTTAAAGCACATGAAAATCGGCCAAACGTGGACAATGATGCCCTTGGGCAAAAAGGGCGTATGCGTTTTTTCCTGAATATATTCAGGAAAAAACGCATACGCCCTTTTTGGCCAACCAAGCAACCTGGAAAGGCAAATCAGCGCTACAAAGAAGTCTCGCTTCCCATCCATCAAAAGGGCCATGCTAATTAAAGTGTCAAAACCACAAATGCAGGACAGGCCATGGAGAAATTGGAGCCTTGCTACGCTGATGGGCGGGATATAAATTGCGAACAGCCACTCTGGAGAAGTGTACGGTGTGCCCTGAAACATCGAAAAAACACAGTTTAGGGAGCATATGGCACTTCCACTCATGGGCGTATAAACTGGGAAAACTAAAAATCAGCAAGACACAGGCACCCCAAAGTTTCGGGCTGCTCTGTTGACAAGAACCTCCACTTCATGACACCTTAAATATCCCAGGAAAGAGAAAAATGGATAAAGAAGTTGTGGTCCTTATGTACAATGGAATATCACTCAGACATGAAATCAATGTCATAAGGCTAGTAGCAGCATGATGGGTGGATTTAGGTATGACGACTCTAAGGGAAATAAGTCACACAGAAAAAGAGACTTATCGTAAGCTATCACTTATAGAGGGAATGTAAAAACCGCTACACTTGAACTGAATTACAAAACAGAACATAGTCACACGTTTAGAAAACACACTATGGCTGCTTAACGGGAAAGGTGAGGTGGGGTGATGCATAAAACCAGGGTTTCAAATTCGCTCAGACACCGTTCCATACACCCAATATGTAATAGACAAGACCTACTCCTTGCTCAGTGAACTGGACTCAACACCCCCTATTCACCGCACAAGAATATATGTGACTAGTAATAATCGTAAAACCTATGTATTGATATCTCTCTGGAAGTGTGTCAATTGGGTGTAAAGCCGCATAAACACAGCCGTGAAAAGCAGCTAAACCCCATTATAAAAATAAATTAGTTTTAAAAACCCATGAAACAAAGACAGTGAAAGAGAGAGAAATTCTTACAAAATTCATTCAGTGGCTGTGACGCAACCTGGATTGACCATATCTAGAGCCACAGCTGGATGAGACATAAGGGTGGACACTCTTGGGGCTGAGAGGTTTGGTGAGGTTGGGTGAGCAAACGCAGACCCTTTAAAGTAATACTGTGTGGTACCCATCCCATGGGTCCCAAATCTCCAGTTTCAAGGGCGTCTTCCTGCATCGAACACATGCATGAGAAACCCAGAAGATGGTACACCGTGTGATCGGGAAAGGTTTCTAAAACGCACCTCGTTTCTCATCTCCTTGTGCTCGGGTTCGCCATTCCAGATACTTTACTAGCAATCTCCCTTCTTGGAGAATCAGCACCTTTAACCTCCTGTTCCGTACAGGTTGCAATGTGTCCTGAGGATGAACGGGAAGAGGGGCAACCAATGAGAGACTAGATCTAGGTGTTCGGACAGGCACAGGTCACTCTATTTTCCCATCAGGAAGAAGAATTAAGCACAGGCTCAGCCTGCCGCCCGGAATCAGAATAGTGCCTGAGGCAATCCCGCGATTTGAGGCCAGCTCCCAAAATAGCGAGTTGAAAAATGGAGCTGAGGGGCACTGCAATTCACAAACCTGCAGAATTATAAATGATAAGTCTCGTCCACAAATATATTGAGGGAAGGCAACGAAGAGGATTTGAAAGCAAGGCAGAACTGCAGGAAACAGATTTCAGGAGGTAGATTCAATTCGCCTTTAAAGCACATGAAAAGTGGCAAAACGTCGACAATGATGCCCTTGGCCAAAAAGGGCGTATGCGTTTTTTCCTGAATATATTCAGGAAAAAACGCATACGCCCTTTTTGGCCAACCAAGCAACCTGGAAAGGCAAATCAGCGCTACAAAGAAGTCTCGCTTCCCATCGGTCTAAAGGGCCATGCTGATAAAAGTGTCAAAACCACAAATGCAGGACAGGCCATGGAGAAATTGGAGCCTTGCTACGCTGATGGGCGGGATGTAAATTGCCAGCAGCCACTCTGGAGAAGTGTACGGTGTGTCCTGAAACATCGAAAAAACACAGCTTAGGGAGCATAGGGAACGTCCACTCATGGGCGTATAAATTGGGAAAAATAAAAATCAGCAAGACACAGGCACCCCAAAGTTTAGGGCTGCTCTGTTGACAAGAACCTCCACTTCATGACACCTTAAATATCCCCGGAAAGAGAAAAATGGATAAAGAAGTTGTGGTCCTTATGTACAATGGAATATCACTCAGATATGAAATCAATGTCATAAGGCAAGTAGAAGCAAGATGAGTGAACTTAGGTACGACGATTCTAAGTGAAATAAGTCACACAGAAAAAGACACTTATCATAAGCTATCACTTATAGAGGGAATGTAAAAACCGCTACAGTTGAACTGAATTACAAAACAGAACAGACTCACACGTTTAGAAAACACACTATGGCTGCTTAACGGGAAAGGTGAGGTGGGGTGATGCATAAAACAAGGGTTTCAAATTCGCTCAGATACCGTTCCATACACCCAATATGTAATAGACAAGACCTACTCCTTGCTCAGTGAACTGGACTCAACACCCCCTATTCACCGCACAAGAATATATGTGACTAGTAAGAATCTTAAAACCTATGTATTGATATCTCTCTGGAAGTGAGTCAAGTGAGTGTAAATCCGCATAAACACAGCCGTGAAAAGCAGCTAAACCCCATTATAAAAATAAATTACTTTTAAAAACCCGTAAAACAAAGACAGTGAAAGAGAGAGAAATTCTTACAAAATTCGTTCAGAGGCTGTGATGCAACCTGGATTGACCATATCTAGACCCACAGCTGGATGAGACATAAGGGTGGACACTCTTGGGGATGAGAGGTTTGGTGAGGTTGGGTGAGCAAACGCAGACCCTTTAAAGTAATACTGTGTGGTACCCATCCCATGGGTCCCAAATGTCCAGGTTCAAGGGAATCTTCCTACATCGAAAACATGCATGAGAAACCTAGAAGATGGTACACCGTCTGAACGGGAAAGGTTTCTGAAACGCACCTCATTTCTCATCTCCTTGTGCTCGGGTTCGCCATTCCAGCTTCTTAACTAGTAATCTCCCTAGTTGGAGAAACAGCACCTTTAACCTCCTGTTCCATACAGGTTGCACTTTGTCCTGAGGATGAATGGGAAGAGGGGCAACCAATGAGAGACTAGATCTAGGTGTTGGGACAGGCACAGGTCACTCTATTTTCACATCAGGAAGAAGAATTAACCACAGGCTCAGCCTGCCGCCAGGAACCAGAATAGGGCCTGAGGCAATCCCGCGCTTCTGCGGCCACGTCCCAAAAAAGCCAGTTGAAAAATGGAGCACATGGGTACTGCAATTCACAAACCTGCAGAGTTATAAATGATAACTCTCGTCCACAAATATATTGAGGGAAGGCAACGAAGAGCATTTGAAAGCTAGGCAGAATTGCAGGAAACTGGTTTCAGGAGGTAGATTCGAATCGGCTTTAAAGCACATGAAAAGCGGCAAAACGTTGACAATGATGCCCTTGGCCAAAAAGGGCGTATGCGTTTTTTCCTGAATATATTCAGGAAAAAACGCATACGCCCTTTTAGGCCAACCAAGCAACATGGAAAGGCAAATCAGCACTACAAAGGAGTCTCGCTTCGAATCGGTCAAAAGGGCCAAGCTGAAAAATGTGTCAAAACCACAAAAGCAGGACAGGCCATGGAGAAATGGGAGCCTTGCTACACTGATGGGCGGGATGTAAATTGCCAGCAGCCACTCTGGAGAAGTGTACGGTGTGGCCTTAAACATCGAAAAAACACAGCTTAGGGAGCATAGGGCACTTCCACTCATGGGCGTATAAATTGGGAAAACTAAAAATCAGCAAGACACAGGCACCCCAACGTTTAGGGCTGCTCTGTTGACAAGAACCTCCACTTCATGACACCTTAAATATCCCAGGAAAGTGAAAAATGGATAAAGAAGTTGTGGTCCTTATGTACAATGGAATATCACTCAGCCATGAAATCAATGTCATAAGGCTAGTAGCAGCATGATGAGTGGATTTAGGTACGACGACTCTAAGTGAAATAAGTCACACAGAAAAAGACACTTATCATAAGCTATCACGTATAGAGGGAATGTAAAAACTGCTACACTTGAACTGAATTACAAAAGAGAACAGAGTCACACGTGTAGAAAACACACTATGGCTGCTTAACGGGAAAGATGAGGTGGTGTGATGCATAAAACAAGGATTTCAAATTAGCTCAGATACCATTCCATACACCCAATATGTAATAGACAAGACCTACTCCTTGCTCAGTGAACTGGACTCAACACCCCCTATTCACCGCACAAGAATATATCTGACTAGTGAGAATCTTAAAACCTATGTATTGATATCTCTCCGGAAGTGAGTCAAGTGTGTGTAAAGCCGCAAAAACACAGCCGTGAAAAGCAGCTAAACCCCATTATAAAAATAAATTAGTTTTAAAAACCCATGAAACAAAGACAGTGAAAGAGAGAGAAATTCTTACAAAATTCATTCAGGGGTGTGACGCAACCTGGATTGACCATATCTAGAGCCACAGCTGGATGAGACATAGGGTGGACACTCTTGGGGCTGAGAGGTTTGGTGAGGTTGGGTGAGCCAACACAGACCCTTTAAGGTAATACTGCGTGGTACCCATCCCATGGGTCCCAAATCTCCAGGTTCAAGGGCATCTTCCTACATCGAAAACTTGCATGAGGAACCCAGAAGATGGTACACCGTGTGATTTTGAAAGGTTTCTAAAACGCACCTCATTTCTCATCTCCTTGTGCTCGGGTTCGCCATTCCAGCTATTTTAGTAGCAATCACCCTACTTGGAGAATCAGCACCTTTAACCTCCTGTTCCGTACAGGTTGCAATTTGTCCTGAGGATGAACGGGAAGAGGGGCAACCAATGAGAGACTAGATCTAGGTGTTGGGACAGGCACAGGTCACTCTATTTTCCCATCAGGAAAAAGAAATAACCACAGGCTCAGCCTGCCACCCAGAACCAGCATAGGGCCTGAGGCATACCCGCGCTTTTGCGGCCAGCTCCCAAAAAAGCGAGTTGAAAAATGGAGCTCAGGGGCACTGCAATTCACAAACCTGCAGAGTTATAAATGATAAGTCTCGTCCAAAAATATATTGAGGGAAGGCAACGAAGAGGATTTGAAAGCAAGGCAGAATTGCAGGAAACAGATTTCAGGAGGTAGATTCGAATCGCCTTTAAAGCACATGAAAATCGGCCAAACGTGGACAATGATGCCCTTGGGCAAAAAGGGCGTATGCGTTTTTTCCTGAATATATTCAGGAAAAAACGCATACGCCCTTTTTGGCCAACCAAGCAACCTGGAAAGGCAAATCAGCGCTACAAAGAAGTCTCGCTTCCCATCCATCAAAAGGGCCATGCTAATTAAAGTGTCAAAACCACAAATGCAGGACAGGCCATGGAGAAATTGGAGCCTTGCTACGCTGATGGGCGGGATATAAATTGCGAACAGCCACTCTGGAGAAGTGTACGGTGTGCCCTGAAACATCGAAAAAACACAGTTTAGGGAGCATATGGCACTTCCACTCATGGGCGTATAAACTGGGAAAACTAAAAATCAGCAAGACACAGGCACCCCAAAGTTTCGGGCTGCTCTGTTGACAAGAACCTCCACTTCATGACACCTTAAATATCCCAGGAAAGAGAAAAATGGATAAAGAAGTTGTGGTCCTTATGTACAATGGAATATCACTCAGACATGAAATCAATGTCATAAGGCTAGTAGCAGCATGATGGGTGGATTTAGGTATGACGACTCTAAGGGAAATAAGTCACACAGAAAAAGAGACTTATCGTAAGCTATCACTTATAGAGGGAATGTAAAAACTGCTACACTTGAACTGAATTACAAAACAGAACAGAGTCACACGTTTAGAAAACACACTATGGCTGCTTAACGGGAAAGGTGAGGTGGGGTGATGCATAAAACAAGGGTTTCAAATTAGCTCAGACACCGTTCCATACACCCAATATGTAATAGACAAGACCTACTCCTTGCTCAGTGAACTGGACTCAACACCCCCTATTCACCGCACAAGTATATATCTGACTAGTAAGAATCTTAAAACCTATGTATTGATATCTGTCTGGAAGTGTGTCAATTGGGTGTAAAGCCGCATAAACAGAGCCGTGAAAAGCAGCTAAACCCCATTATAAAAATAAATTAGTTTTAAAAACCCATGAAACAAAGACAGTGAAAGAGAGAGAAATTCTTACAAAACTCATTCAGTGGCTGTGACGCAACCTGGATTGACCATATCTAGAGCCACAGCTGGATGAGACATAAGGGTGGACACTCTTGGGGCTGAGAGGTTTGGTGAGGTTGGGTGAGCAAACGCAGACCCTTTAAAGTAATACTGTGTGGTACCCATCCCATGGGTCCCAAATCTCCAGTTTCAAGGGCGTCTTCCTGCATCGAAAACATGCATGAGAAACCCAGAAGATGGTACACCGTGTGATCGGGAAAGGTTTCTAAAACGCACCTCGTTTCTCATCTCCTTGTGCTCGGGTTCGCCATTCCAGATACTTTACTAGCAATCTCCCTTCTTGGAGAATCAGCACCTTTAACCTCCTGTTCTGTACAGGTTGCAATTTGTCCTGAGGATGAACGGGAAGAGGGGCAACCAATGAGAGACTAGATCTAGGTGTTGGGACAGGCACAGGTCACTCTATTTTCCCATCAGGAAGAAGAATTAAGCACAGGCTCAGCCTGCCGCCCGGAATCAGAATAGTGCCTGAGGCAATCCCGCGATTTGAGGCCAGCTCCCAAAATAGCGAGTTGAAAAATGGAGCTGAGGGGCACTGCAATTCACAAACCTGCAGAATTATAAATGATAACTCTCGTCCACAAATATATTGAGGGAAGGCAACGAAGAGGATTTGAAAGCAAGGCAGAACTGCAGGAAACAGATTTCAGGAGGTAGATTCAATTCGCCTTTAAAGCACATGAAAAGCGGCAAAACGTCGACAATGATGCCCTTGTCCAAAAAGGGCGTATGCGTTTTTTCCTGAATATATTCAGTAAAAAACGCATACGCCCTTTTTGGCCAACCAAGCAACCTGGAAAGGCAAATCAGCGCTACAAAGAAGTCTCGCTTCCCATCGGTCTAAAGGGCCATGCTGATAAAAGTGTCAAAACCACAAATGCAGGACAGGCCATGGAGAAATTGGAGCCTTGCTACGCTAATGGGCGGGATGTAAATTGCCAGCAGCCACTCTGGAGAAGTGTACGGTGTGTCCTGAAACATCGAAAAAACACAGCTTAGGGAGCATAGGGAACGTCCACTCATGGGCGTATAAATTGGGAAAAATAAAAATCAGCAAGACACAGGCACCCCAAAGTTTAGGGCTGCTCTGTTGACAAGAACCTCCACTTCATGACACCTTAAATATCCCCGGAAAGAGAAAAATGGATAAAGAAGTTGTGGTCCTTATGTACAATGGAATATCACTCAGATATGAAATCAATGTCATAAGGCAAGTAGAAGCAAGATGAGTGAACTTAGGTACGACGATTCTAAGTGAAATAAGTCACACAGAAAAAGAGACTTATCGTAAGCTATCACTTATAGAGGGAATGTAAAAACCGCTACACTTGAACTGAATTACAAAACAGAACAGAGTCACACGTTTAGAAAACACACTATGGCTGCTTAACGGGAAAGGTGAGGTGGGGTGATGCATAAAACAAGGGTTTCAAATTAGCTCAGATACCGTTCCATACACCCAATATGTAATAGACAAGACCTACTCCTTGCTCAGTGAACTGGACTCAACACCCCCTATTCACCGCACAAGTATATATCTGACTAGTAAGAATCTTAAAACCTATGTATTGATATCTCTCTGGAAGTGTGTCAATTGGGTGTAAAGCCGCATAAACACAGCCGTGAAAAGCAGCTAAACCCCATTATAAAAATAAATTAGTTTTAAAAACCCGTAAAACAAAGACAGTGAAAGAGAGAGAAATTCTTACAAAATTCGTTCAGGGGCTGTGATGCAACCTGGATTGACCATATCTAGACCCACAGCTGGATGAGAAATAAGGTTGGACACTCTTGGGGCTGACAGGTTGGGTGAGGTTGGGTGAGCAAACGCAGACCCTTTAAAGTAATACTGCGTGGTACCCATCCCATGGGTCCCAAATCTCCAGTTTCAAGGGCATCTTCCTACATCGAAAACATGCATGAGAAACTCAGAAGATGGTACACCGTGTGATTTTGAAAGGTTTCTAAAACGCACCCCATTTCTCATCTCTTTGAGCTCGGGTTCGCCTTTCCAGCTAATTTACTAGCAATCTCCCTACTTGCAGAATCAGCACCTTTAAGCTCCTGATCCATACAGGTTGCAATTTGTCCTGAGGATGAACGGGAAGAGGGGCAACCAATGAGAGACTAGATCTAGGTGTTGGGACAGGCACAGGTCACTCTATTTTCCCATCAGGAAGAAGAATTAAGCACAGGCTCAGCCTGCCGCCCGGAATCAGAATAGTGCCTGAGGCAATCCCGCGATTTGAGGCCAGCTCCCAAAAAAGCGAGTTGAAAAATAGAGCTGAGGGGCACTGCAATTCACAAACCTGCAGAATTATAAATGATAACTCTCGTCCACAAATATATTGAGGGAAGGCAACGAAGAGGATTTGAAAGCAAGGCAGAACTGCAGGAAACAGATTTCAGGAGGTAGATTCAAATCGCCTTTAAAGCACATGAAAAGCGGCAAAACGTCGACAATGATGCCCTTGGCCAAAAAGGGCGTATGCGTTTTTTCCTGAATATATTCAGGAAAAAACGCATACGCCCTTTTTGGCCAACCAAGCAACCTGGAAAGGCAAATCAGCGCTACAAAGAAGTCTCGCTTCCCATTGGTCTAAAGGGCCATGCTGATAAAAGTGTCAAAACAACAAATGCAGGACAGGCCATGGAGAAATTGGAGCCTTGCTACGCTGATGGGCGGGATGTAAATTGCCAGCAGCCACTCTGGAGAAGTGTACGGTGTGTCCTGAAACATCGAAAAAACACAGCTTAGGGAGCATAGGGAACGTCCACTCATGGGCGTATAAATTGGGAAAACTAAAAATCAGCAAGACACAGGCAACCCAAAGTTTAGGGCTGCTCTGTTGACAAGAACCTCCACTTCATGACACCTTAAATATCCCCGGAAAGAGAAAAATGGATAAAGAAGTTGTGGTCCTTATGTACAATGGAATATCACTCAGATATGAAATCAATGTCATAAGGCAAGTAGAAGCAAGATGAGTGAACTTAGGTACGACGATTCTAAGTGAAATAAGTCACACAGAAAAAGACACTTATCATAAGCTATCACTTATAGAGGGAATGTAAAAACCGCTACAGTTGAACTGAATTACAAAACAGAACAGACTCACACGTTTAGAAAACACACTATGGCTGCTTAACGGGAAAGGTGAGGTGGGGTGATGCATAAAACAAGGGTTTCAAATTCGCTCAGATACCGTTCCATACACCCAATATGTAATAGACAAGACCTACTCCTTGCTCAGTGAACTGGACTCAACACCCCCTATTCACCGCACAAGAATATATGTGACTAGTAAGAATCTTAAAACCTATGTATTGATATCTCTCTGGAAGTGAGTCAAGTGAGTGTAAATCCGCATAAACACAGCCGTGAAAAGCAGCTAAACCCCATTATAAAAATAAATTACTTTTAAAAACCCGTAAAACAAAGACAGTGAAAGAGAGAGAAATTCTTACAAAATTCGTTCAGAGGCTGTGATGCAACCTGGATTGACCATATCTAGACCCACAGCTGGATGAGACATAAGGGTGGACACTCTTGGGGATGAGAGGTTTGGTGAGGTTGGGTGAGCAAACGCAGACCCTTTAAAGTAATACTGTGTGGTACCCATCCCATGGGTCCCAAATGTCCAGGTTCAAGGGAATCTTCCTACATCGAAAACATGCATGATAAACCTAGAAGATGGTACACCGTCTGAACGGGAAAGGTTTCTGAAACGCACCTCATTTCTCATCTCCTTGTGCTCGGGTTCGACATTCCAGCTTCTTAACTAGTAATCTCCCTACTTGGAGAAACAGCACCTTTAACCTCCTGTTCCATACAGGTTGCACTTTGTCCTGAGGATGAACGGGAAGAGGGGCAACCAATGAGAGACTAGATCTAGGTGTTGGGACAGGCACAGGTCACTCTATTTTCACATCAGGAAGAAGAATTAACCACAGGCTCAGCCTGCCGCCAGGAACCAGAATAGGGCCTGAGGCAATCCCGCGCTTCTGCGGCCACCTCCCAAAAAAGCCAGTTGAAAAATGGAGCACATGGGTACTGCAATTCACAAACCTGCAGAGTTATAAATAATAACTCTCGTCCACAAATATATTGAGGGAAGGCAACGAAGAGCATTTGAAAGCAAGGCAGAATTGCAGGAAACTGGTTTCAGGAGGTAGATTCGAATCGGCTTTAAAGCACATGAAAAGCGGCAAAACGTTGACAATGATGCCCTTGGCCAAAAAGGGCGTATGCGTTTTTTCCTGAATATATTCAGGAAAAAACGCATACGCCCTTTTTGGCCAACCAAGCAACCTGGAAAGGCAAATCAGCGCTACAATGAAGTCTCGCTTCCCATCGGTCAAAAGGGCAATGCTGCAAAAAGTGTCAAAACCAGAAATGCAGGACAGGCCATGGAGAAATGGCAGCCTTGCTACGCTGATGGGAGGGATGTAAATTGCCAACAGCCACTCTGGAGAAGTGTACGGTGTGTCCTGAAACATCGAAAAAACACAGCTTAGGGAGCATAGGGCACGTCCACTCATGGGCGTATAAATTGGGAAAACTAAAAATCAGCAAGACACAGGCACCCCAAAGTTTAGGGCTGCTCTGTTGACAAGAACCTCCACTTCATGACACCTTAAATATCCCAGGAAAGAGAAAAATGGATAAAGAAGTTGTGGTCCTTATGTACAATGGAATATCACTCAGACATGAAATCAATGTCATAAGGCTATTAGAAGCAAGATGAGTGGATTTAGGTACGACGATTCTAAGTGAAATAAGTCATACAGAAAAAGTCACTTATCATAAGCTATCACTTATAGAGGGAATGTAAAAACTGCTACACTTGAACTGAATTACAAAACAGAACAGAGTCACACGTTTAGAAAACACACTATGGCTGCTTAACGGGAAAGGTGAGGTGGGGTGATGCATAAAACAAGGGTTTCAAATTCGCTCAGATACCGTTCCATACACCCAATATGTAATAGACAAGACCTACACCTTGCTCAGTGAACTGGACTCAACACCCCCTATTCACCGCACAAGAATATATCTGACTAGTAAGAATCGTAAAACCTATGTATTGATATCTCTCTGGAAGTGAGTCAAGTGGGTGTAAAGCCGCATAAACACAGCCGTGAAAAGCAGCTAAACCCCATTATAAAAATAAATTACTTTGAAAAACCCGTAAAACAAAGACAGTGAAAGAGAGAGAAATTCTTACAAAATTCGTTCAGGGGCTGTGATGCAACCTGGATTGACCATATCTAGACCCACAGCTGGATGAGACATAAGGTTGGACACTCTTGGGGCTGACAGGTTGGGTGAGGTTGGGTGAGCAAACGCAGACCCTTTAAAGTAATACTGCGTGGTACCCATCCCATGGGTCCCAAATCTCCAGTTTCAAGGGCATCTTCCTACATCGAAAACATGCATGAGAATCTCAGAAGATGGTACACCGTGTGATTTTGAAAGGTTTCTAAAACGCACCCCATTTCTCACCTCTTTGTGCTCGGGTTCGCCTTTCCAGCTACTTTACTAGCAATCTCCCTACTTGCAGAATCAGCACCGTTAAGCTCCTGATCCATACAGGTTGCAATTTGTCCTGAGGATGAACGGGAAGAGGGGCAACCAATGAGAGACTATATCTAGGTGTTGGGACAGGCACAGGTCACTCTATTTTCCCATCAGGAAGAACAATTAACCACAGGCTCAGCCTGCCGCCCAGAAGCACAATAGCGCCTGAGGCAATAATGCGCTTTTGCGGCCAACTCCCAAAAAAGCGAGTTGAAAAATGGAGCTCAGGGACACTGCAATTCACAAACCCGCAGAGTTATAAATGATAACTCTCATCCACAGATATATTGAGGGAATGGAACGAAGAGGATTTGAAAGCAAGGCAGAATTGCAGGAAACAGATTTCAGGAGGTAGATTCGAATCGCCTTTAAAGCACATGAAAATCGGCCAAACGTGGACAATGATGCCCTTGGGCAAAAAGGGCGTATGCGTTTTTTCCTGAATATATTCAGGAAAAAACGCATACGCCCTTTTTGGCCAACCAAGCACCCTGGAAAGGCAAATCAGCGCTACAAAGAAGTCTCGCTTCCCATCGGTCAAAAGGGCCATGCTGCAAAAAGTGTCAAAACCAGAAATGCAGGACAGGCCATGGAGAAATGGCAGACTTGCTACGCTGATAGACGGGATGTTAATTGCCAACAACCACTCTGGAGAGGTGTACGGTGTGTCCTGAAACATCGAAAAAACACAGCTTAGGGAGCATAGGGCACGTCCACTCATGGGCGTATAAATTGGGAAAACTAAAAATCAGCAAGACACAGGCACCCCAAAGTTTAGGGCTGCTCTGTTGACAAGAACCTCCAGTTCATGACACCTTAAATATCCCAGGAAAGAGAAAAATGGATAAAGAATTTGTGGTCCTTATGTACAATGGAATATCACTCAGACATGAAATCAATGTCATAAGGATAGGAGAAGCAAGATGAGTGGATTTAGGTACGACGATTCCAAGTGAAATAAGTCACACAGAAAAAGACACTTATCATAAGGTATCACTTATAGAGGGAATGTAAAAACCGCTACACTTGAACTGAATTACAAAACAGAACAGAGTCACACGTTTAGAAAACACACTATGGCTGCTTAACGGGAAAGGTGAGGTGGGGTGATGCATAAAACAAGGGTTTCAAATTCGCTCAGATACCGTTCCATACACCCAATATGTAATAGACAAGACCTACTCCTTGCTCAGTGAACTGGACACAACACCCCCTATTCACCGCACAAGAATATACGTGACTAGTAAGAATCTTAAAACCTATGTATTGATACGTGTCTGGAAGTGAGTCAAGTGGGTGTAAAGCCGCTTAAACACAGCCGTGAAAAGCAGCTAAACCCCATTATAAAAATAAATTACTTTTAAAAACCCGTAAAACAAAGACAGTGAAAGAGAGAGAAATTCTTACAAAATTCGTTCAGGGGCTGTGATGCAACCTGGATTGACCATATCTAGACCCACAACTGGATGAGACATAAGGGTGGACACTGTTGGGGCTGAGAGGTTTGGTGAGGTTGGGTGAGCAAACGCAGACCCTTTAAAGTAATACTGCGTGGTACCCATCCCATGGGTCACAAATCTCCAGGTTCAAGGGCATCTTCCTACATCGAAAACATGCATGAGAAACCCAGAAGATGGTACACCGTGTGATTTTGAAAGGTTTCCAAAATGAACCACATTTCTCATCTCCTTGTGCTGGGGTTCGCCTTTCCAGCTACTTTACTAGCAATCTCCCTATTTGGAGAATCAGCACCTTTAAGCTCCTGTTCCCTACAGGTTGCAATTTGTCCTGAGGATGAACGGGAAGACGGGCAACCAATGAGAGACTAGATCTAGGTGTTGGGACAGGCACAGGTCACTCTATTTTCCCATCAGGAAGAAGAATTAAACACAGGTTCAGCCTGCCGCCGGGAACCAGAATAGGGCCTGAGGCAATCCCGTGCTTTTGCGGCCAGCTCCCAAAAAAGACAGTTGAAAAATGGAGCTCAGGGGCACTGCAATTCACAAACCTGCTGAGTTATAAATGATAACTCTCGTCCACAAATATATTGAGGGAAGGCAACGAAGAGGATTTGAAAGCAAGGCAGAATTGCAGGAAACAGGTTTCAGGAGGTAGATTCGAATCGCCTTTAAAGCACATGAAAGGTGGCAAAACGTCGACAATGATGACCTTGGCCAAAAAGTGCGTATGAGTTGTTTCCTGAATATATTCAGGAAAAAACGCATACGCCCTTTTTGGCCAACCAAGCAACCTGGAAAGGCAAATCAGCGCTACCAAGAATTCTCGCTTCCCATCGGTCAAAAGGGCCATGCTGCAAAAATTTTCAAAACCAGAAATGCAGGACAGGCCATGGAGAAATGGCAGCCTTGCTACGCTGATGGGAGGGATGTAAATTGCCAACAGCCACTCTGGAGAAGTGTACGGTGTGTCCTGAAACATCAAAAAAACACAGCTTAGGGAGCATAGGGCACGTCCACTCATGGGCGTATAAATTGGGAAAACTAAAAATCAGCAAGACACAGGCACCCCAAAGTTTAGGGCAGCTCTGTTGACAAGAACCTCCACTTCATGACACCGTAAATACCCCAGGAAAGAGAAAAATGGATAAAGAAGTTGTGGTCCTTATGTACAATGGAATATCACTCAGACATGAAATCAATGTCATAAGGCTAGTAGAAGCAAGATGAGTGGATTTAGGAACGACGATTCTAAGTGAAATAAGTCACACAGAAAAAGACACTTATCATAAGCTATCACTTAGAGAGGGAATGTAAAAACCGCTACACTTGAACTGAATTACAAAACAGAACAGAGTCACACGTTTAGAAATCACACTATGGCTGCTTAACGGGAAAGGTGAGTTGGGGTGATGCATAAAACAAGGGTTTCAAATTCACTCAGATACCGTTCCATACACCCAATATGTAATAGACAAGACCAACTCCTTGCTCAGTGAACTGGACTCAACACCCCCTATTCACCGCACAATAATATGTCTGACTAGTAAGAAGCGTAAAACCTATGTATTGATATCTCTCTGGAAGTGAGTCAAGTGGGTGTAAAGCCGCATAAACACAGCCATGAAAGGCAGCTAAACCCCATTATAAAAATAAATTACTTTTAAAAACCCGTAAAAGAAAGACAGTGAAAGAGAGAGAAATTCTTACATAAATCGTTCAGGGGCTTTGATGCAACCTGGATTGACCATATCTAGACCCACAGCTGGATGAGACATAAGGGTGGACACTCTTGGGGCTGAGAGGTTGGGTGAGGTTGGGTGAGCAAACGCAGAACCTTTAAAGTAATACTGCGTGGTACCCATCCCATGGGTCCCAAATCTCCAGGTTCAAGGGCATCTTCCTACATCGAAAACATGCATGAGAAACCCAGAATAAGGTACACCGTGTGATTTTGAAAGGTTTCTAAAACGCACCTCATTTCTCATCTCCTTGTGCTCGGGTTCGCCATTCCAGGTACTTTACTAGCAATCTCCCTACTTGGAGAATCAGCACCTTTAACCTCCTGTTCTGTACAGGTTGCAATTTGTCCTGAGGATGAACGGGAAGAAGGGCAACCAATGAGAGACTAGATCTAGGTGTTGGGACAGGCACAGGTCACTCTATTTTCCCATCGGGAAGAAGAATTAACCACAGGCTCAGCCTGCCCCCCGGAACCTGAATAGGGCCTGAGGCAATCCCGTGCTTTTGCGGCCAGCTCTCAAAAAAGACAGTTGAAAAATGGAGCTCAGGGGCACTGCCATTCACAAACCCGCAGAGTTATAAATGGTAACTCTCGTCAACAAATATATTGAGGGAAGGCAACGAAGAGGATTTGAAAGCAAGGCAGAATTGCAGGAAACATGTTTCAGGAGGTAGATTCGAATCGCATTTAAAGCACATGAAAAGTGGCAAAACGTCGACAGTGATGCCCTTGGCCAAAAAGGGCGTATGCGTTTTTTCCTGAATATATTCAGGAAAAAACGGATACGCCCTTTTTGGCCAACCAAGCAACCTGGAAAGGCAAATCAGCGCTACAAAGAAGTCTCGCTTCCCATCGGTCAAAAGGGCCATGCTGCAAAAAGTGTCAAAACCAGAAATGCAGGACAGGCCATGGAGAAATGGCAGCCTTGCTACGCTGATGGGCGGGATGTAAATTGCCAACAGCCACTCTGGAGAAGTGTACGGTGTGTCCTGAAACATCGAAAAAACAGCTTAGGGAGCATAGGGCAAGTGCACTCATGGGCGTATAAATTGGGAAAACTAAAAATCAGCAAGACACAGGCACCCCAATGTTTAGGGCTGCTATGTTGACAAGAACCTCCACTTCATGACACCTTAAATATCCCAGGAAAGAGAAAAATGGATAAAGAAGTTGTGGTCCTTATGTACAAAGGAATATCACTCAGACATGAAATCAATGTCATAAGGCTAGTAGAAGCAAGATGAGTGGATTTAGGTATGACGATTCTAAGTGAACTAAGTCACACAGAAAAAGACACTTATCATAAGCTATCACTTATAGAGGGAATGTAAAAACCGCTACACTTGAACTGAATTACAAAGGGAACAGAGTCACACGTTTAGAAAACACACTATGGCTGCTTAACGGGAAAGGTGAGGTGGGGTGATGCATAAAACAAGGGTTTCAAATTCGCTCAGATACCGTTCCATACACCCAATATGTAATAGACAAGGCCTACTCCTTGCTCAGTGAACTGGACTCAACACCCCCTATTCACCGCACAAGAATATATCTGACTAGTAATAATCTTAAAACCTATGTATTGATATCTCTCTGGAAGTGAGTCAAGTGGGTGTAAAGCCGCATAAACACAGCCGTGAAAAGCAGCTAAACCCTATTATAAAAATAAATTACTTTTAAAAACCCGTAAAACAAAGACAGTGAAAGAGAGAGAAATTCTTACAAAATTCGTTCAGGGGCTGTGATGCAACCTGGATTGACCATATCTAGACCCACAGCTGGATGAGACATAAGGTTGGACAATCTTGGGGCTGACAGGTTGGGTGAGGTTGGGTGAGCAAACGCAGACCCTTTAAAGTAATACTGCGTGGTACCCATCCCATGGGTCCCAAATCTCCAGGTTCAAGGGCATCTTCCTACATCGAAAACATGCATGAGAAACTCAGAAGATGGTACACCGTGTGATTTTGAAAGGTTTCTAAAACGCACCCCATTTCTCACCTCCTTGTGCTCGGGTTCGCCTTTCCAGCTACTTTACTAGCAATCTCCCTACTTGCAGAATCAGCACCTTTAAGCTCCTGATCCATACAGGTTGCAATTTGTCCTGAGGATGAACGGGAAGAGGGGCAACCAATGAGAGACTAGATATAGGTGTTGGGACAGGCACAGCTCACTCTATTTTCCCATCAGGAAGAAGAATTAACCACAGGCTCAGCCTGCTGCCCAGAAGCACAATAGCGCCTGAGGCAATACTGCGCTTTTGCGGCCAGCTCCCAAAAAAGCGAGTTGAAAAATGGAGCTCAGGGACACTGCAATTCACAAACCCGCAGAGTTATAAATGATAAGTCTCGTCCAAAAATATATTGAGGGAAGGCAACGAAGAGGATTTGAAAGCAAGGCAGAATTGCAGGAAACAGATTTCAGGAGGTAGATTCGAATTGCCTTTAAAGCACATGAAAAGCGGCAAAAGGTCGACAATGATGCCCTTGGCCAAAAAGGGCGTATGCGTTTTTTCCTGAATATATTCAGGAAAAAACGCATACGCCCTTTTTGGCCAACCAAGCAACCTGGAAAGGCAAATCAGCGCTACAAAGAAGTCTCGCTTCCCATCGGTCAAAAGGGCCATGCTAAAAAAGTGTCAAAACCAGAAATGCAGGACAGGCCATGGAGAAATGGCAGCCTTGCTACGCTGATAGGCGGGATGTTAATTGCCAACAGCCACTCTGGAGAAGTGTACGGTGTGTCCTGAAACATCGAAAAAACACAGCTTAGGGAGCATAGGGCACGTCCACTCATGGGCGTATAAATTGGGAAAACTAAAAATCAGCAAGACACAGGCACCCCAAAGTTTAGGGCTGCTCTGTTGACAAGAACCTCCAGTTCATGACACCTTAAATATCCCAGGAAAGAGAAAAATGGATAAAGAAGTTGTGGTCCTTATGTACAATGGAATATCACTCAGACATGAAATCAATGTCATAAGGATAGGAGAAGCAAGATGAGTGGATTTAGGTACGACGATTCCAAGTGAAATAAGTCACACAGAAAAAGACACTTATCATAAGGTGTCACTTATAGAGGGAATGTAAAAACCGCTACACTTGAACTGAATTACAAAACAGAACAGAGTCACACGTTTAGAAAACACACTATGGCTGCTTAACGGGAAAGGTGAGGTGGGGTGATGCATAAAACAAGGGTTTCAAATTCGCTCAGATACCGTTCCATACACCCAATATGTAATAGACAAGACCTACTCCTTGCTCAGTGAACTGGACACAACACCCCCTATTCACCGCACAAGAATATACGTGACTAGTAATAATCGTAAAACCTATGTATTGATATCTCTCTGGAAGTGAGTCAAGTGGGTGTAAAGCCGCTTAAACACAGCCGTGAAAAGCAGCTAAACCCCATTATAAAAATAAATTACTTTTAAAAACCCGTAAAACAAAGACAGTGAAAGAGAGAGAAATTCTTACAAAATTCGTTCAGGGGCTGTGATGCAACCTGGATTGACCATATCTAGACCCACAGCTGGATGAGACATAAGGGTGGACACTGTTGGGGCTGAGAGTTTTGGTGAGGTTGGGTGAGCAAACGCAGACCCTTTAAAGTAATACTGCGTGGTACCCATCCCATGGGTCCCAAATCTCCAGGTTCAAGGGCATCTTCCTACATCGAAAACATGCATGAGAAACCCAGAAGATGGTACACCGTGTGATTTTGAAAGGTTTCCAAAATGAACCACATTTCTCATCTCCTTGTGCTGGGTTTCGCCTTTCCAGCTACTTTACTAGCAATCTCCCTACTTGGAGAATCAGCACCTTTAAGCTCCTGTTCCCTACAGGTTGCAATTTGTCCTGAGGATGAACGGGAAGACGGGCAACCAATGAGAGACTAGATCTAGGTGTTGGGACAGGCACAGGTCACTCTATTTTCCCATCAGGAAGAAGAATTAAACACAGGTTCAGCCTGCCGCCGGGAACCAGAATAGGGCCTGAGGAAATCCCGTGCTTTTGCGGCCAGCTCCCAAAAAAGACAGTTGAAAAATGGAGCTCAGGGGCACTGCAATTCACAAACCTGCTGAGTTATAAATGATAACTCTCGTCCACAAATATATTGAGGGAAGGCAACGAAGAGGATTTGAAAGCAAGGCAGAATTGCAGGAAACAGGTTTCAGGAGGTAGTTTCGAATCGCCTTTAAAGCACATGAAAGGTGGCAAAACGTCGACAATGATGACCTTGGCCAAAAAGGGCGTATGCGTTGTTTCCTGAATATATTCAGGAAAAAACGCATACGCCCTTTTTGGCCAACCAAGCAACCTGGAAAGGCAAATCAGCGCTACCAAGAATTCTCGCTTCCCATCGGTCAAAAGGGCCATGCTGCAAAAATTTTCAAAACCAGAAATGCAGGACAGGCCATGGAGAAATGGCAGCCTTGCTACGCTGATGGGAGGGATGTAAATTGCCAACAGCCACTCTGGAGAAGTGTACGGTGTGTCCTGAAACATCAAAAAAACACAGCTTAGGGAGCATAGGGCACGTCCACTCATGGGCGTATAAATTGGGAAAACTAAAAATCAGCAAGACACAGGCACCCCAAAGTTTAGGGCAGCTCTGTTGACAAGAACCTCCACTTCATGACACCGTAAATACCCCAGGAAAGAGAAAAATGGATAAAGAAGTTGTGGTCCTTATGTACAATGGAATATCACTCAGACATGAAATCAATGTCATAAGGCTAGTAGAAGCAAGATGAGTGGATTTAGGAACGACGATTCTAAGTGAAATAAGTCACACAGAAAAAGACACTTATCATAAGCTATCACTTAGAGAGGGAATGTAAAAACCGCTACACTTGAACTGAATTACAAAACAGAACAGAGTCACACGTTTAGAAAACACACTATGGCTGCTTAACGGGAAAGGTGAGTTGGGGTGATGCATAAAACAAGGGTTTCAAATTCACTCAGATACCGTTCCATACACCCAATATGTAATAGACAAGACCAACTCCTTGCTCAGTGAACTGGACTCAACACCCCCTATTCACCGCACAATAATATGTCTGACTAGTAAGAAGCGTAAAACCTATGTATTGATATCTCTCTGGAAGTGAGTCAAGTGGGTGTAAAGCCGCATAAACACAGCCGTGAAAGGCAGCTAAACCCCATTATAAAAATAAATTACTTTTAAAAACCCGTAAAAGAAAGACAGTGAAAGAGAGAGAAATTCTTACATAATTCGTTCAGGGGCTTTGATGCAACCTGGATTGACCATATCTAGACCCACAGCTGGATGAGACATAAGGGTGGACACTCTTGGGGCTGAGAGGTTGGGTGAGGTTGGGTGAGCAAACGCAGAACCTTTAAAGTAATACTGCGTGGTACCCATCCCATGGGTCCCAAATCTCCAGGTTCAAGGGCATCTTCCTACATCGAAAACATGCATGAGAAACCCAGAATAAGGTACACCGTGTGATTTTGAAAGGTTTCTAAAACGCACCTCATTTCTCATCTCCTTGTGCTCGGGTTCGCCATTCCAGGTACTTTACTAGCAATCTCCCTACTTGGAGAATCAGCACCTTTAACCTCCTGTTCTGTACAGGTTGCAATTTGTCCTGAGGATGAACGGGAAGAGGGGCAACCAATGAGAGACTAGATCTAGGTGTTGGGACAGGCACAGGTCACTCTATTTTCCCATCGGGAAGAAGAATTAACCACAGGCTCAGCCTGCCCCCCGGAACCTGAATAGGGCCTGAGGCAATCCCGTGCTTTTGCGGCCAGCTCTCAAAAAAGACAGTTGAAAAATGGAGCTCAGGGGCACTGCCATTCACAAACCCGCAGAGTTATAAATGGTAACTCTCGTCAACAAATATATTGAGGGAAGGCAACGAAGAGGATTTGAAAGCAAGTCAGATTTGCAGGAAACATGTTTCAGGAGGTAGATTCGAATCGCCTTTAAAGCACATGAAAAGTGGCAAAACGTCGACAGTGATGCCCTTGGCCAAAAAGGGCGTATGCGTTTTTTCCTGAATATATTCAGGAAAAAACGGATACGCCCTTTTTGGCCAACCAAGCAACCTGGAAAGGCAAATCAGCGCTACAAAGAAGTCTCGCTTCCCATCGGTCAAAAGGGCCATGCTGCAAAAAGTGTCAAAACCAGAAATGCAGGACAGGCCATGGAGAAATGGCAGCCTTGCTACGCTGATGGGCGGGATGTAAATTGCCAACAGCCACTCTGGAGAAGTGTACGGTGTGTCCTGAAACATCGAAAAAACACAGCTTAGGGAGCATAGGGCAAGTGCACTCATGGGCGTATAAATTGGGAAAACTAAAAATCAGCAAGACACAGGCACCCCAATGTTTAGGGCTGCTATGTTGACAAGAACCTCCACTTCATGACACCTTAAATATCCCAGGAAAGAGAAAAATGGATAAAGAAGTTGTGGTCCTTATGTACAATGGAATATCACTCAGACATGAAATCAATGTCATAAGGCTAGTAGAAGCAAGATGAGTGGATTTAGGTACGACGATTCCAAGTGAAATAAGTCACACAGAAAAAGACACTTATCATAAGGTATCACTTATAGAGGGAATGTAAAAACCGCTACACTTGAACTGAATTACAAAACAGAACAGAGTCACACGTTTAGAAAACACACTATGGCTGCTTAACGGGAAAGGTGAGGTGGGGTGATGCATAAAACAAGGGTTTCAAATTCGCTCAGATACCGTTCCATACACCCAATATGTAATAGACAAGACCAACTCCTTGCTCAGTGAACTGGACACAACACCCCCTATTCACCGCACAAGAATATACGTGACTAGTAAGAAGCGTAAAACCTATGTATTGATACGTGTCTGGAAGTGAGTCAAGTGGGTGTAAAGCCGCTTAAACACAGCCGTGAAAAGCAGCTAAACCCCATTATAAAAATAAATTACTTTTAAAAACCCGTAAAACAAAGACAGTGAAAGAGAGAGAAATTCTTACAAAATTCGTTCAGGGGCTGTGATGCAACCTGGATTGACCATATCTAGACCCACAGCTGGATGAGACATAAGGGTGGACACTCTTGGGGCTGAGAGGTTGGGTGAGGTTGGGTGAGCAAACGCAGAACCTTTAAAGTAATACTGCGTGGTACCCATCCCATGGGTCCCAAATCTCCAGGTTCAAGGGCATCTTCCTACATCGAAAACATGCTGAGAAACCCAGAATAAGGTACACCGTGTGATTTTGAAAGGTTTCTAAAACGCACCTCATTTCTCATCTCCTTGTGCTCGGGTTCGCCATTCCAGGTACTTTACTAGCAATCTCCCTACTTGGAGAATCTGCACCTTTAACCTCCTGTTCTGTACAGGTTGCAATTTGTCCTGAGGATGAACGGGAAGAGGGGCAACCAATGAGAGACTAGATCTAGGTGTTGGGACAGGCACAGGTCACTCTATTTTCCCATCAGGAAGAAGAATTAACCACAGGCTCAGCCTGCCCCCCGGAACCTGAATAGGGCCTGAGGCAATCCCGTGCTTTTGCGGCCAGCTCCCAAAAAAGACAGTTGAAAAATGGAGCTCAGGGGCACTGCCATTCACAAACCCGCAGAGTTATAAATGGTAACTCTCGTCAACAAATATATTGAGGGAAGGCAACGAAGAGGATTTGAAAGCAAGGCAGAATTGCAGGAAACATGTTTCAGGAGGTAGATTCGAATCGCCTTTAAAGCACATGAAAAGTGGCAAAACGTCGACAGTGATGCCCTTGGCCAAAAAGGGCGTATGCGTTTTTTCCTGAATATATTCAGGAAAAAACGGATACACCCTTTTTGGCCAACCAAGCAACCTGGAAAGGCAAATCAGCGCTACAAAGAAGTCTCGCTTCCCATCGGTCAAAAGGGCCATGCTGCAAAAAGTGTCAAAACCAGAAATGCAGGACAGGCCATGGAGAAATGGCAGCCTTGCTACGCTGATGGGCGGGATGTAAATTGCCAACAGCCACTCTGGAGAAGTGTACGGTGTGTCCTGAAACATCGAAAAAACAGCTTAGGGAGCATAGGGCAAGTGCACTCATGGGCGTATAAATTGGGAAAACTAAAAATCAGCAAGACACAGGCACCCCAAAGTTTAGGGCTGCTATGTTGACAAGAACCTCCACTTCATGACACCTTAAATATCCCAGGAAAGAGAAAAATGGATAAAGAAGTTGTGGTCCTTATGTACAAAGGAATATCATTCAGACATGAAATCAATGTCATAAGGCTAGTAGAAGCAAGATGAGTGGATTTAGGTATGACGATTCTAAGTGAACTAAGTCACACAGAAAAAGACACTTATCATAAGCTATCACTTATAGAGGGAATGTAAAAACCGCTACACTTGAACTGAATTACAAAGGGAACAGAGTCACACGTTTAGAAAACACACTATGGCTGCTTAACGGGAAAGGTGAGGTGGGGTGATGCATAAAACAAGGGTTTCAAATTCGCTCAGATACCGTTCCATACACCCAATATGTAATAGACAAGGCCTACTCCTTGCTCAGTGAACTGGACTCAACACCCCCTATTCACCGCACAAGAATATATCTGACTAGTAATAATCGTAAAACCTATGTATTGATATCTCTCTGGAAGTGAGTCAAGTGGGTGTAAAGCCGCATAAACACAGCCGTGAAAAGCAGCTAAACCCCATTATAAAAATAAATTACTTTTAAAAACCCGTAAAACAAAGACAGTGAAAGAGAGAGAAATTCTTACAAAATTCGTTCAGGGGCTGTGATGCAACCTGGATTGACCATATCTAGACCCACAGCTGGATGAGACATAAGGTTGGACACTCTTGGGGCTGACAGGTTGGGTGAGGTTGGGTGAGCAAACGCAGACCCTTTAAAGTAATACTGCGTGGTACCCATCCCATGGGTCCCAAATCTCCAGGTTCAAGGGCATCTTCCTACATCGAAAACATGCATGAGAAACTCAGAAGATGGTACACCGTGTGATTTTGAAAGGTTTCTAAAACGCTCCCCATTTCTCACCTCCTTGTGCTCGGGTTCGCCTTTCCAGCTACTTTACTAGCAATCTCCCTACTTGCAGAATCAGCACCTTTAAGCTCCTGATCCATACAGGTTGCAATTTGTCCTGAGGATGAACGGGAAGAGGGGCAACCAATGAGAGACTATATCTAGGTGTTGGGACAGGCACAGGTCACTCTATTTTCCCATTAGGAAGAAGAATTAACCACAGGCTCAGCCTGCTGCCCAGAAGCACAATAGCGCCTGAGGCAATACTGCGCTTTTGCGGCCAGCTCCCAAAAAAGCGAGTTGAAAAATGGAGCTCAGGGACACTGCAATTCACAAACCCGCAGAGTTATAAATGATAAGTCTCGTCCAAAAATATATTGAGGGAAGGCAACGAAGAGGATTTGAAAGCAAGGCAGAATTGCAGGAAACAGATTTCAGGAGGTAGATTCGAATTGCCTTTAAAGCACATGAAAAGCGGCAAAAGGTCGACAATGATGCCCTTGGCCAAAAAGGGCGTATGCGTTTTTTCCTGAATATATTCAGGAAAAAACGCATACGCCCTTTTTGGCCAACCAAGCAACCTGGAAAGGCAAATCAGCGCTACAAAGAAGTCTCGCTTCCCATCGGTCAAAAGGGCCATGCTAAAAAAGTGTCAAAACCAGAAATGCAGGACAGGCCATGGAGAAATGGCAGCCTTGCTACGCTGATAGGCGGGATGTTAATTGCCAACAGCCACTCTGGAGAAGTGTACGGTGTGTCCTGAAACATCGAAAAAACACAGCTTAGGGAGCATAGGGCACGTCCACTCATGGGCGTATAAATTGGGAAAACTAAAAATCAGCAAGACACAGGCACCCCAAAGTTTAGGGCTGCTCTGTTGACAAGAACCTCCAGTTCATGACACCTTAAATATCCCAGGAAAGAGAAAAATGGATAAAGAAGTTGTGGTCCTTATGTACAATGGAATATCACTCAGACATGAAATCAATGTCATAAGGATAGGAGAAGCAAGATGAGTGGATTTAGGTACGACGATTCCAAGTGAAATAAGTCACACAGAAAAAGACACTTATCATAAGGTATCACTTATAGAGGGAATGTAAAAACCGCTACACTTGAACTGAATTACAAAACAGAACAGAGTCACACGTTTAGAAAACACACTATGGCTGCTTAACGGGAAAGGTGAGGTGGGGTGATGCATAAAACAAGGGTTTCAAATTCGCTCAGATACCGTTCCATACACCCAATATGTAATAGACAAGACCTACTCCTTGCTCAGTGAACTGGACACAACACCCCCTATTCACCGCACAAGAATATACGTGACTAGTAAGAATCTTAAAACCTATGTATTGATATCTGTCTGGAAGTGAGTCAAGTGGGTGTAAAGCCGCTTAAACACAGCCGTGAAAAGCAGCTAAACCCCATTATAAAAATAAATTACTTTTAAAAACCCGTAAAACAAAGACAGTGAAATTCTTACAAAATTCGTTCAGGGGCTGTGATGCAACCTGGATTGACCATATCTAGACCCACAGCTGGATGAGACATAAGGTTGGACACTCTTGGGGCTGACAGGTTGGGTGAGGTTGGGTGAGCAAACGCAGACCCTTTAAAGTAATACTGCGTGGTACCCATCCCATGGGTCCCAAATCTCCAGGTTCAAGGGCATCTTCCTACATCGAAAACATGCATGAGAAACTCAGAAGATGGTACACCGTGTGATTTTGAAAGGTTTCTAAAACGCACCCCATTTCTCACCTCCTTGTGCTCGGGTTCGCCTTTCCAGCTACTTTACTAGCAATCTCCCTACTTGCAGAATCAGCACCTTTAAGCTCCTGATCCATACAGGTTGCAAATTGTCCTGAGGATGAACGGGAAGAGGGGCAACCAATGAAAGACTATATCTAGGTGTTGGGACAGGCACAGGTCACTCTATTTTCCCATCAGGAAGAAGAATTAACCACAGGCTCAGCCTGCTGCCCAGAAGCACAATAGCGCCTGAGGCAATACTGCGCTTTTGCGGCCAGCTCCCAAAAAAGGGAGTTGAAAAATGGAGCTCAGGGACACTGCAATTCACAAACCCGCAGAGTTATAAATGATAAGTCTCGTCCAAAAATATATTGAGGGAAGGCAACGAAGAGGATTTGAAAGCAAGGCAGAATTGCAGGAAACAGATTTCAGGAGGTAGATTCGAATTGCCTTTAAAGCACATGAAAAGCGGCAAAACGTCGACAATGATGCCCTTGGACAAAAAGGGCGTATGCGTTTTTTCCTGAATATATTCAGGAAAAAACGCATACGCCCTTTTTGGCCAACCAAGCAACCTGGAAAGGCAAATCAGCGCTACAAAGAAGTCTCGCTTCCCATCGGTCAAAAGGGCCATGCTAAAAAAGTGTCAAAACCAGAAATGCAGGACAGGCCATGGAGAAATGGCAGCCTTGCTACGCTGATAGGCGGGATGTTAATTGCCAACAGCCACTCTGGAGAAGTGTACGGTGTGTCCTGAAACATCGAAAAAACACAGCTTAGGGAGCATAGGGCACGTCCACTCATGGGCGTATAAATTGGGAAAACTAAAAATCAGCAAGACACAGGCACCCCAAAGTTTAGGGCTGCTCTGTTGACAAGAACCTCCAGTTCATGACACCTTAAATATCCCAGGAAAGAGAAAAATGGATAAAGAAGTTGTGGTCCTTATGTACAATGGAATATCACTCAGACATGAAATCAATGTCATAAGGCTAGGAGAAGCAAGATGAGTGGATTTAGGTACGACGATTCCAAGTGAAATAAGTCACACAGAAAAAGACACTTATCATAAGGTATCACTTATAGAGGGAATGTAAAAACCGCTACACTTGAACTGAATTACAAAACAGAACAGAGTCACACGTTTAGAAAACACAATATGGCTGCTTAACGGGAAAGGTGAGGTGGGGTGATGCATAAAACAAGGGTTTCAAATTCGCTCAGATACCGTTCCATACACACAATATGTAATAAAAAAGACCTACTCCTTGCTCAGTGAACTGGACACAACACCCCCTATTCACCGCACAAGAATATACGTGACTAGTAAGAATCTTAAAACCTATATATTGATACGTGTCTGGAAGTGAGTCAAGTGGGTGTAAAGCCGCTTAAACACAGCCGTGAAAAGCAGCTAAACCCCATTATAAAAATAAATTACTTTTAAAAACCCGTAAAACAAAGACAGTGAAAGAGAGAGAAATTTTACAAAATTCGTTCAGGGGCTGTGATGCAACCTGGATTGACCATATCTAGACCCACAGCTGGATGAGACATAAGGGTGGACACTCTTGGGGCTGAGAGGTTTGGTGAGGTTGGGTGAGCAAACGCAGACC
Organism: Eschrichtius robustus; assembly: GCF_028021215.1. Taxonomy (NCBI): domain Eukaryota; kingdom Metazoa; phylum Chordata; class Mammalia; order Artiodactyla; family Eschrichtiidae; genus Eschrichtius; species Eschrichtius robustus. The sequence continues at coordinate 570,468 of NW_027175204.1, forward strand.
CTTTAAAGTAATACTGCGTGGTACCCATCCCATGGGTCCCAAATCTCCAGGTTCAAGGGCATCTTCCTACATCGAAAACATGCATGAGAAACCCAGAAGATGGTACACCGTGTGATTTTGAAAGGTTTCCAAAATGAACCACATTTCTCATCTCCTTGTGCTGGGGTTCGCCTTTCCAGCTACTTTACTAGCAATCTCCCTACTTGGAGAATCAGCACCTTTAAGCTCCTGTTCCCTACAGGTTGCAATTTGTCCTGAGGATGAACGGGAAGAGGGGCAACCAATGAGAGACTAGATCTAGGTGTTGGGACAGGCACAGGTCACTCTTTTTTCCCAATAGGAAGAAGAATTAAACACAGGTTCAGCCTGCCGCCGGGAACCAGAATAGGGCCTGAGGCAATCCCGTGCTTTTGCGGCCAGCTCCCAAAAAAGACAGTTGAAAAATGGAGCTCAGGGGCACTGCAATTCACAAACCTGCTGAGTTATAAATGATAACTCTCGTCCACAAATATATTGAGGGAAGGCAACGAAGAGGATTTGAAAGCAAGGCAGAATTGCAGGAAACAGGTTTCAGGGGGTAGATTCGAATCGCCTTTAAAGCACATGAAAGGTGGCAAAACGTCGACAATGATGACCTTGGCCAAAAAGGGCGTATGCGTTGTTTCCTGAATATATTCAGGAAACAACGCATACGCCCTTTTTGGCCAACCAAGCAACCTGGAAAGGCAAATCAGCGCTACCAAGAATTCTTGCTTCCCATCGGTCAAAAGGGCCATGCTGCAAAAATTTTCAAAACCAGAAATGCAGGACAGGCCATGGAGAAATGGCAGCCTTGCTACGCTGATGGGAGGGATGTAAATTGCCAACAGCCACTCTGGAGAAGTGTACGGTGTGTCCTGAAACATCAAAAAAACACAGCTTAGGGAGCATAGGGCACGTCCACTCATGGGCGTATAAATTGGGAAAACTAAAAATCAGCAAGACACAGGCACCCCAAAGTTTAGGGCAGCTCTGTTGACAAGAACCTCCACTTCATGACACCGTAAATATCCCAGGAAAGAGAAAAATGGATAAAGAAGTTGTGGTCCTTATGTACAATGGAATATCACTCAGACATGAAATCAATGTCATAAGGCTAGTAGAAGCAAGATGAGTGGATTTAGGAACGACGATTCTAAGTGAAATAAGTCACACAGAAAAAGACACTTATCATAAGCTATCACTTAGAGAGGGAATGTAAAAACCGCTACACTTGAACTGAATTAAAAAACAGAACAGAGTCACACGTTTAGAAAACACACTATGGCTGCTTAACGGGAAAGGTGAGTTGGGGTGATGCATAAAACAAGGGTTTCAAATTCACTCAGATACCGTTCCATACACCCAATATGTAATAGACAAGACCAACTCCTTGCTCAGTGAACTGGACTCAACACCCCCTATTCACCGCACAATAATATGTCTGACTAGTAAGAATCGTAAAACCTATGTATTGATATCTCTCTGGAAGTGAGTCAAGTGGGTGTAAAGCCGCATAAACACAGCCGTGAAAGGCAGGTAAACCCCATTATAAAAATAAATTACTTTTAAAATCCCGTAAAAGAAAGACAGTGAAAGAGAGAGAAATTCTTACATAATTCGTTCAGGGGCTTTGATGCAACCTGGATTGACCATATCTAGACCCACAGCTGGATGAGACATAAGGGTGGACACTCTTGGGGCTGAGAGGTTGGGTGAGGTTGGGTGAGCAAACGCAGAACCTTTAAAGTAATACTGCGTGGTACCCATCCCATGGGTCCCAAATCTCCAGGTTCAAGGGCATCTTCCTACATCGAAAACATGCATGAGAAACCCAGAATAAGGTACACCGTGTGATTTTGAAAGGTTTCCAAAACGCACCTCATTTCTCATCTCCTTGTGCTCGGGTTCGCCATTCCAGGTACTTTACTAGCAATCTCCCTACTTGGAGAATCAGCACCTTTAACCTCCTGTTCTGTACAGGTTGCAATTTGTCCTGAGGATGAACGGGAAGAGGGGCAACCAATGAGAGACTAGATCTAGGTGTTGGGACAGGCACAGGTCACTCTATTTTCCCATCAGGATGAAGAATTAACCACAGGCTCAGCCTGCCCCCCGGAACCTGAATAGGGCCTGAGGCAATCCCGTGCTTTTGCGGCCAGCTCCCAAAAAAGACAGTTGAAAAATGGAGCTCAGGGTCACTGCCATTCACAAACCCGCAGAGTTATAAATGGTAACTCTCGTCCACAAATATATTGAGGGAAGGCAACGAAGAGGATTTGAAAGCAAGGCAGAATTGCAGGAAACATGTTTCAGGAGGTAGATACGAATCGCATTTAAAGCACATGAAAAGTGGCAAAACGTCGACAGTGATGCCCTTGGCCAAAAAGGGCGTATGCGTTTTTTCCTGAATATATTCAGGAAAAAACGGATACGCCCTTTTTGGCCAACCAAGCAACCTGGAAAGGCAAATCAGCGCTACAAAGAAGTCTCGCTTCCCATCGGTCAAAAGGGCCATGCTGAAAAAAGTGTCAAAACCACAAATGCAGGACAGGCCATGGAGAAATGGCAGCCTTGCTACGCTGATGGGCGGGATGTAAATTGCCAACAGCCACTCTGGAGAAGTGTACGGTGTGTCCTGAAACATCGAAAAAACAGCTTAGGGAGCATAGGGCACGTGCACTCATGGGCGTATAAATTGGGAAAACTAAAAATCAGCAAGACACAGGCACCCCAATGTTTAGGGCTGCTATGTTGACAAGAACCTCCACTTCATGACACCTTAAATATCCCAGGAAAGAGAAAAATGGATAAAGAAGTTGTGGTCCTTATGTACAAAGGAATATCACTCAGACATGAAATCAATGTCATAAGGCTAGTAGAAGCAAGATGAGTGGATTTAGGTATGACGATTCTAAGTGAACTAAGTCACACAGAAAAAGACACTTATCATAAGCTATCACTTATAGAGGGAATGTAAAAACCGCTACACTTGAACTGAATTACAAAGGGAACAGAGTCAAACGTTTAGAAAACACACTATGGCTGCTTAACGGGAAAGGTGAGGTGGGGTGATGCATAAAACAAGGGTTTCAAATTCGCTCAGATACCGTTCCATACACCCAATATGTAATAGACAAGGCCTACTCCTTGCTCAGTGAACTGGAATCAACACCCCCTATTCACCGCACAAGAATATATCTGACTAGTAATAATCGTACAACCTATGTATTGATATCTCTCTGGAAGTGAGCCAAGTGGGTGTAAAGCCGCATAAACACAGCCGTGAAAGGCAGCTAAACCCCATAATAAAAATAAATTACTTTTAAAAACCCGTAAAAGAAAGACAGTGAAAGAGAGAGAAATTCTTACATAATTCGTTCAGGGGCTTTGATGCAACCTGGATTGACCATATCTAGACCCACAGCTGGATGAGACATAAGGGTGGATACTCTTGGGGCTGAGAGGTTGGGTGAGGTTGGGTGAGCAAACGCAGAACCTTTAAAGTAATACTGCGTGGTACCCATCCCATGGGTCCCAAATCTCCAGGTTCAAGGGCATCTTCCTACATCGAAAACATGCATGAGAAACCCAGAATAAGGTACACCGTGTGATTTTGAAAGGTTTCTAAAACGCACCTCATTTCTCATCTCCTTGTGCTCGGGTTCGCCATTCCAGGTACTTTACTAGCAATCTCCCTACTTGGACAATCTGCACCTTTAACCTCCTGTTCTGTACAGGTTGCAATTTGTCCTGAGGATGAACGGGAAGAGGGGCAACCAATGAGAGACTAGATCTAGGTGTTGGGACAGGCACAGGTCACTCTATTTTCCCATCAGGAAGAAGAATTAACCACAGGCTCAGCCTGCCCCCCGGAACCTGAATAGGGCCTGAGGCAATCCCGTGCTTTTGCGGCCAGCTCCCAAAAAAGACAGTTGAAAAATGGAGCTCAGGGGCACTGCCATTCACAAACCCGCAGAGTTATAAATGGTAACTCTTGTCCACAAATATATTGAGGGAAGGCAACGAAGAGGATTTGAAAGCAAGGCAGAATTGCAGGAAACATGTTTCAGGAGGTAGATTCGAATCGCCTTTAAAGCACATGAAAAGTGGCAAAACGTCGACAGTGATGCCCTTGGCCAAAAAGGGCGTATGCGTTTTTTCCTGAATATATTCAGGAAAAAACGGATACGCCCTTTTTGGCCAACCAAGCAACCTGGAAAGGCAAATCAGCGCTACAAAGAAGTCTCGCTTCCCATCGGTCAAAAGGGCCATGCTGCAAAAAGTGTCAAAACCAGAAATGCAGGACAGGCCATGGAGAAATGGCAGCCTTGCTACGCTGATGGGCGGGATGTAAATTGCCAACAGCCACTCTGGAGAAGTGTACGGTGTGTCCTGAAACATCGAAAAAACAGCTTAGGGAGCATAGGGCAAGTGCACTCATGGGCGTATAAATTGGGAAAACTAAAAATCAGCAAGACACAGGCACCCCAATGTTTAGGGCTGCTATGTTGACAAGAACCTCCACTTCATGACACCTTAAATATCCCAGGAAAGAGAAAAATGGATAAAGAAGTTGTGGTCCTTATGTACAAAGGAATATCACTCAGACATGAAATCAATGTCATAAGGCTAGTAGAAGCAAGATGAGTGGATTTAGGTATGACGATTCTAAGTGAACTAAGTCACACAGAAAAAGACACTTATCAAAGGCTGTCACTTATAGAGGGAATGTAAAAACCGCTACATTTGAACTGAATTACAAAACAGAACAGAGTCACACGTTTAGAAAACACACTATGGCTGCTTAACGGGAAAGGTGAGGTGGGGTGATGCATAAAACAAGGGTTTCAAATTCGCTCAGATACCGTTCCATACACCCAATATGTAATAGACAAGACCTACTCCTTGCTCAGTGAACTGGGCACAACACCCCCTATTCACCGCACAAGAATATACGTGACTAGTAAGAATCTTAAAACCTATGTATTGATACGTGTCTGGAAGTGAGTCAAGTGGGTGTAAAGCCGCTTAAACACAGCCGTGAAAAGCAGCTAAACCCCATTATAAAAATAAATTACTTTTAAAAACCCGTAAAACAAAGACAGTGAAATTCTTACAAAATTCGTTCAGGGGCTGTGATGCAACCTGGATTGACCATATCTAGACCCACAGCTGGATGAGACATAAGGTTGGACACTCTTGGGGCTGACAGGTTGGGTGAGGTTGGGTGAGCAAACGCAGACCCTTTAAAGTAATACTGCGTGGTACCCATCCCATGGGTCCCAAATCTCCAGGTTCAAGGGCATCTTCCTACATCGAAAACATGCATGAGAAACTCAGAAGATGGTACACCGTGTGATTTTGAAAGGTTTCTAAAACGCACCCCATTTCTCACCTCCTTGTGCTCGGGTTCGCCTTTCCAGCTACTTTACTAGCAATCTCCCTACTTGCAGAATCAGCACCTTTAAGCTCCTGATCCATACAGGTTGCAAATTGTCCTGAGGATGAACGGGAAGAGGGGCAACCAATGAGAGACTATATCTAGGTGTTGGGACAGGCACAGGTCACTCTATTTTCCCATCAGGAAGAAGAATTAACCACAGGCTCAGCCTGCTGCCCAGAAGCACAATAGCGCCTGAGGCAATACTGCGCTTTTGCGGCCAGCTCCCAAAAAAGCGAGTTGAAAAATGGAGCTCAGGGACACTGCAATTCACAAACCCGCAGAGTTATAAATGATAAGTCTCGTCCAAAAATATATTGAGGGAAGGCAACGAAGAGGATTTGAAAGCAAGGCAGAATTGCAGGAAACAGATTTCAGGAGGTAGATTCGAATTGCCTTTAAAGCACATGAAAAGCGGCAAAACGTCGACAATGATGCCCTTGGACAAAAAGGGCGTATGCGTTTTTTCCTGAATATATTCAGAAAAAAACGCATACGCCCTTTTTGGCCAACCAAGCAACCTGGAAAGGCAAATCAGCGCTACAAAGAAGTCTCGCTTCCCATCGGTCAAAAGGGCCATGCTAAAAAAGTGTCAAAACCAGAAATGCAGGACAGGCCATGGAGAAATGGCAGCCTTGCTACGCTGATAGGCGGGATGTTAATTGCCAACAGCCACTCTGGAGAAGTGTACGGTGTGTCCTGAAACATCGAAAAAACACAGCTTAGGGAGCATAGGGCACGTCCACTCATGGGCGTATAAATTGGGAAAACTAAAAATCAGCAAGACACAGGCACCCCAAAGTTTAGGGCTGCTCTGTTGACAAGAACCTCCAGTTCATGACACCTTAAATATCCCAGGAAAGAGAAAAATGGATAAAGAAGTTGTGGTCCTTATGTACAATGGAATATCACTCAGACATGAAATCAATGTCATAAGGCTAGGAGAAGCAAGATGAGTGGATTTAGGTACGACGATTCCAAGTGAAATAAGTCACACAGAAAAAGACACTTATCATAAGGTATCACTTATAGAGGGAATGTAAAAACCGCTACACTTGAACTGAATTACAAAACAGAACAGAGTCACACGTTTAGAAAACACACTATGGCTGCTTAACGGGAAAGGTGAGGTGGGGTGATGCATAAAACAAGGGTTTCAAATTCGCTCAGATACTGTTCCATACACACAATATGTAATAAAAAAGACCTACTCCTTGCTCAGTGAACTGGACACAACACCCCCTATTCACCGCACAAGAATATACGTTACTAGTAAGATTCTTAAAACCTATGTATTGATACGTGTCTGGAAGTGAGTCAAGTGGGTGTAAAGCCGCTTAAACACAGCCGTGAAAAGCAGCTAAACCCCATTATAAAAATAAATTACTTTTAAAAACCCGTAAAACAAAGACAGTGAAAGAGAGAGAAATTTTACAAAATTCGTTCAGGGGCTGTGATGCAACCTGGATTGACCATATCTAGACCCACAGCTGGATGAGACATAAGGGTGGACACTCTTGGGGCTGAGAGGTTTGGTGAGGTTGGGTGAGCAAACGCAGACCCTTTAAAGTAATACTGCGTGGTACCCATCCCATGGGTCCCAAATCTCCAGGTTCAAGGGCATCTTCCTACATCGAAAACATGCATGAGAAACCCAGAAGATGGTACACCGTGTGATTTTGAAAGGTTTCCAAAATGAACCACATTTCTCATCTCCTTGTGCTGGGGTTCGCCTTTCCAGCTACTTTACTAGCAATCTCCCTACTTGGAGAATCAGCACCTTTAAGCTCCTGTTCCCTACAGGTTGCAATTTGTCCTGAGGATGAACGGGAAGAGGGGCAACCAATGAGAGACTAGATCTAGGTGTTGGGACAGGCACAGGTCACTCTTTTTTCCCAATAGGAAGAAGAATTAAACACAGGTTCAGCCTGCCGCCGGGAACCAGAATAGGGCCTGAGGCAATCCCGTGCTTTTGCGGCCAGCTCCCAAAAAAGACAGTTGAAAAATGGAGCTCAGGGGCACTGCAATTCACAAACCTGCTGAGTTATAAATGATAACTCTCGTCCACAAATATATTGAGGGAAGGCAACGAAGAGGATTTGAAAGCAAGGCAGAATTGCAGGAAACAGGTTTCAGGGGGTAGATTCGAATCGCCTTTAAAGCACATGAAAGGTGGCAAAACGTCGACAATGATGACCTTGGCCAAAAAGGGCGTATGCGTTGTTTCCTGAATATATTCAGGAAACAACGCATACGCCCTTTTTGGCCAACCAAGCAACCTGGAAAGGCAAATCAGCGCTACCAAGAATTCTTGCTTCCCATCGGTCAAAAGGGCCATGCTGCAAAAATTTTCAAAACCAGAAATGCAGGACAGGCCATGGAGAAATGGCAGCCTTGCTACGCTGATGGGAGGGATGTAAATTGCCAACAGCCACTCTGGAGAAGTGTACGGTGTGTCCTGAAACATCAAAAAAACACAGCTTAGGGAGCATAGGGCACGTCCACTCATGGGCGTATAAATTGGGAAAACTAAAAATCAGCAAGACACAGGCACCCCAAAGTTTAGGGCAGCTCTGTTGACAAGAACCTCCACTTCATGACACCGTAAATATCCCAGGAAAGAGAAAAATGGATAAAGAAGTTGTGGTCCTTATGTACAATGGAATATCACTCAGACATGAAATCAATGTCATAAGGCTAGTAGAAGCAAGATGAGTGGATTTAGGAACGACGATTCTAAGTGAAATAAGTCACACAGAAAAAGACACTTATCATAAGCTATCACTTAGAGAGGGAATGTAAAAACCGCTACACTTGAACTGAATTAAAAAACAGAACAGAGTCACACGTTTAGAAAACACACTATGGCTGCTTAACGGGAAAGGTGAGTTGGGGTGATGCATAAAACAAGGGTTTCAAATTCACTCAGATACCGTTCCATACACCCAATATGTAATAGACAAGACCAACTCCTTGCTCAGTGAACTGGACTCAACACCCCCTATTCACCGCACAATAATATGTCTGACTACTAAGAATCGTAAAACCTATGTATTGATATCTCTCTGGAAGTGAGTCAAGTGGGTGTAAAGCCGCATAAACACAGCCGTGAAAGGCAGCTAAACCCCATTATAAAAATAAATTACTTTTAAAATCCCGTAAAAGAAAGACAGTGAAAGAGAGAGAAATTCTTACATAATTCGTTCAGGGGCTTTGATGCAACCTGGATTGACCATATCTAGACCCACAGCTGGATGAGACATAAGGGTGGACACTCTTGGGGCTGAGAGGTTGGGTGAGGTTGGGTGAGCAAACGCAGAACCTTTAAAGTAATACTGCGTGGTACCCATCCCATGGGTCCCAAATCTCCAGGTTCAAGGGCATCTTCCTACATCGAAAACATGCATGAGAAACCCAGAATAAGGTACACCGTGTGATTTTGAAAGGTTTCCAAAACGCACCTCATTTCTCATCTCCTTGTGCTCGGGTTCGCCATTCCAGGTACTTTACTAGCAATCTCCCTACTTGGAGAATCAGCACCTTTAACCTCCTGTTCTGTACAGGTTGCAATTTGTCCTGAGGATGAACGGGAAGAGGGGCAACCAATGAGAGACTAGATCTAGGTGTTGGGACAGGCACAGGTCACTCTATTTTCCCATCAGGATGAAGAATTAACCACAGGCTCAGCCTGCCCCCCGGAACCTGAATAGGGCCTGAGGCAATCCCGTGCTTTTGCGGCCAGCTCCCAAAAAAGACAGTTGAAAAATGGAGCTCAGGGTCACTGCCATTCACAAACCCGCAGAGTTATAAATGGTAACTCTCGTCCACAAATATATTGAGGGAAGGCAACGAAGAGGATTTGAAAGCAAGGCAGAATTGCAGGAAACATGTTTCAGGAGGTAGATACGAATCGCCTTTAAAGCACATGAAAAGTGGCAAAACGTCGACAGTGATGCCCTTGGCCAAAAAGGGCGTATGCGTTTTTTCCTGAATATATTCAGGAAAAAACGGATACGCCCTTTTTGGCCAACCAAGCAACCTGGAAAGGCAAATCAGCGCTACAAAGAAGTCTCGCTTCCCATCGGTCAAAAGGGCCATGCTGCAAAAAGTGTCAAAACCAGAAATGCAGGACAGGCCATGGAGAAATGGCAGCCTTGCTACGCTGATGGGCGGGATGTAAATTGCCAACAGCCACTCTGGAGAAGTGTACGGTGTGTCCTGAAACATCGAAAAAACAGCTTAGGGAGCATAGGGCACGTGCACTCATGGGCGTATAAATTGGGAAAACTAAAAATCAGCAAGACACAGGCACCCCAATGTTTAGGGCTGCTATGTTGACAAGAACCTCCACTTCATGACACCTTAAATATCCCAGGAAAGAGAAAAATGGATAAAGAAGTTGTGGTCCTTATGTACAAAGGAATATCACTCAGACATGAAATCAATGTCATAAGGCTAGTAGAAGCAAGATGAGTGGATTTAGGTATGACGATTCTAAGTGAACTAAGTCACACAGAAAAAGACACTTATCATAAGCTATCACTTATAGAGGGAATGTAAAAACCGCTACACTTGAACTGAATTACAAAGGGAACAGAGTCAAACGTTTAGAAAACACACTATGGCTGCTTAACGGGAAAGGTGAGGTGGGGTGATGCATAAAACAAGGGTTTCAAATTCGCTCAGATACCGTTCCATACACCCAATATGTAATAGACAAGGCCTACTCCTTGCTCAGTGAACTGGAATCAACACCCCCTATTCACCGCACAAGAATATATCTGACTAGTAATAATCGTAAAACCTATGTATTGATATCTCTCTGGAAGTGAGCCAAGTGGGTGTAAAGCCGCATAAACACAGCCGTGAAAGGCAGCTAAACCCCATAATAAAAATAAATTACTTTTAAAAACCCGTAAAAGAAAGACAGTGAAAGAGAGAGAAATTCTTACATAATTCGTTCAGGGGCTTTGATGCAACCTGGATTGACCATATCTAGACCCACAGCTGGATGAGACATAAGGGTGGATACTCTTGGGGCTGAGAGGTTGGGTGAGGTTGGGTGAGCAAACGCAGAACCTTTAAAGTAATACTGCGTGGTACCCATCCCATGGGTCCCAAATCTCCAGGTTCAAGGGCATCTTCCTACATCGAAAACATGCATGAGGAACCCAGAATAAGGTACACCGTGTGATTTTGAAAGGTTTCTAAAACGCACCTCATTTCTCATCTCCTTGTGCTCGGGTTCGCCATTCCAGGTACTTTACTAGCAATCTCCCTACTTGGAGAATCTGCACCTTTAACCTCCTGTTCTGTACAGGTTGCAATTTGTCCTGAGGATGAACGGGAAGAGGGGCAACCAATGAGAGACTAGATCTAGGTGTTGGGACAGGCACAGGTCACTCTATTTTCCCATCAGGAAGAAGAATTAACCACAGGCTCAGCCTGCCCCCCGGAACCTGAATAGGGCCTGAGGCAATCCCGTGCTTTTGCGGCCAGCTCCCAAAAAAGACAGTTGAAAAATGGAGCTCAGTGGCACTGCCATTCACAAACCCGCAGAGTTATAAATGGTAACTCTTGTCCACAAATATATTGAGGGAAGGCAACGAAGAGGATTTGAAAGCAAGGCAGAATTGCAGGAAACATGTTTCAGGAGGTAGATTCGAATCGCCTTTAAAGCACATGAAAAGTGGCAAAACGTCGACAGTGATGCCCTTGGCCAAAAAGGGCGTATGCGTTTTTTCCTGAATATATTCAGGAAAAAACGCATACGCCCTTTTTGGCCAACCAAGCAACCTGGAAAGTCAAATCAGCGCTACAAAGAAGTCTCGCTTCCCATCGGTCAAAAGGCCCATGCTGCAAAAAGTGTCAAAACCAGAAATGCAGGACAGGCCATGGAGAAATGGCAGCCTTGCTACGCTGATGGGCGGGATGTAAATTGCCAACAGCCACTCTGGAGAAGTGTACGGTGTGTCCTGAAACATCGAAAAAACAGCTTAGGGAGCATAGGGAACGTGCACTCATGGGCGTATAAATTGGGAAAACTAAAAATCAGCAAGACACAGGCACCCCAATGTTTAGGGCTGCTATGTTGACAAGAACCTCCACTTCATGACACCTTAAATATCCCAGGAAAGAGAAAAATGGATAAAGAAGTTGTGGTCCTTATGTACAAAGGAATATCTCTCAGACATGAAATCAATGTCATAAGGCTAGTAGAAGCAAGATGAGTGGATTTAGTTATGACGATTCTAAGTGAACTAAGTCACACAGAAAAAGACACTTATCATAAGCTATCACTTATAGAGGGAATGTTAAAACCGCTACACTTGAACTGAATTACAAAGGGAACAGATTCACACGTTTAGAAAACACACTATGGCTGCTTAACGGGAAAGGTGAGGTGGGGTGATGCATAAAACAAGGGTTTCAAATTCGCTCAGATACCGTTCCATACACCCAATATGTAATAGACAAGGCCTGCTCCTTGCTCAGTGAACTGGACTCAACACCCCCTATTCACCGCACAAGAATATATCTGACTAGTAATAATCGTAAAACCTATGTATTGATATCTCTCTGGAAGTGAGCCAAGTGGGTGTAAAGCCGCATAAACACAGCCGTGAAAAGCAGCTAAACCCCATTATAAAAATAAATTACTATTAAAAAACCGTAAAACAAAGACAGTGAAAGAGAGAGAAATTCTTACAAAATTCGTTCAGGGGCTGTGATGCAACCTGGATTGACCATATCTAGACCCACACCTGGATGAGACATAAGGGTGGACACTCTTGGGGCTGAGAGGTTGGGTGAGGTTGGGTGAGCAAACTCAGACCCTTTAAAGTAATACTGCGTGGTACCCATCCCATGGGTCCCAAATCTCCAGGTTCAAGGGCATCTTCCTACATCGAAAACATGCATGAGAATCCCAGAAGATGGTACACCGTGTGATCGGGAAAGGTTTCTAAAACGCACCTCATTTCTCATCTCCTTGTGCTCGGGTTCGCCATTCCAGCTACTTTACTAGCAATCTCCCTTCTTGGAGAATCAGCACCTTTAACCTCCTGTTCTGTACAGGTTGCAATTTGTCCTGAGGATGAACGGGAAGAGGGGCAACCAATGAGAGACTAGATCTAGGTGTTGGGACAGGCACAGGTCACTCTATTTTCCCATCAGGAAGAAGAATTAACCACAGGCTCAGCCTGCCCCCCGGAACCTGAATAGGGCCTGAGGCAATCCCGTGCTTTTGCGGCCAGCTCCCAAAAAAGACAGTTGATAAATGGAGCTCAGGGGCACTGCCATTCACAAACCCGCAGAGTTATAAATGATAACTCTCGTCAACAAATATATTGAGGGAAGGCAACGAAGAGGATTTGAAAGCAAGGCAGAATTGCAGGAAACATGTTTCAGGAGGTAGATTCGAATCGCCTTTAAAGCACATGAAAAGTGGCAAAACGTCGACAGTGATGCCCTTGGCCAAAAAGGGCGTATGCGTTTTTTCCTGAATATATTCAGGAAAAAACGCATACGCCCTTTTTGGCCAACCAAGCAACCTGGAAAGTCAAATCAGCGCTACAAAGAAGTCTCGCTTCCCATCGGTCAAAAGGCCCATGCTGCAAAAAGTGTCAAAACCAGAAATGCAGGACAGGCCATGGAGAAATGGCAGCCTTGCTACGCTGATGGGCGGGATGTAAATTGCCAACAGCCACTCTGGAGAAGTGTACGGTGTGTCCTGAAACATCGAAAAAACAGCTTAGGGAGCATAGGGCAAGTGCACTCATGGGCGTATAAATTGGGAAAATTAAAAATCAGCAAGACACAGGCACCCCAATGTTTAGGGCTGCTATGTTGACAAGAACCTCCACTTCATGACACCTTAAACATCCCAGGAAAGAGAAAAATGGATAAAGAAGTTGTGGTCCTTATGTACAAAGGAATATCACTCAGACATGAAATCAATGTCATAAGGCTAGTAGAAGCAAGATGAGTGGATTTAGGTATGACGATTCTAAGTGAACTAAGTCACACAGAAAAAGACACTTATCATAAGCTATCACTTATAGAGGGAATGTAAAAACCGCTACACTTGAACTGAATTACAAAGGGAACAGAGTCACACGTTTAGAAAACACACTATGGCTGCTTAACGGGAAAGGTGAGGTGGGGTGATGCATAAAACAAGGGTTTCAAATTCGCTCAGATACCGTTCCATACACCCAATATGTAATAGACAAGGCCTACTCCTTGCTCAGTGAACTGGACTCAACACCCCCTATTCACCGCACAAGAATATATCTGACTAGTAATAATCGTAAAACCTATGTATTGATATCTCTCTGGAAGTGAGTCAAGTGGGTGTAAAGCCGCATAAACACAGCCGTGAAAAGCAGCTAAACCCCATTATAAAAATAAATTACTTTTAAAAACCCGTAAAACAAAGACAGTGAAAGAGAGAGAAATTCTTACAAAATTCGTTCAGGGGCTGTGATGCAACCTGGATTGACCATATCTAGACCCACAGCTGGATGAGACATAAGGTTGGACACTCTTAGGGCTGACAGGTTGGGTGAGGTTGGGTGAGCAAACGCAGACCCTTTAAAGTAATACTGCGTGGTACCCATCCCATGGGTCCCAAATCTCCAGGTTCAAGGGCATCTTCCTACATCGAAAACATGCATGAGAAACTCAGAAGATGGTACACCGTGTGATTTTGAAAGGTTTCTAAAACGCTCCACATTTCTCACCTCCTTGTGCTCGGGTTCGCCTTTCCAGCTACTTTACTAGCAATCTCCCTACTTGCAGAATCAGCACCTTTAAGCTCCTGATCCATACAGGTTGCAATTTGTCCTGAGGATGAACGGGAAGAGGGGCAACCAATGAGAGACTATATCTAGGTGTTGGGACAGGCACAGGTCACTCTATTTTCCCATTAGGAAGAAGAATTAACCACAGGCTCAGCCTGCTGCCCAGAAGCACAATAGCGCCTGAGGCAATACTGCGCTTTTGCGGCCAGCTCCCAAAAAAGCGAGTTGAAAAATGGAGCTCAGGGACACTGCAATTCACAAACCCGCAGAGTTATAAATGATAAGTCTCGTCCAAAAATATATTGAGGGAAGGCAACGAAGAGGATTTGAAAGCAAGGCAGAATTGCAGGAAACAGATTTCAGGAGGTAGATTCGAATTGCCTTTAAAGCACATGAAAAGCGGCAAAAGGTCGACAATGATGCCCTTGGCCAAAAAGGGCGTATGCGTTTTTTCCTGAATATATTCAGGAAAAAACGCATACGCCCTTTTTGGCCAACCAAGCAACCTGGAAAGGCAAATCAGCGCTACAAAGAAGTCTCGCTTCCCATCGGTCAAAAGGGCCATGCTAAAAAAGTGTCAAAACCAGAAATGCAGGACAGGCCATGGAGAAATGGCAGCCTTGCTACGCTGATAGGCGGGATGTTAATTGCCAACAGCCACTCTGGAGAAGTGTACGGTGTGTCCTGAAACATCGAAAAAACACAGCTTAGGGAGCATAGGGCACGTCCACTCATGGGCGTATAAATTGGGAAAACTAAAAATCAGCAAGACACAGGCACCCCAAAGTTTAGGGCTGCTCTGTTGACAAGAACCTCCAGTTCATGACACCTTAAATATCCCAGGAAAGAGAAAAATGGATAAAGAAGTTGTGGTCCTTATGTACAATGGAATATCACTCAGACATGAAATCAATGTCATAAGGATAGGAGAAGCAAGATGAGTGGATTTAGGTACGACGATTCCAAGTGAAATAAGTCACACAGAAAAAGACACTTATCATAAGGTATCACTTATAGAGGGAATGTAAAAACCGCTACACTTGAACTGAATTACAAAACAGAACAGAGTCACACGTTTAGAAAACACACTATGGCTGCTTAACGGGAAAGGTGAGGTGGGGTGATGCATAAAACAAGGGTTTCAAATTCGCTCAGATACCGTTCCATACACCCAATATGTAATAGACAAGACCTACTCCTTGCTCAGTGAACTGGACACAACACCCCCTATTCACCGCACAAGAATATACGTGACTAGTAAGAATCTTAAAACCTATGTATTGATACGTGTCTGGAAGTGAGTCAAGTGGGTGTAAAGCCGCTTAAACACAGCCGTGAAAAGCAGCTAAACCCCATTATAAAAATAAATTACTTTTAAAAACCCGTAAAACAAAGACAGTGAAATTCTTACAAAATTCGTTCAGGGGCTGTGATGCAACCTGGATTGACCATATCTAGACCCACAGCTGGATGAGACATAAGGTTGGACACTCTTGGGGCTGACAGGTTGGGTGAGGTTGGGTGAGCAAACGCAGACCCTTTAAAGTAATACTGCGTGGTACCCATCCCATGGGTCCCAAATCTCCAGGTTCAAGGGCATCTTCCTACATCGAAAACATGCATGAGAAACTCAGAAGATGGTACACCGTGTGATTTTGAAAGGTTTCTAAAACGCACCCCATTTCTCACCTCCTTGTGCTCGGGTTCGCCTTTCCAGCTACTTTACTAGCAATCTCCCTACTTGCAGAATCAGCACCTTTAAGCTCCTGATCCATACAGGTTGCAAATTGTCCTGAGGATGAACGGGAAGAGGGGCAACCAATGAAAGACTATATCTAGGTGTTGGGACAGGCACAGGTCACTCTATTTTCCCATCAGGAAGAAGAATTAACCACAGGCTCAGCCTGCTGCCCAGAAGCACAATAGCGCCTGAGGCAATACTGCGCTTTTGCGGCCAGCTCCCAAAAAAGCGAGTTGAAAAATGGAGCTCAGGGACACTGCAATTCACAAACCCGCAGAGTTATAAATGATAAGTCTCGTCCAAAAATATATTGAGGGAAGGCAACGAAGAGGATTTGAAAGCAAGGCAGAATTGCAGGAAACAGATTTCAGGAGGTAGATTCGAATTGCCTTTAAAGCACATGAAAAGCGGCAAAACGTCGACAATGATGCCCTTGGACAAAAAGGGCGTATGCGTTTTTTCCTGAATATATTCAGGAAAAAACGCATACGCCCTTTTTGGCCAACCAAGCAACCTGGAAAGGCAAATCAGCGCTACAAAGAAGTCTCGCTTCCCATCGGTCAAAAGGGCCATGCTAAAAAAGTGTCAAAACCAGAAATGCAGGACAGGCCATGGAGAAATGGCAGCCTTGCTACGCTGATAGGCGGGATGTTAATTGCCAACAGCCACTCTGGAGAAGTGTACGGTGTGTCCTGAAACATCGAAAAAACACAGCTTAGGGAGCATAGGGCACGTCCACTCATGGGCGTATAAATTGGGAAAACTAAAAATCAGCAAGACACAGGCACCCCAAAGTTTAGGGCTGCTCTGTTGACAAGAACCTCCAGTTCATGACACCTTAAATATCCCAGGAAAGAGAAAAATGGATAAAGAAGTTGTGGTCCTTATGTACAATGGAATATCACTCAGACATGAAATCAATGTCATAAGGCTAGGAGAAGCAAGATGAGTGGATTTAGGTACGACGATTCCAAGTGAAATAAGTCACACAGAAAAAGACACTTATCATAAGGTATCACTTATAGAGGGAATGTAAAAACCGCTACACTTGAACTGAATTACAAAACAGAACAGAGTCACACGTTTAGAAAACACACTATGGCTGCTTAACGGGAAAGGTGAGGTGGGGTGATGCATAAAACAAGGGTTTCAAATTCGCTCAGATACCGTTCCATACACACAATATGTAATAAAAAAGACCTACTCCTTGCTCAGTGAACTGGACACAACACCCCCTATTCACCGCACAAGAATATACGTGACTAGTAAGAATCTTAAAACCTATATATTGATACGTGTCTGGAAGTGAGTCAAGTGGGTGTAAAGCCGCTTAAACACAGCCGTGAAAAGCAGCTAAACCCCATTATAAAAATAAATTACTTTTAAAAACCCGTAAAACAAAGACAGTGAAAGAGAGAGAAATTTTACAAAATTCGTTCAGGGGCTGTGATGCAACCTGGATTGACCATATCTAGACCCACAGCTGGATGAGACATAAGGGTGGACACTCTTGGGGCTGAGAGGTTTGGTGAGGTTGGGTGAGCAAACGCAGACCCTTTAAAGTAATACTGCGTGGTACCCATCCCATGGGTCCCAAATCTCCAGGTTCAAGGGCATCTTCCTACATCGAAAACATGCATGAGAAACCCAGAAGATGGTACACCGTGTGATTTTGAAAGGTTTCCAAAATGAACCACATTTCTCATCTCCTTGTGCTGGGGTTCGCCTTTCCAGCTACTTTACTAGCAATCTCCCTACTTGGAGAATCAGCACCTTTAAGCTCCTGTTCCCTACAGGTTGCAATTTGTCCTGAGGATGAACGGGAAGAGGGGCAACCAATGAGAGACTAGATCTAGGTGTTGGGACAGGCACAGGTCACTCTTTTTTCCCAATAGGAAGAAGAATTAAACACAGGTTCAGCCTGCCGCCGGGAACCAGAATAGGGCCTGAGGCAATCCCGTGCTTTTGCGGCCAGCTCCCAAAAAAGACAGTTGAAAAATGGAGCTCAGGGGCACTGCAATTCACAAACCTGCTGAGTTATAAATGATAACTCTCGTCCACAAATATATTGAGGGAAGGCAACGAAGAGGATTTGAAAGCAAGGCAGAATTGCAGGAAACAGGTTTCAGGGGGTAGATTCGAATCGCCTTTAAAGCACATGAAAGGTGGCAAAACGTCGACAATGATGACCTTGGCCAAAAAGGGCGTATGCGTTGTTTCCTGAATATATTCAGGAAACAACGCATACGCCCTTTTTGGCCAACCAAGCAACCTGGAAAGGCAAATCAGCGCTACCAAGAATTCTTGCTTCCCATCGGTCAAAAGGGCCATGCTGCAAAAATTTTCAAAACCAGAAATGCAGGACAGGCCATGGAGAAATGGCAGCCTTGCTACGCTGATGGGAGGGATGTAAATTGCCAACAGCCACTCTGGAGAAGTGTACGGTGTGTCCTGAAACATCAAAAAAACACAGCTTAGGGAGCATAGGGCACGTCCACTCATGGGCGTATAAATTGGGAAAACTAAAAATCAGCAAGACACAGGCACCCCAAAGTTTAGGGCAGCTCTGTTGACAAGAACCTCCACTTCATGACACCGTAAATATCCCAGGAAAGAGAAAAATGGATAAAGAAGTTGTGGTCCTTATGTACAATGGAATATCACTCAGACATGAAATCAATGTCATAAGGCTAGTAGAAGCAAGATGAGTGGATTTAGGAACGACGATTCTAAGTGAACTAAGTCACACAGAAAAAGACACTTATCATAAGCTATCACTTAGAGAGGGAATGTAAAAACCGCTACACTTGAACTGAATTAAAAAACAGAACAGAGTCACACGTTTAGAAAACACACTATGGCTGCTTAACGGGAAAGGTGAGTTGGGGTGATGCATAAAACAAGGGTTTCAAATTCACTCAGATACCGTTCCATACACCCAATATGTAATAGACAAGACCAACTCCTTGCTCAGTGAACTGGACTCAACACCCCCTATTCACCGCACAATAATATGTCTGACTAGTAAGAATCGTAAAACCTATGTATTGATATCTCTCTGGAAGTGAGTCAAGTGGGTGTAAAGCCGCATAAACACAGCCGTGAAAGGCAGGTAAACCCCATTATAAAAATAAATTACTTTTAAAATCCCGTAAAAGAAAGACAGTGAAAGAGAGAGAAATTCTTACATAATTCGTTCAGGGGCTTTGATGCAACCTGGATTGACCATATCTAGACCCACAGCTGGATGAGACATAAGGGTGGACACTCTTGGGGCTGAGAGGTTGGGTGAGGTTGGGTGAGCAAACGCAGAACCTTTAAAGTAATACTGCGTGGTACCCATCCCATGGGTCCCAAATCTCCAGGTTCAAGGGCATCTTCCTACATCGAAAACATGCATGAGAAACCCAGAATAAGGTACACCGTGTGATTTTGAAAGGTTTCCAAAACGCACCTCATTTCTCATCTCCTTGTGCTCGGGTTCGCCATTCCAGGTACTTTACTAGCAATCTCCCTACTTGGAGAATCAGCACCTTTAACCTCCTGTTCTGTACAGGTTGCAATTTGTCCTGAGGATGAACGGGAAGAGGGGCAACCAATGAGAGACTAGATCTAGGTGTTGGGACAGGCACAGGTCACTCTATTTTCCCATCAGGATGAAGAATTAACCACAGGCTCAGCCTGCCCCCCGGAACCTGAATAGGGCCTGAGGCAATCCCGTGCTTTTGCGGCCAGCTCCCAAAAAAGACAGTTGAAAAATGGAGCTCAGGGTCACTGCCATTCACAAACCCGCAGAGTTATAAATGGTAACTCTCGTCCACAAATATATTGAGGGAAGGCAACGAAGAGGATTTGAAAGCAAGGCAGAATTGCAGGAAACATGTTTCAGGAGGTAGATACGAATCGCATTTAAAGCACATGAAAAGTGGCAAAACGTCGACAGTGATGCCCTTGGTCAAAAAGGGCGTATGCGTTTTTTCCTGAATATATTCAGGAAAAAACGGATACGCCCTTTTTGGCCAACCAAGCAACCTGGAAAGGCAAATCAGCGCTACAAAGAAGTCTCGCTTCCCATCGGTCAAAAGGGCCATGCTGAAAAAAGTGTCAAAACCACAAATGCAGGACAGGCCATGGAGAAATGGCAGCCTTGCTACGCTGATGGGCGGGATGTAAATTGCCAACAGCCACTCTGGAGAAGTGTACGGTGTGTCCTGAAACATCGAAAAAACAGCTTAGGGAGCATAGGGCACGTGCACTCATGGGCGTATAAATTGGGAAAACTAAAAATCAGCAAGACACAGGCACCCCAATGTTTAGGGCTGCTATGTTGACAAGAACCTCCACTTCATGACACCTTAAATATCCCAGGAAAGAGAAAAATGGATAAAGAAGTTGTGGTCCTTATGTACAAAGGAATATCACTCAGACATGAAATCAATGTCATAAGGCTAGTAGAAGCAAGATGAGTGGATTTAGGTATGACGATTCTAAGTGAACTAAGTCACACAGAAAAAGACACTTATCATAAGCTATCACTTATAGAGGGAATGTAAAAACCGCTACACTTGAACTGAATTACAAAGGGAACAGAGTCAAACGTTTAGAAAACACACTATGGCTGCTTAACGGGAAAGGTGAGGTGGGGTGATGCATAAAACAAGGGTTTCAAATTCGCTCAGATACCGTTCCATACACCCAATATGTAATAGACAAGGCCTACTCCTTGCTCAGTGAACTGGAATCAACACCCCCTATTCACCGCACAAGAATATATCTGACTAGTAATAATCGTACAACCTATGTATTGATATCTCTCTGGAAGTGAGCCAAGTGGGTGTAAAGCCGCATAAACACAGCCGTGAAAGGCAGCTAAACCCCATAATAAAAATAAATTACTTTTAAAAACCCGTAAAAGAAAGACAGTGAAAGAGAGAGAAATTCTTACATAATTCGTTCAGGGGCTTTGATGCAACCTGGATTGACCATATCTAGACCCACAGCTGGATGAGACATAAGGGTGGATACTCTTGGGGCTGAGAGGTTGGGTGAGGTTGGGTGAGCAAACGCAGAACCTTTAAAGTAATACTGCGTGGTACCCATCCCATGGGTCCCAAATCTCCAGGTTCAAGGGCATCTTCCTACATCGAAAACATGCATGAGAAACCCAGAATAAGGTACACCGTGTGATTTTGAAAGGTTTCTAAAACGCACCTCATTTCTCATCTCCTTGTGCTCGGGTTCGCCATTCCAGGTACTTTACTAGCAATCTCCCTACTTGGACAATCTGCACCTTTAACCTCCTGTTCTGTACAGGTTGCAATTTTTCCTGAGGATGAACGGGAAGAGGGGCAACCAATGAGAGACTAGATCTAGGTGTTGGGACAGGCACAGGTCACTCTATTTTCCCATCAGGAAGAAGAATTAACCACAGGCTCAGCCTGCCCCCCGGAACCTGAATAGGGCCTGAGGCAATCCCGTGCTTTTGCGGCCAGCTCCCAAAAAAGACAGTTGAAAAATGGAGCTCAGGGGCACTGCCATTCACAAACCCGCAGAGTTATAAATGGTAACTCTTGTCCACAAATATATTGAGGGAAGGCAACGAAGAGGATTTGAAAGCAAGGCAGAATTGCAGGAAACATGTTTCAGGAGGTAGATTCGAATCGCCTTTAAAGCACATGAAAAGTGGCAAAACGTCGACAGTGATGCCCTTGGCCAAAAAGGGCGTATGCGTTTTTTCCTGAATATATTCAGGAAAAAACGCATACGCCCTTTTTGGCCAACCAAGCAACCTGGAAAGTCAAATCAGCGCTACAAAGAAGTCTCGCTTCCCATCGGTCAAAAGGGCCATGCTGCAAAATGTGTCAAAACCAGAAATGCAGGACAGGCCATGGAGAAATGGCAGACTTGCTACGCTGATGGGCGGGATGTAAATTGCCAACAGCCACTCTGGAGAAGTGTACGGTGTGTCCTGAAACATCGAAAAAACAGCTTAGGGAGCATAGGGAACGTGCACTCATGGGCGTATAAATTGGGAAAACTAAAAATCAGCAAGACACAGGCACCCCAATGTTTAGGGCTGCTATGTTGACAAGAACCTCCACTTCATGACACCTTAAATATCCCAGGAAAGAGAAAAATGGATAAAGAAGTTGTGGTCCTTATGTACAAAGGAATATCTCTCAGACATGAAATCAATGTCATAAGGCTAGTAGAAGCAAGATGAGTGGATTTAGTTATGACGATTCTAAGTGAACTAAGTCACACAGAAAAAGACACTTATCATAAGCTATCACTTATAGAGGGAATGTAAAAACCGCTACACTTGAACTGAATTACAAAGGGAACAGATTCACACGTTTAGAAAACACACTATGGCTGCTTAACGGGAAAGGTGAGGTGGGGTGATGCATAAAACAAGGGTTTCAAATTCGCTCAGATACCGTTCCATACACCCAATATGTAATAGACAAGGCCTGCTCCTTGCTCAGTGAACTGGACTCAACACCCCCTATTCACCGCACAAGAATATATCTGACTAGTAATAATCGTAAAACCTATGTATTGATATCTCTCTGGAAGTGAGCCAAGTGGGTGTAAAGCCGCATAAACACAGCCGTGAAAAGCAGCTAAACCCCATTATAAAAATAAATTACTATTAAAAAACCGTAAAACAAAGACAGTGAAAGAGAGAGAAATTCTTACAAAATTCGTTCAGGGGCTGTGATGCAACCTGGATTGACCATATCTAGACCCACAGCTGGATGAGACATAAGGTTGGACACTCTTGGGGCTGACAGGTTGGGTGAGGTTGGGTGAGCAAACTCAGACCCTTTAAAGTAATACTGCGTGGTACCCATCCCATGGGTCCCAAATCTCCAGGTTCAAGGGCATCTTCCTACATCGAAAACATGCATGAGAATCCCAGAAGATGGTACACCGTGTGATCGGGAAAGGTTTCTAAAACGCACCTCATTTCTCATCTCCTTGTGCTCGGGTTCGCCATTCCAGCTACTTTACTAGCAATCTCCCTTCTTGGAGAATCAGCACCTTTAACCTCCTGTTCTGTACAGGTTGCAATTTGTCCTGAGGATGAACGGGAAGAGGGGCAACCAATGAGAGACTAGATCTAGGTGTTGGGACAGGCACAGGTCACTCTATTTTCCCATCAGGAAGAAGAATTAACCACAGGCTCAGCCTGCCCCCCGGAACCTGAATAGGGCCTGAGGCAATCCCGTGCTTTTGCGGCCAGCTCCCAAAAAAGACAGTTGAAAAATGGAGCTCAGGGGCACTGCCATTCACAAACCCGCAGAGTTATAAATGGTAACTCTCGTCAACAAATATATTGAGGGAAGGCAACGAAGAGGATTTGAAAGCAAGGCAGAATTGCAGGAAACATGTTTCAGGAGGTAGATTCGAATCGCCTTTAAAGCACATGAAAAGTGGCAAAACGTCGACAGTGATGCCCTTGGCCAAAAAGGGCGTATGCGTTTTTTCCTGAATATATTCAGGAAAAAACGGATACGCCCTTTTTGGCCAACCAAGCAACCTGGAAAGGCAAATCAGCGCTACAGAGAAGTCTCGCTTCCCATCGGTCAAAAGGGCCATGCTGCAAAAAGTGTCAAAACCAGAAATGCAGGACAGGCCATGGAGAAATGGCAGCCTTGCTACGCTGATGGGCGGGATGTAAATTGCCAACAGCCACTCTGGAGAAGTGTACGGTGTGTCCTGAAACATCGAAAAAACAGCTTAGGGAGCATAGGGCAAGTGCACTCATGGGCGTATAAATTGGGAAAACTAAAAATCAGCAAGACACAGGCACCCCAATGTTTAGGGCTGCTATGTTGACAAGAACCTCCACTTCATGACACCTTAAATATCCCAGGAAAGAGAAAAATGGATAAAGAAGTTGTGGTCCTTATGTACAAAGGAATATCACTCAGACATGAAATCAATGTCATAAGGCTAGTAGAAGCAAGATGAGTGGATTTAGGTATGACGATTCTAAGTGAACTAAGTCACACAGAAAAAGACACTTATCAAAGGCTGTCACTTATAGAGGGAATGTAAAAACCGCTACATTTGAACTGAATTACAAAACAGAACAGAGTCACACGTTTAGAAAACACACTATGGCTGCTTAACGGGAAAGGTGAGGTGGGGTGATGCATAAAACAAGGGTTTCAAATTCGCTCAGATACCGTTCCATACACCCAATATGTAATAGACAAGACCTACTCCTTGCTCAGTGAACTGGACACAACACCCCCTATTCACCGCACAAGAATATACGTGACTAGTAAGAATCTTAAAACCTATGTATTGATACGTGTCTGGAAGTGAGTCAAGTGGGTGTAAAGCCGCTTAAACACAGCCGTGAAAAGCAGCTAAACCCCATTATAAAAATAAATTACTTTTAAAAACCCGTAAAACAAAGACAGTGAAATTCTTACAAAATTCGTTCAGGGGCTGTGATGCAACCTGGATTGACCATATCTAGACCCACAGCTGGATGAGACATAAGGTTGGACACTCTTGGGGCTGACAGGTTGGGTGAGGTTGGGTGAGCAAACGCAGACCCTTTAAAGTAATACTGCGTGGTACCCATCCCATGGGTCCCAAATCTCCAGGTTCAAGGGCATCTTCCTACATCGAAAACATGCATGAGAAACTCAGAAGATGGTACACCGTGTGATTTTGAAAGGTTTCTAAAACGCACCCCATTTCTCACCTCCTTGTGCTCGGGTTCGCCTTTCCAGCTACTTTACTAGCAATCTCCCTACTTGCAGAATCAGCACCTTTAAGCTCCTGATCCATACAGGTTGCAAATTGTCCTGAGGATGAACGGGAAGAGGGGCAACAAATGAGAGACTATATCTAGGTGTTGGGACAGGCACAGGTCACTCTATTTTCCCATCAGGAAGAAGAATTAACCACAGGCTCAGCCTGCTGCCCAGAAGCACAATAGCGCCTGAGGCAATACTGCGCTTTTGCGGCCAGCTCCCAAAAAAGCGAGTTGAAAAATGGAGCTCAGGGACACTGCAATTCACAAACCCGCAGAGTTATAAATGATAAGTCTCGTCCAAAAATATATTGAGGGAAGGCAACGAAGAGGATTTGAAAGCAAGGCAGAATTGCAGGAAACAGATTTCAGGAGGTAGATTCGAATTGCCTTTAAAGCACATGAAAAGCGGCAAAACGTCGACAATGATGCCCTTGGACAAAAAGGGCGTATGCGTTTTTTCCTGAATATATTCAGAAAAAAACGCATACGCCCTTTTTGGCCAACCAAGCAACCTGGAAAGGCAAATCAGCGCTACAAAGAAGTCTCGCTTCCCATCGGTCAAAAGGGCCATGCTAAAAAAGTGTCAAAACCAGAAATGCAGGACAGGCCATGGAGAAATGGCAGCCTTGCTACGCTGATAGGCGGGATGTTAATTGCCAACAGCCACTCTGGAGAAGTGTACGGTGTGTCCTGAAACATCGAAAAAACACAGCTTAGGGAGCATAGGGCACGTCCACTCATGGGCGTATAAATTGGGAAAACTAAAAATCAGCAAGACACAGGCACCCCAAAGTTTAGGGCTGCTCTGTTGACAAGAACCTCCAGTTCATGACACCTTAAATATCCCAGGAAAGAGAAAAATGGATAAAGAAGTTGTGGTCCTTATGTACAATGGAATATCACTCAGACATGAAATCAATGTCATAAGGCTAGGAGAAGCAAGATGAGTGGATTTAGGTACGACGATTCCAAGTGAAATAAGTCACACAGAAAAAGACACTTATCATAAGGTATCACTTATAGAGGGAATGTAAAAACCGCTACACTTGAACTGAATTACAAAACAGAACAGAGTCACACGTTTAGAAAACACACTATGGCTGCTTAACGGGAAAGGTGAGGTGGGGTGATGCATAAAACAAGGGTTTCAAATTCGCTCAGATACTGTTCCATACACACAATATGTAATAAAAAAGACCTACTCCTTGCTCAGTGAACTGGACACAACACCCCCTATTCACCGCACAAGAATATACGTTACTAGTAAGATTCTTAAAACCTATGTATTGATACGTGTCTGGAAGTGAGTCAAGTGGGTGTAAAGCCGCTTAAACACAGCCGTGAAAAGCAGCTAAACCCCATTATAAAAATAAATTACTTTTAAAAACCCGTAAAACAAAGACAGTGAAAGAGAGAGAAATTTTACAAAATTCGTTCAGGGGCTGTGATGCAACCTGGATTGACCATATCTAGACCCACAGCTGGATGAGACATAAGGGTGGACACTCTTGGGGCTGAGAGGTTTGGTGAGGTTGGGTGAGCAAACGCAGACCCTTTAAAGTAATACTGCGTGGTACCCATCCCATGGGTCCCAAATCTCCAGGTTCAAGGGAATCTTCCTACATCGAAAACATGCATGAGAAACCCAGAAGATGGTACACCGTGTGATTTTGAAAGGTTTCCAAAATGAACCACATTTCTCATCTCCTTGTGCTGGGGTTCGCCTTTCCAGCTACTTTACTAGCAATCTCCCTACTTGGAGAATCAGCACCTTTAAGCTCCTGTTCCCTACAGGTTGCAATTTGTCCTGAGGATGAACTGGAAGAGGGGCAACCAATGAGAGACTAGATCTAGGTGTTGGGACAGGCACAGGTCACTCTTTTTTCCCAATAGGAAGAAGAATTAAACACAGGTTCAGCCTGCCGCCGGGAACCAGAATAGGGCCTGAGGCAATCCCGTGCTTTTGCGGCCAGCTCCCAAAAAAGACAGTTGAAAAATGGAGCTCAGGGGCACTGCAATTCACAAAC
The DNA here is from genome assembly GCF_028021215.1 of Eschrichtius robustus. Lineage (NCBI taxonomy): Eukaryota > Metazoa > Chordata > Mammalia > Artiodactyla > Eschrichtiidae > Eschrichtius > Eschrichtius robustus. The sequence goes on from NW_027175204.1 coordinate 597,283, forward strand.
CTGCTGAGTTATAAATGATAACTCTCGTCCACAAATATATTGAGGGAAGGCAACGAAGAGGATTTGAAAGCAAGGCAGAATTGCAGGAAACAGGTTTCAGGGGGTAGATTCGAATCGCCTTTAAAGCACATGAAAGGTGGCAAAACGTCGACAATGATGACCTTGGCCAAAAAGGGCGTATGCGTTGTTTCCTGAATATATTCAGGAAACAACGCATACGCCCTTTTTGGCCAACCAAGCAACCTGGAAAGGCAAATCAGCGCTACCAAGAATTCTTGCTTCCCATCGGTCAAAAGGGCCATGCTGCAAAAATTTTCAAAACCAGAAATGCAGGACAGGCCATGGAGAAATGGCAGCCTTGCTACGCTGATGGGAGGGATGTAAATTGCCAACAGCCACTCTGGAGAAGTGTACGGTGTGTCCTGAAACATCAAAAAAACACAGCTTAGGGAGCTTAGGGCACGTCCACTCATGGGCGTATAAATTGGGAAAACTAAAAATCAGCAAGACACAGGCACCCCAAAGTTTAGGGCAGCTCTGTTGACAAGAACCTCCACTTCATGACACCGTAAATATCCCAGGAAAGAGAAAAATGGATAAAGAAGTTGTGGTCCTTATGTACAATGGAATATCACTCAGACATGAAATCAATGTCATAAGGCTAGTAGAAGCAAGATGAGTGGATTTAGGAACGACGATTCTAAGTGAAATAAGTCACACAGAAAAAGACACTTATCATAAGCTATCACTTAGAGAGGGAATGTAAAAACCGCTACACTTGAACTGAATTAAAAAACAGAACAGAGTCACACGTTTAGAAAACACACTATGGCTGCTTAACGGGAAAGGTGAGTTGGGGTGATGCATAAAACAAGGGTTTCAAATTCACTCAGATACCGTTCCATACACCCAATATGTAATAGACAAGACCAACTCCTTGCTCAGTGAACTGGACTCAACACCCCCTATTCACCGCACAATAATATGTCTGACTAGTAAGAATCGTAAAACCTATGTATTGATATCTCTCTGGAAGTGAGTCAAGTGGGTGTAAAGCCGCATAAACACAGCCGTGAAAGGCAGCTAAACCCCATTATAAAAATAAATTACTTTTAAAATCCCGTAAAAGAAAGACAGTGAAAGAGAGAGAAATTCTTACATAATTCGTTCAGGGGCTTTGATGCAACCTGGATTGACCATATCTAGACCCACACCTGGATGAGACATAAGGGTGGACACTCTTGGGGCTGAGAGGTTGGGTGAGGTTGGGTGAGCAAACGCAGAACCTTTAAAGTAATACTGCGTGGTACCCATCCCATGGGTCCCAAATCTCCAGGTTCAAGGGCATCTTCCTACATCGAAAACATGCATGAGAAACCCAGAATAAGGTACACCGTGTGATTTTGAAAGGTTTCCAAAACGCACCTCATTTCTCATCTCCTTGTGCTCGGGTTCGCCATTCCAGGTACTTTACTAGCAATCTCCCTACTTGGAGAATCAGCACCTTTAACCTCCTGTTCTGTACAGGTTGCAATTTGTCCTGAGGATGAACGGGAAGAGGGGCAACCAATGAGAGACTAGATCTAGGTGTTGGGACAGGCACAGGTCACTCTATTTTCCCATCAGGAAGAAGAATTAACCACAGGCTCAGCCTGCCCCCCGGAACCTGAATAGGGCCTGAGGCAATCCCGTGCTTTTGCGGCCAGCTCCCAAAAAAGACAGTTGAAAAATGGAGCTCAGGGTCACTGCCATTCACAAACCCGCAGAGTTATAAATGGTAACTCTCGTCCACAAATATATTGAGGGAAGGCAACGAAGAGGATTTGAAAGCAAGGCAGAATTGCAGGAAACATGTTTCAGGAGGTAGATACGAATCGCCTTTAAAGCACATGAAAAGTGGCAAAACGTCGACAGTGATGCCCTTGGCCAAAAAGGGCGTATGCGTTTTTTCCTGAATATATTCAGGAAAAAACGGATACGCCCTTTTTGGCCAACCAAGCAACCTGGAAAGGCAAATCAGCGCTACAAAGAAGTCTCGCTTCCCATCGGTCAAAAGGGCCATGCTGCAAAAAGTGTCAAAACCAGAAATGCAGGACAGGCCATGGAGAAATGGCAGCCTTGCTACGCTGATGGGCGGGATGTAAATTGCCAACAGCCACTCTGGAGAAGTGTACGGTGTGTCCTGAAACATCGAAAAAACAGCTTAGGGAGCATAGGGCACGTGCACTCATGGGCGTATAAATTGGGAAAACTAAAAATCAGCAAGACACAGGCACCCCAATGTTTAGGGCTGCTATGTTGACAAGAACCTCCACTTCATGACACCTTAAATATCCCAGGAAAGAGAAAAATGGATAAAGAAGTTGTGGTCCTTATGTACAAAGGAATATCACTCAGACATGAAATCAATGTCATAAGGCTAGTAGAAGCAAGATGAGTGGATTTAGGTATGACGATTCTAAGTGAACTAAGTCACACAGAAAAAGACACTTATCATAAGCTATCACTTATAGAGGGAATGTAAAAACCGCTACACTTGAACTGAATTACAAAGGGAACAGAGTCAAACGTTTAGAAAACACACTATGGCTGCTTAACGGGAAAGGTGAGGTGGGGTGATGCATAAAACAAGGGTTTCAAATTCGCTCAGATACCGTTCCATACACCCAATATGTAATAGACAAGGCCTACTCCTTGCTCAGTGAACTGGAATCAACACCCCCTATTCACCGCACAAGAATATATCTGACTAGTAATAATCGTAAAACCTATGTATTGATATCTCTCTGGAAGTGAGCCAAGTGGGTGTAAAGCCGCATAAACACAGCCGTGAAAGGCAGCTAAACCCCATAATAAAAATAAATTACTTTTAAAAACCCGTAAAAGAAAGACAGTGAAAGAGAGAGAAATTTTTACATAATTCGTTCAGGGGCTTTGATGCAACCTGGATTGACCATATCTAGACCCACAGCTGGATGAGACATAAGGGTGGATACTCTTGGGGCTGAGAGGTTGGGTGAGGTTGGGTGAGCAAACGCAGAACCTTTAAAGTAATACTGCGTGGTACCCATCCCATGGGTCCCAAATCTCCAGGTTCAAGGGCATCTTCCTACATCGAAAACATGCATGAGGAACCCAGAATAAGGTACATCGTGTGATTTTGAAAGGTTTCTAAAACGCACCTCATTTCTCATCTCCTTGTGCTCGGGTTCGCCATTCCAGGTACTTTACTAGCAATCTCCCTACTTGGAGAATCTGCACCTTTAACCTCCTGTTCTGTACAGGTTGCAATTTGTCCTGAGGATGAACGGGAAGAGGGGCAACCAATGAGAGACTAGATCTAGGTGTTGGGACAGGCACAGGTCACTCTATTTTCCCATCAGGAAGAAGAATTAACCACAGGCTCAGCCTGCCCCCCGGAACCTGAATAGGGCCTGAGGCAATCCCGTGCTTTTGCGGCCAGCTCCCAAAAAAGACAGTTGAAAAATGGAGCTCAGTGGCACTGCCATTCACAAACCCGCAGAGTTATAAATGGTAACTCTTGTCCACAAATATATTGAGGGAAGGCAACGAAGAGGATTTGAAAGCAAGGCAGAATTGCAGGAAACATGTTTCAGGAGGTAGATTCGAATCGCCTTTAAAGCACATGAAAAGTGGCAAAACGTCGACAGTGATGCCCTTGGCCAAAAAGGGCGTATGCGTTTTTTCCTGAATATATTCAGGAAAAAACGCATACGCCCTTTTTGGCCAACCAAGCAACCTGGAAAGTCAAATCAGCGCTACAAAGAAGTCTCGCTTCCCATCGGTCAAAAGGCCCATGCTGCAAAAAGTGTCAAAACCAGAAATGCAGGACAGGCCATGGAGAAATGGCAGCCTTGCTACGCTGATGGGCGGGATGTAAATTGCCAACAGCCACTCTGGAGAAGTGTACGGTGTGTCCTGAAACATCGAAAAAACAGCTTAGGGAGCATAGGGAACGTGCACTCATGGGCGTATAAATTGGGAAAACTAAAAATCAGCAAGACACAGGCACCCCAATGTTTAGGGCTGCTATGTTGACAAGAACCTCCACTTCATGACACCTTAAATATCCCAGGAAAGAGAAAAATGGATAAAGAAGTTGTGGTCCTTATGTACAAAGGAATATCTCTCAGACATGAAATCAATGTCATAAGGCTAGTAGAAGCAAGATGAGTGGATTTAGTTATGACGATTCTAAGTGAACTAAGTCACACAGAAAAAGACACTTATCATAAGCTATCACTTATAGAGGGAATGTAAAAACCGCTACACTTGAACTGAATTACAAAGGGAACAGATTCACACGTTTAGAAAACACACTATGGCTGCTTAACGGGAAAGGTGAGGTGGGGTGATGCATAAAACAAGGGTTTCAAATTCGCTCAGATACCGTTCCATACACCCAATATGTAATAGACAAGGCCTGCTCCTTGCTCAGTGAACTGGACTCAACACCCCCTATTCACCGCACAAGAATATATCTGACTAGTAATAATCGTAAAACCTATGTATTGATATCTCTCTGGAAGTGAGCCAAGTGGGTGTAAAGCCGCATAAACACAGCCGTGAAAAGCAGCTAAACCCCATTATAAAAATAAATTACTATTAAAAAACCGTAAAACAAAGACAGTGAAAGAGAGAGAAATCCTTACAAAATTCGTTCAGGGGCTGTGATGCAACCTGGATTGACCATATCTAGACCCACACCTGGATGAGACATAAGGGTGGACACTCTTGGGGCTGAGAGGTTGGGTGAGGTTGGGTGAGCAAACTCAGACCCTTTAAAGTAATACTGCGTGGTACCCATCCCATGGGTCCCAAATCTCCAGGTTCAAGGGCATCTTCCTACATCGAAAACATGCATGAGAATCCCAGAAGATGGTACACCGTGTGATCGGGAAAGGTTTCTAAAACGCACCTCATTTCTCATCTCCTTGTGCTCGGGTTCGCCATTCCAGCTACTTTACTAGCAATCTCCCTTCTTGGAGAATCAGCACCTTTAACCTCCTGTTCTGTACAGGTTGCAATTTGTCCTGAGGATGAACGGGAAGAGGGGCAACCAATGAGAGACTAGATCTAGGTGTTGGGACAGGCACAGGTCACTCTATTTTCCCATCAGGAAGAAGAATTAACCACAGGCTCAGCCTGCCCCCCGGAACCTGAATAGGGCCTGAGGCAATCCCGTGCTTTTGCGGCCAGCTCCCAAAAAAGACAGTTGAAAAATGGAGCTCAGGGGCACTGCCATTCACAAACCCGCAGAGTTATAAATGGTAACTCTCGTCAACAAATATATTGAGGGAAGGCAACGAAGAGGATTTGAAAGCAAGGCAGAATTGCAGGAAACATGTTTCAGGAGGTAGATTCGAATCGCCTTTAAAGCACATGAAAAGTGGCAAAACGTCGACAGTGATGCCCTTGGCCAAAAAGGGCGTATGCGTTTTTTCCTGAATATATTCAGGAAAAAACGCATACGCCCTTTTTGGCCAACCAAGCAACCTGGAAAGTCAAATCAGCGCTACAAAGAAGTCTCGCTTCCCATCGGTCAAAAGGCCCATGCTGCAAAAAGTGTCAAAACCAGAAATGCAGGACAGGCCATGGAGAAATGGCAGCCTTGCTACGCTGATGGGCGGGATGTAAATTGCCAACAGCCACTCTGGAGAAGTGTACGGTGTGTCCTGAAACATCGAAAAAACAGCTTAGGGAGCATAGGGCAAGTGCACTCATGGGCGTATAAATTGGGAAAATTAAAAATCAGCAAGACACAGGCACCCCAATGTTTAGGGCTGCTATGTTGACAAGAACCTCCACTTCATGACACCTTAAACATCCCAGGAAAGAGAAAAATGGATAAAGAAGTTGTGGTCCTTATGTACAAAGGAATATCACTCAGACATGAAATCAATGTCATAAGGCTAGTAGAAGCAAGATGAGTGGATTTAGGTATGACGATTCTAAGTGAACTAAGTCACACAGAAAAAGACACTTATCATAAGCTATCACTTATAGAGGGAATGTAAAAACCGCTACACTTGAACTGAATTACAAAGGGAACAGAGTCACACGTTTAGAAAACACACTATGGCTGCTTAACGGGAAAGGTGAGGTGGGGTGATGCATAAAACAAGGGTTTCAAATTCGCTCAGATACCGTTCCATACACCCAATATGTAATAGACAAGGCCTACTCCTTGCTCAGTGAACTGGACTCAACACCCCCTATTCACCGCACAAGAATATATCTGACTAGTAATAATCGTAAAACCTATGTATTGATATCTCTCTGGAAGTGAGTCAAGTGGGTGTAAAGCCGCATAAACACAGCCGTGAAAAGCAGCTAAACCCCATTATAAAAATAAATTACTTTTAAAAACCCGTAAAACAAAGACAGTGAAAGAGAGAGAAATTCTTACAAAATTCGTTCAGGGGCTGTGATGCAACCTGGATTGACCATATCTAGACCCACAGCTGGATGAGACATAAGGTTGGACACTCTTGGGGCTGACAGGTTGGGTGAGGTTGGGTGAGCAAACGCAGACCCTTTAAAGTAATACTGCGTGGTACCCATCCCATGGGTCCCAAATCTCCAGGTTCAAGGGCATCTTCCTACATCGAAAACATGCATGAGAAACTCAGAAGATGGTACACCGTGTGATTTTGAAAGGTTTCTAAAACGCTCCACATTTCTCACCTCCTTGTGCTCGGGTTCGCCTTTCCAGCTACTTTACTAGCAATCTCCCTACTTGCAGAATCAGCACCTTTAAGCTCCTGATCCATACAGGTTGCAATTTGTCCTGAGGATGAACGGGAAGAGGGGCAACCAATGAGAGACTATATCTAGGTGTTGGGACAGGCACAGGTCACTCTATTTTCCCATTAGGAAGAAGAATTAACCACAGGCTCAGCCTGCTGCCCAGAAGCACAATAGCGCCTGAGGCAATACTGCGCTTTTGCGGCCAGCTCCCAAAAAAGCGAGTTGAAAAATGGAGCTCAGGGACACTGCAATTCACAAACCCGCAGAGTTATAAATGATAAGTCTCGTCCAAAAATATATTGAGGGAAGGCAACGAAGAGGATTTGAAAGCAAGGCAGAATTGCAGGAAACAGATTTCAGGAGGTAGATTCGAATTGCCTTTAAAGCACATGAAAAGCGGCAAAAGGTCGACAATGATGCCCTTGGCCAAAAAGGGCGTATGCGTTTTTTCCTGAATATATTCAGGAAAAAACGCATACGCCCTTTTTGGCCAACCAAGCAACCTGGAAAGGCAAATCAGCGCTACAAAGAAGTCTCGCTTCCCATCGGTCAAAAGGGCCATGCTAAAAAATTGTCAAAACCAGAAATGCAGGACAGGCCATGGAGAAATGGCAGCCTTGCTACGCTGATAGGCGGGATGTTAATTGCCAACAGCCACTCTGGAGAAGTGTACGGTGTGTCCTGAAACATCGAAAAAACACAGCTTAGGGAGCATAGGGCACGTCCACTCATGGGCGTATAAATTGGGAAAACTAAAAATCAGCAAGACACAGGCACCCCAAAGTTTAGGGCTGCTCTGTTGACAAGAACCTCCAGTTCATGACACCTTAAATATCCCAGGAAAGAGAAAAATGGATAAAGAAGTTGTGGTCCTTATGTACAATGGAATATCACTCAGACATGAAATCAATGTCATAAGGCTAGGAGAAGCAAGATGAGTGGATTTAGGTACGACAATTCCAAGTGAAATAAGTCACACAGAAAAAGACACTTATCATAAGGTATCACTTATAGAGGGAATGTAAAAACCGCTACACTTGAACTGAATTACAAAACAGAACAGAGTCACACGTTTAGAAAACACACTATGGCTGCTTAACGGGAAAGGTGAGGTGGGGTGATGCATAAAACAAGGGTTTCAAATTCGCTCAGATACCGTTCCATACACACAATATGTAATAAAAAAGACCTACTCCTTGCTCAGTGAACTGGACACAACACCCCCTATTCACCGCACAAGAATATACGTGACTAGTAAGAATCTTAAAACCTATGTATTGATACGTGTCTGGAAGTGAGTCAAGTGGGTGTAAAGCCGCTTAAACACAGCCGTGAAAAGCAGCTAAACCCCATTATAAAAATAAATTACTTTTAAAAACCCGTAAAACAAAGACAGTGAAAGAGAGAGAAATTTTACAAAATTCGTTCAGGGGCTGTGATGCAACCTGGATTGACCATATCTAGACCCACAGCTGGATGAGACATAAGGGTGGACACTCTTGGGGCTGAGAGGTTTGGTGAGGTTGGGTGAGCAAACGCAGACCCTTTAAAGTAATACTGCGTGGTACCCATCCCATGGGTCCCAAATCTCCAGGTTCAAGGGCATCTTCCTACATCGAAAACATGCATGAGAAACCCAGAAGATGGTACACCGTGTGATTTTGAAAGGTTTCCAAAATGAACCACATTTCTCATCTCCTTGTGCTGGGGTTCGCCTTTCCAGCTACTTTACTAGCAATCTCCCTACTTGGAGAATCAGCACCTTTAAGCTCCTGTTCCCTACAGGTTGCAATTTGTCCTGAGGATGAACGGGAAGAGGGGCAACCAATGAGAGACTAGATCTAGGTGTTGGGACAGGCACAGGTCACTCTTTTTTCCCAATAGGAAGAAGAATTAAACACAGGTTCAGCCTGCCGCCGGGAACCAGAATAGGGCCTGAGGCAATCCCGTGCTTTTGCGGCCAGCTCCCAAAAAAGACAGTTGAAAAATGGAGCTCAGGGGCACTGCAATTCACAAACCTGCTGAGTTATAAATGATAACTCTCGTCCACAAATATATTGAGGGAAGGCAACGAAGAGGATTTGAAAGCAAGGCAGAATTGCAGGAAACAGGTTTCAGGGGGTAGATTCGAATCGCCTTTAAAGCACATGAAAGGTGGCAAAACGTCGACAATGATGACCTTGGCCAAAAAGGGCGTATGCGTTGTTTCCTGAATATATTCAGGAAACAACGCATACGCCCTTTTTGGCCAACCAAGCAACCTGGAAAGGCAAATCAGCGCTACCAAGAATTCTTGCTTCCCATCGGTCAAAAGGGCCATGCTGCAAAAATTTTCAAAACCAGAAATGCAGGACAGGCCATGGAGAAATGGCAGCCTTGCTACGCTGATGGGAGGGATGTAAATTGCCAACAGCCACTCTGGAGAAGTGTACGGTGTGTCCTGAAACATCAAAAAAACACAGCTTAGGGAGCATAGGGCACGTCCACTCATGGGCGTATAAATTGGGAAAACTAAAAATCAGCAAGACACAGGCACCCCAAAGTTTAGGGCAGCTCTGTTGACAAGAACCTCCACTTCATGACACCGTAAATATCCCAGGAAAGAGAAAAATGGATAAAGAAGTTGTGGTCCTTATGTACAATGGAATATCACTCAGACATGAAATCAATGTCATAAGGCTAGTAGAAGCAAGATGAGTGGATTTAGGAACGACGATTCTAAGTGAAATAAGTCACACAGAAAAAGACACTTATCATAAGCTATCACTTAGAGAGGGAATGTAAAAACCGCTACACTTGAACTGAATTAAAAAACAGAACAGAGTCACACGTTTAGAAAACACACTATGGCTGCTTAACGGGAAAGGTGAGTTGGGGTGATGCATAAAACAAGGGTTTCAAATTCACTCAGATACCGTTCCATACACCCAATATGTAATAGACAAGACCAACTCCTTGCTCAGTGAACTGGACTCAACACCCCCTATTCACCGCACAATAATATGTCTGACTAGTAAGAATCGTAAAACCTATGTATTGATATCTCTCTGGAAGTGAGTCAAGTGGGTGTAAAGCCGCATAAACACAGCCGTGAAAGGCAGGTAAACCCCATTATAAAAATAAATTACTTTTAACATCCCGTAAAAGAAAGACAGTGAAAGAGAGAGAAATTCTTACATAATTCGTTCAGGGGCTTTGATGCAACCTGGATTGACCATATCTAGACCCACAGCTGGATGAGACATAAGGGTGGACACTCTTGGGGCTGAGAGGTTGGGTGAGGTTGGGTGAGCAAACGCAGAACCTTTAAAGTAATACTGCGTGGTACCCATCCCATGGGTCCCAAATCTCCAGGTTCAAGGGCATCTTCCTACATCGAAAACATGCATGAGAAACCCAGAATAAGGTACACCGTGTGATTTTGAAAGGTTTCCAAAACGCACCTCATTTCTCATCTCCTTGTGCTCGGGTTCGCCATTCCAGGTACTTTACTAGCAATCTCCCTACTTGGAGAATCAGCACCTTTAAGCTCCTGTTCTGTACAGGTTGCAATTTGTCCTGAGGATGAACGGGAAGAGGGGCAACCAATGAGAGACTAGATCTAGGTGTTGGGACAGGCACAGGTCACTCTATTTTCCCATCAGGATGAAGAATTAACCACAGGCTCAGCCTGCCCCCCGGAACCTGAATAGGGCCTGAGGCAATCCCGTGCTTTTGCGGCCAGCTCCCAAAAAAGACAGTTGAAAAATGGAGCTCAGGGTCACTGCCATTCACAAACCCGCAGAGTTATAAATGGTAACTCTCGTCCACAAATATATTGAGGGAAGGCAACGAAGAGGATTTGAAAGCAAGGCAGAATTGCAGGAAACATGTTTCAGGAGGTAGATACGAATCGCCTTTAAAGCACATGAAAAGTGGCAAAACGTCGACAGTGATGCCCTTGGCCAAAAAGGGCGTATGCGTTTTTTCCTGAATATATTCAGGAAAAAACGGATACGCCCTTTTTGGCCAACCAAGCAACCTGGAAAGGCAAATCAGCGCTACAAAGAAGTCTCGCTTCCCATCGGTCAAAAGGGCCATGCTGCAAAAAGTGTCAAAACCAGAAATGCAGGACAGGCCATGGAGAAATGGCAGCCTTGCTACGCTGATGGGCGGGATGTAAATTGCCAACAGCCACTCTGGAGAAGTGTACGGTGTGTCCTGAAACATCGAAAAAACAGCTTAGGGAGCATAGGGCACGTGCACTCATGGGCGTATAAATTGGGAAAACTAAAAATCAGCAAGACACAGGCACCCCAATGTTTAGGGCTGCTATGTTGACAAGAACCTCCACTTCATGACACCTTAAATATCCCAGGAAAGAGAAAAATGGATAAAGAAGTTGTGGTCCTTATGTACAAAGGAATATCACTCAGACATGAAATCAATGTCATAAGGCTAGTAGAAGCAAGATGAGTGGATTTAGGTATGACGATTCTAAGTGAACTAAGTCACACAGAAAAAGACACTTATCATAAGCTATCACTTATAGAGGGAATGTAAAAACCGCTACACTTGAACTGAATTACAAAGGGAACAGAGTCACACGTTTAGAAAACACACTATGGCTGCTTAACGGGAAAGGTGAGGTGGGGTGATGCATAAAACAAGGGTTTCAAATTCGCTCAGATACCGTTCCATACACCCAATATGTAATAGACAAGGCCTACTCCTTGCTCAGTGAACTGGAATCAACACCCCCTATTCACCGCACAAGAATATATCTGACTAGTAATAATCGTACAACCTATGTATTGATATCTCTCTGGAAGTGAGCCAAGTGGGTGTAAAGCCGCATAAACACAGCCGTGAAAGGCAGCTAAACCCCATAATAAAAATAAATTACTTTTAAAAACCCGTAAAAGAAAGACAGTGAAAGAGAGAGAAATTCTTACATAATTCGTTCAGGGGCTTTGATGCAACCTGGATTGACCATATCTAGACCCACAGCTGGATGAGACATAAGGGTGGATACTCTTGGGGCTGAGAGGTTGGGTGAGGTTGGGTGAGCAAACGCAGAACCTTTAAAGTAATACTGCGTGGTACCCATCCCATGGGTCCCAAATCTCCAGGTTCAAGGGCATCTTCCTACATCGAAAACATGCATGAGAAACCCAGAATAAGGTACACCGTGTGATTTTGAAAGGTTTCTAAAACGCACCTCATTTCTCATCTCCTTGTGCTCGGGTTCGCCATTCCAGGTACTTTATTAGCAATCTCCCTACTTGGACAATCTGCACCTTTAACCTCCTGTTCTGTACAGGTTGCAATTTTTCCTGAGGATGAACGGGAAGAGGGGCAACCAATGAGAGACTAGATCTAGGTGTTGGGACAGGCACAGGTCACTCTATTTTCCCATCAGGAAGAAGAATTAACCACAGGCTCAGCCTGCCCCCCGGAACCTGAATAGGGCCTGAGGCAATCCCGTGCTTTTGCGGCCAGCTCCCAAAAAAGACAGTTGAAAAATGGAGCTCAGGGGCACTGCCATTCACAAACCCGCAGAGTTATAAATGGTAACTCTTGTCCACAAATATATTGAGGGAAGGCAACGAAGAGGATTTGAAAGCAAGGCAGAATTGCAGGAAACATGTTTCAGGAGGTAGATTCGAATCGCCTTTAAAGCACATGAAAAGTGGCAAAACGTCGACAGTGATGCCCTTGGCCAAAAAGGGCGTATGCGTTTTTTCCTGAATATATTCAGGAAAAAACGCATACGCCCTTTTTGGCCAACCAAGCAACCTGGAAAGTCAAATCAGCGCTACAAAGAAGTCTCGCTTCCCATCGGTCAAAAGGGCCATGCTGCAAAAAGTGTCAAAACCAGAAATGCAGGACAGGCCATGGAGAAATGGCAGCCTTGCTACGCTGATGGGCGGGATGTAAATTGCCAACAGCCACTCTGGAGAAGTGTACGGTGTGTCCTGAAACATCGAAAAAACAGCTTAGGGAGCATAGGGAACGTGCACTCATGGGCGTATAAATTGGGAAAACTAAAAATCAGCAAGACACAGGCACCCCAATGTTTAGGGCTGCTATGTTGACAAGAACCTCCACTTCATGACACCTTAAATATCCCAGGAAAGAGAAAAATGGATAAAGAAGTTGTGGTCCTTATGTACAAAGGAATATCTCTCAGACATGAAATCAATGTCATAAGGCTAGTAGAAGCAAGATGAGTGGATTTAGTTATGACGATTCTAAGTGAACTAAGTCACACAGAAAAAGACACTTATCATAAGCTATCACTTATAGAGGGAATGTAAAAACCGCTACACTTGAACTGAATTACAAAGGGAACAGATTCACACGTTTAGAAAACACACTATGGCTGCTTAACGGGAAAGGTGAGGTGGGGTGATGCATAAAACAAGGGTTTCAAATTCGCTCAGATACCGTTCCATACACCCAATATGTAATAGACAAGGCCTGCTCCTTGCTCAGTGAACTGGACTCAACACCCCCTATTCACCGCACAAGAATATATCTGACTAGTAATAATCGTAAAACCTATGTATTGATATCTCTCTGGAAGTGAGCCAAGTGGGTGTAAAGCCGCATAAACACAGCCGTGAAAAGCAGCTAAACCCCATTATAAAAATAAATTACTATTAAAAAACCGTAAAACAAAGACAGTGAAAGAGAGAGAAATTCTTACAAAATTCGTTCAGGGGCTGTGATGCAACCTGGATTGACCATATCTAGACCCACACCTGGATGAGACATAAGGGTGGACACTCTTGGGGCTGAGAGTTTGGGTGAGGTTGGGTGAGCAAACTCAGACCCTTTAAAGTAATACTGCGTGGTACCCATCCCATGGGTCCCAAATCTCCAGGTTCAAGGGCATCTTCCTACATCGAAAACATGCATGAGAATCCCAGAAGATGGTACACCGTGTGATCGGGAAAGGTTTCTAAAACGCACCTCATTTCTCATCTCCTTGTGCTCGGGTTCGCCATTCCAGCTACTTTACTAGCAATCTCCCTTCTTGGAGAATCAGCACCTTTAACCTCCTGTTCTGTACAGGTTGCAATTTGTCCTGAGGATGAACGGGAAGAGGGGCAACCAATGAGAGACTAGATCTAGGTGTTGGGACAGGCACAGGTCACTCTATTTTCCCATCAGGAAGAAGAATTAACCACAGGCTCAGCCTGCCCCCCGGAACCTGAATAGGGCCTGAGGCAATCCCGTGCTTTTGCGGCCAGCTCCCAAAAAAGACAGTTGAAAAATGGAGCTCAGGGGCACTGCCATTCACAAACCCGCAGAGTTATAAATGGTAACTCTCGTCAACAAATATATTGAAGGAAGGCAACGAAGAGGATTTGAAAGCAAGGCAGAATTGCAGGAAACATGTTTCAGGAGGTAGATTCGAATCGCCTTTAAAGCACATGAAAAGTGGCAAAACGTCGACAGTGATGCCCTTGGCCAAAAAGGGCGTATGCGTTTTTTCCTGAATATATTCAGGAAAAAACGGATACGCCCTTTTTGGCCAACCAAGCAACCTGGAAAGGCAAATCAGCGCTACAAAGAAGTCTCGCTTCCCATCGGTCAAAAGGGCCATGCTGCAAAAAGTGTCAAAACCAGAAATGCAGGACAGGCCATGGAGAAATGGCAGCCTTGCTACGCTGATGGGCGGGATGTAAATTGCCAACAGCCACTCTGGAGAAGTGTACGGTGTGTCCTGAAACATCGAAAAAACAGCTTAGGGAGCATAGGGCAAGTGCACTCATGGGCGTATAAATTGGGAAAACTAAAAATCAGCAAGACACAGGCACCCCAATGTTTAGGGCTGCTATGTTGACAAGAACCTCCACTTCATGACACCTTAAATATCCCAGGAAAGAGAAAAATGGATAAAGAAGTTGTGGTCCTTATGTACAAAGGAATATCACTCAGACATGAAATCAATGTCATAAGGCTAGTAGAAGCAAGATGAGTGGATTTAGGTATGACGATTCTAAGTGAACTAAGTCACACAGAAAAAGACACTTATCAAAGGCTGTCACTTATAGAGGGAATGTAAAAACCGCTACATTTGAACTGAATTACAAAACAGAACAGAGTCACACGTTTAGAAAACACACTATGGCTGCTTAACGGGAAAGGTGAGGTGGGGTGATGCATAAAACAAGGGTTTCAAATTCGCTCAGATACCGTTCCATACACCCAATATGTAATAGACAAGACCTACTCCTTGCTCAGTGAACTGGACACAACACCCCCTATTCACCGCACAAGAATATACGTGACTAGTAAGAATCTTAAAACCTATGTATTGATACGTGTCTGGAAGTGAGTCAAGTGGGTGTAAAGCCGCTTAAACACAGCCGTGAAAAGCAGCTAAACCCCATTATAAAAATAAATTACTTTTAAAAACCCGTAAAACAAAGACAGTGAAATTCTTACAAAATTCGTTCAGGGGCTGTGATGCAACCTGGATTGACCATATCTAGACCCACAGCTGGATGAGACATAAGGTTGGACACTCTTGGGGCTGACAGGTTGGGTGAGGTTGGGTGAGCAAACGCAGACCCTTTAAAGTAATACTGCGTGGTACCCATCCCATGGGTCCCAAATCTCCAGGTTCAAGGGCATCTTCCTACATCGAAAACATGCATGAGAAACTCAGAAGATGGTACACCGTGTGATTTTGAAAGGTTTGTAAAACGCACCCCATTTCTCACCTCCTTGTGCTCGGGTTCGCCTTTCCAGCTACTTTACTAGCAATCTCCCTACTTGCAGAATCAGCACCTTTAAGCTCCTGATCCATACAGGTTGCAAATTGTCCTGAGGATGAACGGGAAGAGGGGCAACCAATGAGAGACTATATCTAGGTGTTGGGACAGGCACAGGTCACTCTATTTTCCCATCAGGAAGAAGAATTAACCACAGGCTCAGCCTGCTGCCCAGAAGCACAATAGCGCCTGAGGCAATACTGCGCTTTTGCGGCCAGCTCCCAAAAAAGCGAGTTGAAAAATGGAGCTCAGGGACACTGCAATTCACAAACCCGCAGAGTTATAAATGATAAGTCTCGTCCAAAAATATATTGAGGGAAGGCAACGAAGAGGATTTGAAAGCAAGGCAGAATTGCAGGAAACAGATTTCAGGAGGTAGATTCGAATTGCCTTTAAAGCACATGAAAAGCGGCAAAACGTCGACAATGATGCCCTTGGACAAAAAGGGCGTATGCGTTTTTTCCTGAATATATTCAGAAAAAAACGAATACGCCCTTTTTGGCCAACCAAGCAACCTGGAAAGGCAAATCAGCGCTACAAAGAAGTCTCGCTTCCCATCGGTCAAAAGGGCCATGCTAAAAAAGTGTCAAAACCAGAAATGCAGGACAGGCCATGGAGAAATGGCAGCCTTGCTACGCTGATAGGCGGGATGTTAATTGCCAACAGCCACTCTGGAGAAGTGTACGGTGTGTCCTGAAACATCGAAAAAACACAGCTTAGGGAGCATAGGGCACGTCCACTCATGGGCGTATAAATTGGGAAAACTAAAAATCAGCAAGACACAGGCACCCCAAAGTTTAGGGCTGCTCTGTTGACAAGAACCTCCAGTTCATGACACCTTAAATATCCCAGGAAAGAGAAAAATGGATAAAGAAGTTGTGGTCCTTATGTACAATGGAATATCACTCAGACATGAAATCAATGTCATAAGGCTAGGAGAAGCAAGATGAGTGGATTTAGGTACGACGATTCCAAGTGAAATAAGTCACACAGAAAAAGACACTTATCATAAGGTATCACTTATAGAGGGAATGTAAAAACCGCTACACTTGAACTGAATTACAAAACAGAACAGAGTCACACGTTTAGAAAACACACTATGGCTGCTTAACGGGAAAGGTGAGGTGGGGTGATGCATAAAACAAGGGTTTCAAATTCGCTCAGATACTGTTCCATACACACAATATGTAATAAAAAAGACCTACTCCTTGCTCAGTGAACTGGACACAACACCCCCTATTCACCGCACAAGAATATACGTGACTAGTAAGAATCTTAAAACCTATGTATTGATACGTGTCTGGAAGTGAGTCAAGTGGGTGTAAAGCCGCTTAAACACAGCCGTGAAAAGCAGCTAAACCCCATTATAAAAATAAATTACTTTTAAAAACCCGTAAAACAAAGACAGTGAAAGAGAGAGAAATTTTACAAAATTCGTTCAGGGGCTGTGATGCAACCTGGATTGACCATATCTAGACCCACAGCTGGATGAGACATAAGGGTGGACACTCTTGGGGCTGAGAGGTTTGGTGAGGTTGGGTGAGCAAACGCAGACCCTTTAAAGTAATACTGCGTGGTACCCATCCCATGGGTCCCAAATCTCCAGGTTCAAGGGCATCTTCCTACATCGAAAACATGCATGAGAAACCCAGAAGATGGTACACCGTGTGATTTTGAAAGGTTTCCAAAATGAACCACATTTCTCATCTCCTTGTGCTGGGGTTCGCCTTTCCAGCTACTTTACTAGCAATCTCCCTACTTGGAGAATCAGCACCTTTAAGCTCCTGTTCCCTACAGGTTGCAATTTGTCCTGAGGATGAACGGGAAGAGGGGCAACCAATGAGAGACTAGATCTAGGTGTTGGGACAGGCACAGGTCACTCTTTTTTCCCAATAGGAAGAAGAATTAAACACAGGTTCAGCCTGCCGCCGGGAACCAGAATAGGGCCTGAGGCAATCCCGTGCTTTTGCGGCCAGCTCCCAAAAAAGACAGTTGAAAAATGGAGCTCAGGGGCACTGCAATTCACAAACCTGCTGAGTTATAAATGATAACTCTCGTCCACAAATATATTGAGGGAAGGCAACGAAGAGGATTTGAAAGCAAGGCAGAATTGCAGGAAACAGGTTTCAGGGGGTAGATTCGAATCGCCTTTAAAGCACATGAAAGGTGGCAAAACGTCGACAATGATGACCTTGGCCAAAAAGGGCGTATGCGTTGTTTCCTGAATATATTCAGGAAACAACGCATACGCCCTTTTTGGCCAACCAAGCAACCTGGAAAGGCAAATCAGCGCTACCAAGAATTCTTGCTTCCCATCGGTCAAAAGGGCCATGCTGCAAAAATTTTCAAAACCAGAAATGCAGGACAGGCCATGGAGAAATGGCAGCCTTGCTACGCTGATGGGAGGGATGTAAATTGCCAACAGCCACTCTGGAGAAGTGTACGGTGTGTCCTGAAACATCAAAAAAACACAGCTTAGGGAGCATAGGGCACGTCCACTCATGGGCGTATAAATTGGGAAAACTAAAAATCAGCAAGACACAGGCACCCCAAAGTTTAGGGCAGCTCTGTTGACAAGAACCTCCACTTCATGACACCGTAAATATCCCAGGAAAGAGAAAAATGGATAAAGAAGTTGTGGTCCTTATGTACAATGGAATATCACTCAGACATGAAATCAATGTCATAAGGCTAGTAGAAGCAAGATGAGTGGATTTAGGAACGACGATTCTAAGTGAAATAAGTCACACAGAAAAAGACACTTATCATAAGCTATCACTTAGAGAGGGAATGTAAAAACCGCTACACTTGAACTGAATTAAAAAACAGAACAGAGTCACACGTTTAGAAAACACACTATGGCTGCTTAACGGGAAAGGTGAGTTGGGGTGATGCATAAAACAAGGGTTTCAAATTCACTCAGATACCGTTCCATACACCCAATATGTAATAGACAAGACCAACTCCTTGCTCAGTGAACTGGACTCAACACCCCCTATTCACCGCACAATAATATGTCTGACTAGTAAGAATCGTAAAACCTATGTATTGATATCTCTCTGGAAGTGAGTCAAGTGGGTGTAAAGCCGCATAAACACAGCCGTGAAAGGCAGGTAAACCCCATTATAAAAATAAATTACTTTTAAAATCCCGTAAAAGAAAGACAGTGAAAGAGAGAGAAATTCTTACATAATTCGTTCAGGGGCTTTGATGCAACCTGGATTGACCATATCTAGACCCACAGCTGGATGAGACATAAGGGTGGACACTCTTGGGGCTGAGAGGTTGGGTGAGGTTGGGTGAGCAAACGCAGAACCTTTAAAGTAATACTGCGTGGTACCCATCCCATGGGTCCCAAATCTCCAGGTTCAAGGGCATCTTCCTACATCGAAAACATGCATGAGAAACCCAGAATAAGGTACACCGTGTGATTTTGAAAGGTTTCCAAAACGCACCTCATTTCTCATCTCCTTGTGCTCGGGTTCGCCATTCCAGGTACTTTACTAGCAATCTCCCTACTTGGAGAATCAGCACCTTTAACCTCCTGTTCTGTACAGGTTGCAATTTGTCCTGAGGATGAACGGGAAGAGGGGCAACCAATGAGAGACTAGATCTAGGTGTTGGGACAGGCACAGGTCACTCTATTTTCCCATCAGGATGAAGAATTAACCACAGGCTCAGCCTGCCCCCCGGAACCTGAATAGGGCCTGAGGCAATCCCGTGCTTTTGCGGCCAGCTCCCAAAAAAGACAGTTGAAAAATGGAGCTCAGGGTCACTGCCATTCACAAACCCGCAGAGTTATAAATGGTAACTCTCGTCCACAAATATATTGAGGGAAGGCAACGAAGAGGATTTGAAAGCAAGGCAGAATTGCAGGAAACATGTTTCAGGAGGTAGATACGAATCGCCTTTAAAGCACATGAAAAGTGGCAAAACGTCGACAGTGATGCCCTTGGCCAAAAAGGGCGTATGCGTTTTTTCCTGAATATATTCAGGAAAAAACGGATACGCCCTTTTTGGCCAACCAAGCAACCTGGAAAGGCAAATCAGCGCTACAAAGAAGTCTCGCTTCCCATCGGTCAAAAGGGCCATGCTGCAAAAAGTGTCAAAACCAGAAATGCAGGACAGGCCATGGAGAAATGGCAGCCTTGCTACGCTGATGGGCGGGATGTAAATTGCCAACAGCCACTCTGGAGAAGTGTACGGTGTGTCCTGAAACATCGAAAAAACAGCTTAGGGAGCATAGGGCACGTGCACTCATGGGCGTATAAATTGGGAAAACTAAAAATCAGCAAGACACAGGCACCCCAATGTTTAGGGCTGCTATGTTGACAAGAACCTCCACTTCATGACACCTTAAATATCCCAGGAAAGAGAAAAATGGATAAAGAAGTTGTGGTCCTTATGTACAAAGGAATATCACTCAGACATGAAATCAATGTCATAAGGCTAGTAGAAGCAAGATGAGTGGATTTAGGTATGACGATTCTAAGTGAACTAAGTCACACAGAAAAAGACACTTATCATAAGCTATCACTTATAGAGGGAATGTAAAAACCGCTACACTTGAACTGAATTACAAAGGGAACAGAGTCAAACGTTTAGAAAACACACTATGGCTGCTTAACGGGAAAGGTGAGGTGGGGTGATGCATAAAACAAGGGTTTCAAATTCGCTCAGATACCGTTCCATACACCCAATATGTAATAGACAAGGCCTACTCCTTGCTCAGTGAACTGGAATCAACACCCCCTATTCACCGCACAAGAATATATCTGACTAGTAATAATCGTAAAACCTATGTATTGATATCTCTCTGGAAGTGAGCCAAGTGGGTGTAAAGCCGCATAAACACAGCCGTGAAAGGCAGCTAAACCCCATAATAAAAATAAATTACTTTTAAAAACCCGTAAAAGAAAGACAGTGAAAGAGAGAGAAATTCTTACATAATTCGTTCAGGGGCTTTGATGCAACCTGGATTGACCATATCTAGACCCACAGCTGGATGAGACATAAGGGTGGATACTCTTGGGGCTGAGAGGTTGGGTGAGGTTGGGTGAGCAAACGCAGAACCTTTAAAGTAATACTGCGTGGTACCCATCCCATGGGTCCCAAATCTCCAGGTTCAAGGGCATCTTCCTACATCGAAAACATGCATGAGGAACCCAGAATAAGGTACACCGTGTGATTTTGAAAGGTTTCTAAAACGCACCTCATTTCTCATCTCCTTGTGCTCGGGTTCGCCATTCCAGGTACTTTACTAGCAATCTCCCTTCTTGGAGAATCAGCACCTTTAACCTCCTGTTCTGTACAGGTTGCAATTTGTCCTGAGGATGAACGGGAAGAGGGGCAACCAATGAGAGACTAGATCTAGGTGTTGGGACAGGCACAGGTCACTCTATTTTCCCATCAGGAAGAAGAATTAACCACAGGCTCAGCCTGCCCCCCGGAACCTGAATAGGGCCTGAGGCAATCCCGTGCTTTTGCGGCCAGCTCCCAAAAAAGACAGTTGAAAAATGGAGCTCAGGGGCACTGCCATTCACAAACCCGCAGAGTTATAAATGGTAACTCTCGTCAACAAATATATTGAGGGAAGGCAACGAAGAGGATTTGAAAGCAAGGCAGAATTGCAGGAAACATGTTTCAGGAGGTAGATTCGAATCGCCTTTAAAGCACATGAAAAGTGGCAAAACGTCGACAGTGATGCCCTTGGCCAAAAAGGGCGTATGCGTTTTTTCCTGAATATATTCAGGAAAAAACGCATACGCCCTTTTTGGCCAACCAAGCAACCTGGAAAGTCAAATCAGCGCTACAAAGAAGTCTCGCTTCCCATCGGTCAAAAGGCCCATGCTGCAAAAAGTGTCAAAACCAGAAATGCAGGACAGGCCATGGAGAAATGGCAGCCTTGCTACGCTGATGGGCGGGATGTAAATTGCCAACAGCCACTCTGGAGAAGTGTACGGTGTGTCCTGAAACATCGAAAAAACAGCTTAGGGAGCATAGGGCAAGTGCACTCATGGGCGTATAAATTGGGAAAACTAAAAATCAGCAAGACACAGGCACCCCAATGTTTAGGGCTGCTATGTTGACAAGAACCTCCACTTCATGACACCTTAAATATCCCAGGAAAGAGAAAAATGGATAAAGAAGTTGTGGTCCTTATGTACAAAGGAATATCACTCAGACATGAAATCAATGTCATAAGGCTAGTAGAAGCAAGATGAGTGGATTTAGGTATGACGATTCTAAGTGAACTAAGTCACACAGAAAAAGACACTTATCATAAGCTATCACTTATAGAGGGAATGTAAAAACCGCTACACTTGAACTGAATTACAAAGGGAACAGAGTCACACGTTTAGAAAACACACTATGGCTGCTTAACGGGAAAGGTGAGGTGGGGTGATGCATAAAACAAGGGTTTCAAATTCGCTCAGATACCGTTCCATACACCCAATATGTAATAGACAAGGCCTACTCCTTGCTCAGTGAACTGGACTCAACACCCCCTATTCACCGCACAAGAATATATCTGACTAGTAATAATCGTAAAACCTATGTATTGATATCTCTCTGGAAGTGAGTCAAGTGGGTGTAAAGCCGCATAAACACAGCCGTGAAAAGCAGCTAAACCCCATTATAAAAATAAATTACTTTTAAAAACCCGTAAAACAAAGACAGTGAAAGAGAGAGAAATTCTTACAAAATTCGTTCAGGGGCTGTGATGCAACCTGGATTGACCATATCTAGACCCACAGCTGGATGAGACATAAGGTTGGACACTCTTGGGGCTGACAGGTTGGGTGAGGTTGGGTGAGCAAACGCAGACCCTTTAAAGTAATACTGCGTGGTACCCATCCCATGGGTCCCAAATCTCCAGGTTCAAGGGCATCTTCCTACATCGAAAACATGCATGAGAAACTCAGAAGATGGTACACCGTGTGATTTTGAAAGGTTTCTAAAACGCTCCCCATTTCTCACCTCCTTGTGCTCGGGTTCGCCTTTCCAGCTACTTTACTAGCAATCTCCCTACTTGCAGAATCAGCACCTTTAAGCTCCTGATCCATACAGGTTGCAATTTGTCCTGAGGATGAACGGGAAGAGGGGCAACCAATGAGAGACTATATCTAGGTGTTGGGACAGGCACAGGTCACTCTATTTTCCCATTAGGAAGAAGAATTAACCACAGGCTCAGCCTGCTGCCCAGAAGCACAATAGCGCCTGAGGCAATACTGCGCTTTTGCGGCCAGCTCCCAAAAAAGCGAGTTGAAAAATGGAGCTCAGGGACACTGCAATTCACAAACCCGCAGAGTTATAAATGATAAGTCTCGTCCAAAAATATATTGAGGGAAGGCAACGAAGAGGATTTGAAAGCAAGGCAGAATTGCAGGAAACAGATTTCAGGAGGTAGATTCGAATTGCCTTTAAAGCACATGAAAAGCGGCAAAACGTCGACAATGATGCCCTTGGCCAAAAAGGGCGTATGCGTTTTTTCCTGAATATATTCAGGAAAAAACGCATACGCCCTTTTTGGCCAACCAAGCAACCTGGAAAGGCAAATCAGCGCTACAAAGAAGTCTCGCTTCCCATCGGTCAAAAGGGCCATGCTAAAAAAGTGTCAAAACCAGAAATGCAGGACAGGCCATGGAGAAATGGCAGCCTTGCTACGCTGATAGGCGGGATGTTAATTGCCAACAGCCACTCTGGAGAAGTGTACGGTGTGTCCTGAAACATCGAAAAAACACAGCTTAGGGAGCATAGGGCACGTCCACTCATGGGCGTATAAATTGGGAAAACTAAAAATCAGCAAGACACAGGAACCCCAAAGTTTAGGGCTGCTCTGTTGACAAGAACCTCCAGTTCATGACACCTTAAATATCCCAGGAAAGAGAAAAATGGATAAAGAAGTTGTGGTCCTTATGTACAATGGAATATCACTCAGACATGAAATCAATGTCATAAGGATAGGAGAAGCAAGATGAGTGGATTTAGGTACGACGATTCCAAGTAAAATAAGTCACACAGAAAAAGACACTTATCATAAGGTATCACTTATAGAGGGAATGTAAAAACCGCTACACTTGAACTGAATTACAAAACAGAACAGAGTCACACGTTTAGAAAACACACTATGGCTGCTTAACGGGAAAGGTGAGGTGGGGTGATGCATAAAACAAGGGTTTCAAATTCGCTCAGATACCGTTCCATACACCCAATATGTAATAGACAAGACCTACTCCTTGCTCAGTGAACTGGACACAACACCCCCTATTCACCGCACAAGAATATACGTGACTAGTAAGAATCTTAAAACCTATGTATTGATACGTGTCTGGAAGTGAGTCAAGTGGGTGTAAAGCCGCTTAAACACAGCCGTGAAAAGCAGCTAAACCCCATTATAAAAATAAATTACTTTTAAAAACCCGTAAAACAAAGACAGTGAAATTCTTACAAAATTCGTTCAGGGGCTGTGATGCAACCTGGATTGACCATATCTAGACCCACAGCTGGATGAGACATAAGGTTGGACACTCTTGGGGCTGACAGGTTGGGTGAGGTTGGGTGAGCAAACGCAGACCCTTTAAAGTAATACTGCGTGGTACCCATCCCATGGGTCCCAAATCTCCAGGTTCAAGGGCATCTTCCTACATCGAAAACATGCATGAGAAACTCAGAAGATGGTACACCGTGTGATTTTGAAAGGTTTCTAAAACGCACCCCATTTCTCACCTCCTTGTGCTCGGGTTCGCCTTTCCAGCTACTTTACTAGCAATCTCCCTACTTGCAGAATCAGCACCTTTAAGCTCCTGATCCATACAGGTTGCAAATTGTCCTGAGGATGAACGGGAAGAGGGGCAACCAATGAAAGACTATATCTAGGTGTTGGGACAGGCACAGGTCACTCTATTTTCCCATCAGGAAGAAGAATTAACCACAGGCTCAGCCTGCTGCCCAGAAGCACAATAGCGCCTGAGGCAATACTGCGCTTTTGCGGCCAGCTCCCAAAAAAGCGAGTTGAAAAATGGAGCTCAGGGACACTGCAATTCACAAACCCGCAGAGTTATAAATGATAAGTCTCGTCCAAAAATATATTGAGGGAAGGCAACGAAGAGGATTTGAAAGCAAGGCAGAATTGCAGGAAACAGATTTCAGGAGGTAGATTCGAATTGCCTTTAAAGCACATGAAAAGCGGCAAAACGTCGACAATGATGCCCTTGGACAAAAAGGGCGTATGCGTTTTTTCCTGAATATATTCAGGAAAAAACGCATACGCCCTTTTTGGCCAACCAAGCAACCTGGAAAGGCAAATCAGCGCTACAAAGAAGTCTCGCTTCCCATCGGTCAAAAGGGCCATGCTAAAAAAGTGTCAAAACCAGAAATGCAGGACAGGCCATGGAGAAATGGCAGCCTTGCTACGCTGATAGGCGGGATGTTAATTGCCAACAGCCACTCTGGAGAAGTGTACGGTGTGTCCTGAAACATCGAAAAAACACAGCTTAGGGAGCATAGGGCACGTCCACTCATGGGCGTATAAATTGGGAAAACTAAAAATCAGCAAGACACAGGCACCCCAAAGTTTAGGGCTGCTCTGTTGACAAGAACCTCCAGTTCATGACACCTTAAATATCCCAGGAAAGAGAAAAATGGATAAAGAAGTTGTGGTCCTTATGTACAATGGAATATCACTCAGACATGAAATCAATGTCATAAGGCTAGGAGAAGCAAGATGAGTGGATTTAGGTACGACGATTCCAAGTGAAATAAGTCACACAGAAAAAGACACTTATCATAAGGTATCACTTATAGAGGGAATGTAAAAACCGCTACACTTGAACTGAATTACAAAACAGAACAGAGTCACACGTTTAGAAAACACACTATGGCTGCTTAACGGGAAAGGTGAGGTGGGGTGATGCATAAAACAAGGGTTTCAAATTCGCTCAGATACTGTTCCATACACACAATATGTAATAAAAAAGACCTACTCCTTGCTCAGTGAACTGGACACAACACCCCCTATTCACCGCACAAGAATATACGTGACTAGTAAGAATCTTAAAACCTATGTATTGATATCTCTCTGGAAGTGAGTCAAGTGAGTGTAAATCCGCATAAACACAGCCGTGAAAAGCAGCTAAACCCCATTATAAAAATAAATTACTTTTAAAAACCCGTAAAACAAAGACAGTGAAAGAGAGAGAAATTTTACAAAATTCGTTCAGGGGCTGTGATGCAACCTGGATTGACCATATCTAGACCCACAGCTGGATGAGACATAAGGGTGGACACTCTTGGGGCTGAGAGGTTTGGTGAGGTTGGGTGAGCAAACGCAGACCCTTTAAAGTAATACTGCGTGGTACCCATCCCATGGGTCCCAAATCTCCAGGTTCAAGGGCATCTTCCTACATCGAAAACATGCATGAGAAACCCAGAAGATGGTACACCGTGTTATTTTGAAAGGTTTCCAAAATGAACCACATTTCTCATCTCCTTGTGCTGGGGTTCGCCTTTCCAGCTACTTTACTAGCAATCTCCCTACTTGGAGAATCAGCACCTTTAAGCTCCTGTTCCCTACAGGTTGCAATTTGTCCTGAGGATGAACGGGAAGAGGGGCAACCAATGAGAGACTAGATCTAGGTGTTGGGACAGGCACAGGTCACTCTTTTTTCCCAATAGGAAGAAGAATTAAACACAGGTTCAGCCTGCCGCCGGGAACCAGAATAGGGCCTGAGGCAATCCCGTGCTTTTGCGGCCAGCTCCCAAAAAAGACAGTTGAAAAATGGAGCTCAGGGGCACTGCAATTCACAAACCTGCTGAGTTATAAATGATAACTCTCGTCCACAAATATATTGAGGGAAGGCAACGAAGAGGATTTGAAAGCAAGGCAGAATTGCAGGAAACAGGTTTCAGGGGGTAGATTCGAATCGCCTTTAAAGCACATGAAAGGTGGCAAAACGTCGACAATGATGACCTTGGCCAAAAAGGGCGTATGCGTTGTTTCCTGAATATATTCAGGAAACAACGCATACGCCCTTTTTGGCCAACCAAGCAACCTGGAAAGGCAAATCAGCGCTACCAAGAATTCTTGCTTCCCATCGGTCAAAAGGGCCATGCTGCAAAAATTTTCAAAACCAGAAATGCAGGACAGGCCATGGAGAAATGGCAGCCTTGCTACGCTGATGGGAGGGATGTAAATTGCCAACAGCCACTCTGGAGAAGTGTACGGTGTGTCCTGAAACATCAAAAAAACACAGCTTAGGGAGCATAGGGCACGTCCACTCATGGGCGTATAAATTGGGAAAACTAAAAATCAGCAAGACACAGGCACCCCAAAGTTTAGGGCAGCTCTGTTGACAAGAACCTCCACTTCATGACACCGTAAATATCCCAGGAAAGAGAAAAATGGATAAAGAAGTTGTGGTCCTTATGTACAATGGAATATCACTCAGACATGAAATCAATGTCATAAGGCTAGTAGAAGCAAGATGAGTGGATTTAGGAACGACGATTCTAAGTGAAATAAGTCACACAGAAAAAGACACTTATCATAAGCTATCACTTAGAGAGGGAATGTAAAAACCGCTACACTTGAACTGAATTAAAAAACAGAACAGAGTCACACGTTTAGAAAACACACTATGGCTGCTTAACGGGAAAGGTGAGTTGGGGTGATGCATAAAACAAGGGTTTCAAATTCACTCAGATACCGTTCCATACACCCAATATGTAATAGACAAGACCAACTCCTTGCTCAGTGAACTGGACTCAACACCCCCTATTCACCGCACAATAATATGTCTGACTAGTAAGAATCGTAAAACCTATGTATTGATATCTCTCTGGAAGTGAGTCAAGTGGGTGTAAAGCCGCATAAACACAGCCGTGAAAGGCAGCTAAACCCCATTATAAAAATAAATTACTTTTAAAATCCCGTAAAAGAAAGACAGTGAAAGAGAGAGAAATTCTTACATAATTCGTTCAGGGGCTTTGATGCAACCTGGATTGACCATATCTAGACCCACAGCTGGATGAGACATAAGGGTGGACACTCTTGGGGCTGAGAGGTTGGGTGAGGTTGGGTGAGCAAACGCAGAACCTTTAAAGTAATACTGCGTGGTACCCATCCCATGGGTCCCAAATCTCCAGGTTCAAGGGCATCTTCCTACATCGAAAACATGCATGAGAAACCCAGAATAAGGTACACCGTGTGATTTTGAAAGGTTTCCAAAACGCACCTCATTTCTCATCTCCTTGTGCTCGGGTTCGCCATTCCAGGTACTTTACTAGCAATCTCCCTACTTGGAGAATCAGCACCTTTAACCTCCTGTTCTGTACAGGTTGCAATTTGTCCTGAGGATGAACGGGAAGAGGGGCAACCAATGAGAGACTAGATCTAGGTGTTGGGACAGGCACAGGTCACTCTATTTTCCCATCAGGATGAAGAATTAACCACAGGCTCAGCCTGCCCCCCGGAACCTGAATAGGGCCTGAGGCAATCCCGTGCTTTTGCGGCCAGCTCCCAAAAAAGACAGTTGAAAAATGGAGCTCAGGGTCACTGCCATTCACAAACCCGCAGAGTTATAAATGGTAACTCTCGTCCACAAATATATTGAGGGAAGGCAACGAAGAGGATTTGAAAGCAAGGCAGAATTGCAGGAAACATGTTTCAGGAGGTAGATACGAATCGCCTTTAAAGCACATGAAAAGTGGCAAAACGTCGACAGTGATGCCCTTGGCCAAAAAGGGCGTATGCGTTTTTTCCTGAATATATTCAGGAAAAAACGGATACGCCCTTTTTGGCCAACCAAGCAACCTGGAAAGGCAAATCAGCGCTACAAAGAAGTCTCGCTTCCCATCGGTCAAAAGGGCCATGCTGCAAAAAGTGTCAAAACCAGAAATGCAGGACAGGCCATGGAGAAATGGCAGCCTTGCTACGCTGATGGGCGGGATGTAAATTGCCAACAGCCACTCTGGAGAAGTGTACGGTGTGTCCTGAAACATCGAAAAAACAGCTTAGGGAGCATAGGGCACGTGCACTCATGGGCGTATAAATTGGGAAAACTAAAAATCAGCAAGACACAGGCACCCCAATGTTTAGGGCTGCTATGTTGACAAGAACCTCCACTTCATGACACCTCAAATATCCCAGGAAAGAGAAAAATGGATAAAGAAGTTGTGGTCCTTATGTACAAAGGAATATCACTCAGACATGAAATCAATGTCATAAGGCTAGTAGAAGCAAGATGAGTGGATTTAGGTATGACGATTCTAAGTGAACTAAGTCACACAGAAAAAGACACTTATCATAAGCTATCACTTATAGAGGGAATGTAAAAACCGCTACACTTGAACTGAATTACAAAGGGAACAGAGTCAAACGTTTAGAAAACACACTATGGCTGCTTAACGGGAAAGGTGAGGTGGGGTGATGCATAAAACAAGGGTTTCAAATTCGCTCAGATACCGTTCCATACACCCAATATGTAATAGACAAGGCCTACTCCTTGCTCAGTGAACTGGAATCAACACCCCCTATTCACCGCACAAGAATATATCTGACTAGTAATAATCGTAAAACCTATGTATTGATATCTCTCTGGAAGTGAGCCAAGTGGGTGTAAAGCCGCATAAACACAGCCGTGAAAGGCAGCTAAACCCCATAATAAAAATAAATTACTTTTAAAAACCCGTAAAAGAAAGACAGTGAAAGAGAGAGAAATTCTTACATAATTCGTTCAGGGGCTTTGATGCAACCTGGATTGACCATATCTAGACCCACAGCTGGATGAGACATAAGGGTGGATACTCTTGGGGCTGAGAGGTTGGGTGAGGTTGGGTGAGCAAACGCAGAACCTTTAAAGTAATACTGCGTGGTACCCATCCCATGGGTCCCAAATCTCCAGGTTCAAGGGCATCTTCCTACATCGAAAACATGCATGAGGAACCCAGAATAAGGTACACCGTGTGATTTTGAAAGGTTTCTAAAACGCACCTCATTTCTCATCTCCTTGTGCTCGGGTTCGCCATTCCAGGTACTTTACTAGGAATCTCCCTTCTTGGAGAATCAGCACCTTTAACCTCCTGTTCTGTACAGGTTGCAATTTGTCCTGAGGATGAACGGGAAGAGGGGCAACCAATGAGAGACTAGATCTAGGTGTTGGGACAGGCACAGGTCACTCTATTTTCCCATCAGGAAGAAGAATTAACCACAGGCTCAGCCTGCCCCCCGGAACCTGAATAGGGCCTGAGGCAATCCCGTGCTTTTGCGGCCAGCTCCCAAAAAAGACAGTTGAAAAATGGAGCTCAGGGGCACTGCCATTCACAAACCCGCAGAGTTATAAATGGTAACTCTCGTCAACAAATATATTGAGGGAAGGCAACGAAGAGGATTTGAAAGCAAGGCAGAATTGCAGGAAACATGTTTCAGGAGGTAGATTCGAATCGCCTTTAAAGCACATGAAAAGTGGCAAAACGTCGACAGTGATGCCCTTGGCCAAAAAGGGCGTATGCGTTTTTTCCTGAATATATTCAGGAAAAAACGCATACGCCCTTTTTGGCCAACCAAGCAACCTGGAAAGTCAAATCAGCGCTACAAAGAAGTCTCGCTTCCCATCGGTCAAAAGGCCCATGCTGCAAAAAGTGTCAAAACCAGAAATGCAGGACAGGCCATGGAGAAATGGCAGCCTTGCTACGCTGATGGGAGGGATGTAAATTGCCAACAGCCACTCTGGAGAAGTGTACGGTGTGTCCTGAAACATCGAAAAAACAGCTTAGGGAGCATAGGGCAAGTGCACTCATGGGCGTATAAATTGGGAAAACTAAAAATCAGCAAGACACAGGCACCCCAATGTTTAGGGCTGCTATGTTGACAAGAACCTCCACTTCATGACACCTTAAATATCCCAGGAAAGAGAAAAATGGATAAAGAAGTTGTGGTCCTTATGTACAAAGGAATATCACTCAGACATGAAATCAATGTCATAAGGCTAGGAGAAGCAAGATGAGTGGATTTAGGTATGACGATTCTAAGTGAACTAAGTCACACAGAAAAAGACACTTATCATAAGCTATCACTTATAGAGGGAATGTAAAAACCGCTACACTTGAACTGAATTACAAAGGGAACAGAGTCACACGTTTAGAAAACACACTATGGCTGCTTAACGGGAAAGGTGAGGTGGGGTGATGCATAAAACAAGGGTTTCAAATTCGCTCAGATACCGTTCCATACACCCAATATGTAATAGACAAGGCCTACTCCTTGCTCAGTGAACTGGACTCAACACCCCCTATTCACCGCACAAGAATATATCTGACTAGTAATAATCGTAAAACCTATGTATTGATATCTCTCTGGAAGTGAGTCAAGTGGGTGTAAAGCCGCATAAACACAGCCGTGAAAAGCAGCTAAACCCCATTATAAAAATAAATTACTTTTAAAAACCCGTAAAACAAAGACAGTGAAAGAGAGAGAAATTCTTACAAAATTCGTTCAGGGGCTGTGATGCAACCTGGATTGACCATATCTAGACCCACAGCTGGATGAGACATAAGGTTGGACACTCTTGGGGCTGACAGGTTGGGTGAGGTTGGGTGAGCAAACGCAGACCCTTTAAAGTAATACTGCGTGGTACCCATCCCATGGGTCCCAAATCTCCAGGTTCAAGGGCATCTTCCTACATCGAAAACATGCATGAGAAACTCAGAAGATGGTACACCGTGTGATTTTGAAAGGTTTCTAAAACGCTCCCCATTTCTCACCTCCTTGTGCTCGGGTTCGCCTTTCCAGCTACTTTACTAGCAATCTCCCTACTTGCAGAATCAGCACCTTTAAGCTCCTGATCCATACAGGTTGCAATTTGTCCTGAGGATGAACGGGAAGAGGGGCAACCAATGAGAGACTATATCTAGGTGTTGGGACAGGCACAGGTCACTCTATTTTCCCATTAGGAAGAAGAATTAACCACAGGCTCAGCCTGCTGCCCAGAAGCACAATAGCGCCTGAGGCAATACTGCGCTTTTGCGGCCAGCTCCCAAAAAAGCGAGTTGAAAAATGGAGCTCAGGGACACTGCAATTCACAAACCCGCAGAGTTATAAATGATAAGTCTCGTCCAAAAATATATTGAGGGAAGGCAACGAAGAGGATTTGAAAGCAAGGCAGAATTGCAGGAAACAGATTTCAGGAGGTAGATTCGAATTGCCTTTAAAGCACATGAAAAGCGGCAAAAGGTCGACAATGATGCCCTTGGCCAAAAAGGGCGTATGCGTTTTTTCCTGAATATATTCAGGAAAAAACGCATACGCCCTTTTTGGCCAACCAAGCAACCTGGAAAGGCAAATCAGCGCTACAAAGAAGTCTCGCTTCCCATCGGTCAAAAGGGCCATGCTAAAAAAGTGTCAAAACCAGAAATGCAGGACAGGCCATGGAGAAATGGCAGCCTTGCTACGCTGATAGGCGGGATGTTAATTGCCAACAGCCACTCTGGAGAAGTGTACGGTGTGTCCTGAAACATCGAAAAAACACAGCTTAGGGAGCATAGGGCACGTCCACTCATGGGCGTATAAATTGGGAAAACTAAAAATCAGCAAGACACAGGCACCCCAAAGTTTAGGGCTGCTCTGTTGACAAGAACCTCCAGTTCATGACACCTTAAATATCCCAGGAAAGAGAAAAATGGATAAAGAAGTTGTGGTCCTTATGTACAATGGAATATCACTCAGACATGAAATCAATGTCATAAGGATAGGAGAAGCAAGATGAGTGGATTTAGGTACGACGATTCCAAGTGAAATAAGTCACACAGAAAAAGACACTTATCATAAGGTATCACTTATAGAGGGAATGTAAAAACCGCTACACTTGAACTGAATTACAAAACAGATCAGAGTCACACGTTTAGAAAACACACTATGGCTGCTTAACGGGAAAGGTGAGGTGGGGTGATGCATAAAACAAGGGTTTCAAATTCGCTCAGATACCGTTCCATACACCCAATATGTAATAGACAAGACCTACTCCTTGCTCAGTGAACTGGACACAACACCCCCTATTCACCGCACAAGAATATACGTGACTAGTAAGAATCTTAAAACCTATGTATTGATACGTGTCTGGAAGTGAGTCAAGTGGGTGTAAAGCCGCTTAAACACAGCCGTGAAAAGCAGCTAAACCCCATTATAAAAATAAATTACTTTTAAAAACCCGTAAAACAAAGACAGTGAAATTCTTACAAAATTCGTTCAGGGGCTGTGATGCAACCTGGATTGACCATATCTAGACCCACAGCTGGATGAGACATAAGGTTGGACACTCTTGGGGCTGACAGGTTGGGTGAGGTTGGGTGAGCAAACGCAGACCCTTTAAAGTAATACTGCATGGTACCCATCCCATGGGTCCCAAATCTCCAGGTTCAAGGGCATCTTCCTACATCGAAAACATGCATGAGAAACTCAGAAGATGGTACACCGTGTGATTTTGAAAGGTTTCTAAAACGCACCCCATTTCTCACCTCCTTGTGCTCGGGTTCGCCTTTCCAGCTACTTTACTAGCAATCTCCCTACTTGCAGAATCAGCACCTTTAAGCTCCTGATCCATACAGTTTGCAAATTGTCCTGAGGATGAACGGGAAGAGGGGCAACCAATGAAAGACTATATCTAGGTGTTGGGACAGGCACAGGTCACTCTATTTTCCCATCAGGAAGAAGAATTAACCACAGGCTCAGCCTGCTGCCCAGAAGCACAATAGCGCCTGAGGCAATACTGCGCTTTTGCGGCCAGCTCCCAAAAAAGCGAGTTGAAAAATGGAGCTCAGGGACACTGCAATTCACAAACCCGCAGAGTTATAAATGATAAGTCTCGTCCAAAAATATATTGAGGGAAGGCAACGAAGAGGATTTGAAAGCAAGGCAGAATTGCAGGAAACAGATTTCAGGAGGTAGATTCGAATTGCCTTTAAAGCACATGAAAAGCGGCAAAACGTCGACAATGATGCCCTTGGCCAAAAAGGGCGTATGCGTTTTTTCCTGAATATATTCAGGAAAAAACGCATACGCCCTTTTTGGCCAACCAAGCACCCTGGAAAGGCAAATCAGCGCTACAAAGAAGTCTCGCTTCCCATCGGTCAAAAGGGCCATGCTAAAAAAGTGTCAAAACCAGAAATGCAGGACAGGCCATGGAGAAATGGCAGCCTTGCTACGCTGATAGGCGGGATGTTAATTGCCAACAGCCACTCTGGAGAAGTGTACGGTGTGTCCTGAAACATCGAAAAAACACAGCTTAGGGAGCATAGGGCACGTCCACTCATGGGCGTATAAATTGGGAAAACTAAAAATCAGCAAGACACAGGCACCCCAAAGTTTAGGGCTGCTCTGTTGACAAGAACCTCCAGTTCATGACACCTTAAATATCCCAGGAAAGAGAAAAATGGATAAAGAAGTTGTGGTCCTTATGTACAATGGAATATCACTCAGACATGAAATCAATGTCATAAGGCTAGGAGAAGCAAGATGAGTGGATTTAGGTACGACGATTCCAAGTGAAATAAGTCACACAGAAAAAGACACTTATCATAAGGTATCACTTATAGAGGGAATGTAAAAACCGCTACACTTGAACTGAATTACAAAACAGAACAGAGTCACACGTTTAGAAAACACACTATGGCTGCTTAACGGGAAAGGTGAGGTGGGGTGATGCATAAAACAAGGGTTTCAAATTCGCTCAGATACCGTTCCATACACACAATATGTAATAAAAAAGACCTACTCCTTGCTCAGTGAACTGGACACAACACCCCCTATTCACCGCACAAGAATATACGTGACTAGTAAGAATCTTAAAACCTATGTATTGATACGTGTCTGGAAGTGAGTCAAGTGTGTGTAAAGCCGCTTAAACACAGCCGTGAAAAGCAGCTAAACCCCATTATAAAAATAAATTACTTTTAAAAACCCGTAAAACAAAGACAGTGAAAGAGAGAGAAATTTTACAAAATTCGTTCAGGGGCTGTGATGCAACCTGGATTGACCATATCTAGACCCACAGCTGGATGAGACATAAGGGTGGACACTCTTGGGGCTGAGAGGTTTGGTGAGGTTGGGTGAGCAAACGCAGACCCTTTAAAGTAATACTGCGTGGTACCCATCCCATGGGTCCCAAATCTCCAGGTTCAAGGGCATCTTCCTACATCGAAAACATGCATGAGAAACCCAGAAGATGGTACACCGTGTGATTTTGAAAGGTTTCCAAAATGAACCACATTTCTCATCTCCTTGTGCTGGGGTTCGCCTTTCCAGCTACTTTACTAGCAATCTCCCTACTTGGAGAATCAGCACCTTTAAGCTCCTGTTCCCTACAGGTTGCAATTTGTCCTGAGGATGAACGGGAAGAGGGGCAACCAATGAGAGACTAGATCTAGGTGTTGGGACAGGCACAGGTCACTCTTTTTTCCCAATAGGAAGAAGAATTAAACACAGGTTCAGCCTGCCGCCGGGAACCAGAATAGGGCCTGAGGCAATCCCGTGCTTTTGCGGCCAGCTCCCAAAAAAGACAGTTGAAAAATGGAGCTCAGGGGCACTGCAATTCACAAACCGGCTGAGTTATAAATGATAACTCTCGTCCACAAATATATTGAGGGAAGGCAACGAAGAGGATTTGAAAGCAAGGCAGAATTGCAGGAAACAGGTTTCAGGGGGTAGATTCGAATCGCCTTTAAAGCACATGAAAGGTGGCAAAACGTCGACAATGATGACCTTGGCCAAAAAGGGCGTATGCGTTGTTTCCTGAATATATTCAGGAAACAACGCATACACCCTTTTTGGCCAACCAAGCAACCTGGAAAGGCAAATCAGCGCTACCAAGAATTCTTGCTTCCCATCGGTCAAAAGGGCCATGCTGCAAAAATTTTCAAAACCAGAAATGCAGGACAGGCCATGGAGAAATGGCAGCCTTGCTACGCTGATGGGAGGGATGTAAATTGCCAACAGCCACTCTGGAGAAGTGTACGGTGTGTCCTGAAACATCAAAAAAACACAGCTTAGGGAGCATAGGGCACGTGCACTCATGGGCGTATAAATTGGGAAAACTAAAAATCAGCAAGACACAGGCACCCCAAAGTTTAGGGCAGCTCTGTTGACAAGAACCTCCACTTCATGACACCGTAAATATCCCAGGAAAGAGAAAAATGGATAAAGAAGTTGTGGTCCTTATGTACAATGGAATATCACTCAGACATGAAATCAATGTCATAAGGCTAGTAGAAGCAAGATGAGTGGATTTAGGAACGACGATTCTAAGTGAAATAAGTCACACAGAAAAAGACACTTATCATAAGCTATCACTTAGAGAGGGAATGTAAAAACCGCTACACTTGAACTGAATTAAAAAACAGAACAGAGTCACACGTTTAGAAAACACACTATGGCTGCTTAACGGGAAAGGTGAGTTGGGGTGATGCATAAAACAAGGGTTTCAAATTCACTCAGATACCGTTCCATACACCCAATATGTAATAGACAAGACCAACTCCTTGCTCAGTGAACTGGACTCAACACCCCCTATTCACCACACAATAATATGTCTGACTAGTAAGAATCGTAAAACCTATGTATTGATATCTCTCTGGAAGTGAGTCAAGTGGGTGTAAAGCCGCATAAACACAGCCGTGAAAGGCAGGTAAACCCCATTATAAAAATAAATTACTTTTAAAATCCCGTAAAAGAAAGACAGTGAAAGAGAGAGAAATTCTTACATAATTCGTTCAGGGGCTTTGATGCAACCTGGATTGACCATATCTAGACCCACAGCTGGATGAGACATAAGGGTGGACACTCTTGGGGCTGAGAGGTTGGGTGAGGTTGGGTGAGCAAACGCAGAACCTTTAAAGTAATACTGCGTGGTACCCATCCCATGGGTCCCAAATCTCCAGGTTCAAGGGCATCTTCCTACATCGAAAACATGCATGAGAAACCCAGAATAAGGTACACCGTGTGATTTTGAAAGGTTTCCAAAACGCACCTCATTTCTCATCTCCTTGTGCTCGGGTTCGCCATTCCAGGTACTTTACTAGCAATCTCCCTACTTGGAGAATCAGCACCTTTAACCTCCTGTTCTGTACAGGTTGCAATTTGTCCTGAGGATGAACGGGAAGAGGGGCAACCAATGAGAGACTAGATCTAGGTGTTGGGACAGGCACAGGTCACTCTATTTTCCCATCAGGATGAAGAATTAACCACAGGCTCAGCCTGCCCCCCGGATCCTGAATAGGGCCTGAGGCAATCCCGTGCTTTTGCGGCCAGCTCCCAAAAAAGACAGTTGAAAAATGGAGCTCAGGGTCACTGCCATTCACAAACCCGCAGAGTTATAAATGGTAACTCTCGTCCACAAATATATTGAGGGAAGGCAACGAAGAGGATTTGAAAGCAAGGCAGAATTGCAGGAAACATGTTTCAGGAGGTAGATACGAATCGCATTTAAAGCACATGAAAAGTGGCAAAACGTCGACAGTGATGCCCTTGGCCAAAAAGGGCGTATGCGTTTTTTCCTGAATATATTCAGGAAAAAACGGATACGCCCTTTTTGGCCAACCAAGCAACCTGGAAAGGCAAATCAGCGCTACAAAGAAGTCTCGCTTCCCATCGGTCAAAAGGGCCATGCTGCAAAAAGTGTCAAAACCAGAAATGCAGGACAGGCCATGGAGAAATGGCAGCCTTGCTACGCTGATGGGCGGGATGTAAATTGCCAACAGCCACTCTGGAGAAGTGTACGGTGTGTCCTGAAACATCGAAAAAACAGCTTAGGGAGCATAGGGAACGTGCACTCATGGGCGTATAAATTGGGAAAACTAAAAATCAGCAAGACACAGGCACCCCAATGTTTAGGGCTGCTATGTTGACAAGAACCTCCACTTCATGACACCTTAAATATCCCAGGAAAGAGAAAAATGGATAAAGAAGTTGTGGTCCTTATGTACAAAGGAATATCTCTCAGACATGAAATCAATGTCATAAGGCTAGTAGAAGCAAGATGAGTGGATTTAGTTATGACGATTCTAAGTGAACTAAGTCACACAGAAAAAGACACTTATCATAAGCTATCACTTATAGAGGGAATGTAAAAACCGCTACACTTGAACTGAATTACAAAGGGAACAGATTCACACGTTTAGAAAACACACTATGGCTGCTTAACGGGAAAGGTGAGGTGGGGTGATGCATAAAACAAGGGTTTCAAATTCGCTCAGATACCGTTCCATACACCCAATATGTAATAGACAAGGCCTGCTCCTTGCTCAGTGAACTGGACTCAACACCCCCTATTCACCGCACAAGAATATATCTGACTAGTAATAATCGTAAAACCTATGTATTGATATCTCTCTGGAAGTGAGCCAAGTGGGTGTAAAGCCGCATAAACACAGCCGTGAAAAGCAGCTAAACCCCATTATAAAAATAAATTACTATTAAAAAACCGTAAAACAAAGGCAGTGAAAGAGAGAGAAATTCTTACAAAATTCGTTCAGGGGCTGTGATGCAACCTGGATTGACCATATCTAGACCCACACCTGGATGAGACATAAGGGTGGACACTCTTGGGGCTGAGAGGTTGGGTGAGGTTGGGTGAGCAAACTCAGACCCTTTAAAGTAATACTGCGTGGTACCCATCCCATGGGTCCCAAATCTCCAGGTTCAAGGGCATCTTCCTACATCGAAAACATGCATGAGAATCCCAGAAGATGGTACACCGTGTGATCGGGAAAGGTTTCTAAAACGCACCTCATTTCTCATCTCCTTGTGCTCGGGTTCGCCATTCCAGCTACTTTACTAGCAATCTCCCTTCTTGGAGAATCAGCACCTTTAACCTCCTGTTCTGTACAGGTTGCAATTTGTCCTGAGGATGAACGGGAAGAGGGGCAACCAATGAGAGACTAGATCTAGGTGTTGGGACAGGCACAGGTCACTCTATTTTCCCATCAGGAAGAAGAATTAACCACAGGCTCAGCCTGCCCCCCGGAACCTGAATAGAGCCTGAGGCAATCCCGTGCTTTTGCGGCCAGCTCCCAAAAAAGACAGTTGAAAAATGGAGCTCAGGGGCACTGCCATTCACAAACCCGCAGAGTTATAAATGGTAACTCTCGTCAACAAATATATTGAGGGAAGGCAACGAAGAGGATTTGAAAGCAAGGCAGAATTGCAGGAAACAGATTTCAGGAGGTAGATTCGAATCGCCTTTAAAGCACATGAAAAGTGGCAAAACGTCGACAGTGATGCCCTTGGCCAAAAAGGGCGTATGCGTTTTTTCCTGAATATATTCAGGAAAAAACGGATACGCCCTTTTTGGCCAACCAAGCAACCTGGAAAGGCAAATCAGCGCTACAAAGAAGTCTCGCTTCCCATCGGTCAAAAGGGCCATGCTGCAAAAAGTGTCAAAACCAGAAATGCAGGACAGGCCATGGAGAAATGGCAGCCTTGCTACGCTGATGGGCGGGATGTAAATTGCCAACAGCCACTCTGGAGAAGTGTACGGTGTGTCCTGAAACATCGAAAAAACAGCTTAGGGAGCATAGGGCAAGTGCACTCATGGGCGTATAAATTGGGAAAACTAAAAATCAGCAAGACACAGGCACCCCAATGTTTAGGGCTGCTATGTTGACAAGAACCTCCACTTCATGACACCTTAAATATCCCAGGAAAGAGAAAAATGGATAAAGAAGTTGTGGTCCTTATGTACAAAGGAATATCACTCAGACATGAAATCAATGTCATAAGGCTAGTAGAAGCAAGATGAGTGGATTTAGGTATGACGATTCTAAGTGAACTAAGTCACACAGAAAAAGACACTTATCAAAGGCTGTCACTTATAGAGGGAATGTAAAAACCGCTACATTTGAACTGAATTACAAAACAGAACAGAGTCACACGTTTAGAAAACACACTATGGCTGCTTAACGGGAAAGGTGAGGTGGGGTGATGCATAAAACAAGGGTTTCAAATTCGCTCAGATACCGTTCCATACACCCAATATGTAATAGACAAGACCTACTCCTTGCTCAGTGAACTGGACACAACACCCCCTATTCACCGCACAAGAATATACGTAACTAGTAAGAATCTTAAAACCTATGTATTGATACGTGTCTGGAAGTGAGTCAAGTGGGTGTAAAGCCGCTTAAACACAGCCGTGAAAAGCAGCTAAACCCCATTATAAAAATAAATTACTTTTAAAAACCCGTAAAACAAAGACAGTGAAATTCTTACAAAATTCGTTCAGGGGCTGTGATGCAACCTGGATTGACCATATCTAGACCCACAGCTGGATGAGGCATAAGGTTGGACACTCTTGGGGCTGACAGGTTGGGTGAGGTTGGGTGAGCAAATGCAGACCCTTTAAAGTAATACTGCGTTGTACCCATCCCATGGGTCCCAAATCTCCAGGTTCAAGGGCATCTTCCTACATCGAAAACATGCATGAGAAACTCAGAAGATGGTACACCGTGTGATTTTGAAAGGTTTCTAAAACGCACCCCATTTCTCACCTCCTTGTGCTCGGGTTCGCCTTTCCAGCTACTTTACTAGCAATCTCCCTACTTGCAGAATCAGCACCTTTAAGCTCCTGATCCATACAGGTTGCAAATTGTCCTGAGGATGAACGGGAAGAGGGGCAACCAATGAGAGACTATATCTAGGTGTTGGGACAGGCCCAGGTCACTCTATTTTCCCATCAGGAAGAAGAATTAACCACAGGCTCAGCCTGCTGCCCAGAAGCACAATAGCGCCTGAGGCAATACTGCGCTTTTGCGGCCAGCTCCCAAAAAAGCGAGTTGAAAAATGGAGCTCAGGGACACTGCAATTCACAAACCCGCAGAGTTATAAATGATAAGTCTCGTCCAAAAATATATTGAGGGAAGGCAACGAAGAGGATTTGAAAGCAAGGCAGAATTGCAGGAAACAGATTTCAGGAGGTAGATTCGAATTGCCTTTAAAGCACATGAAAAGCGGCAAAACGTCGACAATGATGCCCTTGGACAAAAAGGGCGTATGCGTTTTTTCCTGAATATATTCAGAAAAAAACGCATACGCCCTTTTTGGCCAACCAAGCAACCTGGAAAGGCAAATCAGCGCTACAAAGAAGTCTCGCTTCCCATCGGTCAAAAGGGCCATGCTAAAAAAGTGTCAAAACCAGAAATGCAGGACAGGCCATGGAGAAATGGCAGCCTTGCTACGCTGATAGGCGGGATGTTAATTGCCAACAGCCACTCTGGAGAAGTGTACGGTGTGTCCTGAAACATCGAAAAAACACAGCTTAGGGAGCATAGGGCACGTCCACTCATGGGCGTATAAATTGGGAAAACTAAAAATCAGCAAGACACAGGCACCCCAAAGTTTAGGGCTGCTCTGTTGACAAGAACCTCCAGTTCATGACACCTTAAATATCCCAGGAAAGAGAAAAATGGATAAAGAAGTTGTGGTCCTTATGTACAATGGAATATCACTCAGACATGAAATCAATGTCATAAGGCTAGGAGAAGCAAGATGAGTGGATTTAGGTACGACGATTCCAAGTGAAATAAGTCACACAGAAAAAGACACTTATCATAAGGTATCACTTATAGAGGGAATGTAAAAACCGCTACACTTGAACTGAATTACAAAACAGAACAGAGTCACACGTTTAGAAAACACACTATGGCTGCTTAACGGGAAAGGTGAGGTGGGGTGATGCATAAAACAAGGGTTTCAAATTCGCTCAGATACTGTTCCATACACACAATATGTAATAAAAAAGACCTACTCCTTGCTCAGTGAACTGGACACAACACCCCCTATTCACCGCACAAGAATATACGTGACTAGTAAGAATCTTAAAACCTATGTATTGATACGTGTCTGGAAGTGAGTCAAGTGGGTGTAAAGCCGCTTAAACACAGCCGTGAAAAGCAGCTAAACCCCATTATAAAAATAAATTACTTTTAAAAACCCGTAAAACAAAGACAGTGAAAGAGAGAGAAATTTTACAAAATTCGTTCAGGGGCTGTGATGCAACCTGGATTGACCATATCTAGACCCACAGCTGGATGAGACATAAGGGTGGACACTCTTGGGGCTGAGAGGTTTGGTGAGGTTGGGTGAGCAAACGCAGACCCTTTAAAGTAATACTGCGTGGTACCCATCCCATGGGTCCCAAATCTCCAGGTTCAAGGGCATCTTCCTACATCAAAAACATGCATGAGAAACCCAGAAGATGGTACACCGTGTGATTTTGAAAGGTTTCCAAAATGAACCACATTTCTCATCTCCTTGTGCTGGGGTTCGCCTTTCCAGCTACTTTACTAGCAATCTCCCTACTTGGAGAATCAGCACCTTTAAGCTCCTGTTCCCTACAGGTTGCAATTTGTCCTGAGGATGAACGGGAAGAGGGGCAACCAATGAGAGACTAGATCTAGGTGTTGGGACAGGCACAGGTCACTCTTTTTTCCCAATAGGAAGAAGAATTAAACACAGGTTCAGCCTGCCGCCGGGAACCAGAATAGGGCCTGAGGCAATCCCGTGCTTTTGCGGCCAGCTCCCAAAAAAGACAGTTGAAAAATGGAGCTCAGGGGCACTGCAATTCACAAACCTGCTGAGTTATAAATGATAACTCTCGTCCACAAATATATTGAGGGAAGGCAACGAAGAGGATTTGAAAGCAAGGCAGAATTGCAGGAAACAGGTTTCAGGGGGTAGATTCGAATCGCCTTTAAAGCACATGAAAGGTGGCAAAACGTCGACAATGATGACCTTGGCCAAAAAGGGCGTATGCGTTGTTTCCTGAATATATTCAGGAAACAACGCATACGCCCTTTTTGGCCAACCAAGCAACCTGGAAAGGCAAATCAGCGCTACCAAGAATTCTTGCTTCCCATCGGTCAAAAGGGCCATGCTGCAAAAATTTTCAAAACCAGAAATGCAGGACAGGCCATGGAGAAATGGCAGCCTTGCTACGCTGATGGGAGGGATGTAAATTGCCAACAGCCACTCTGGAGAAGTGTACGGTGTGTCCTGAAACATCAAAAAAACACAGCTTAGGGAGCATAGGGCACGTCCACTCATGGGCGTATAAATTGGGAAAACTAAAAATCAGCAACACACAGGCACCCCAAAGTTTAGGGCAGCTCTGTTGACAAGAACCTCCACTTCATGACACCGTAAATATCCCAGGAAAGAGAAAAATGGATAAAGAAGTTGTGGTCCTTATGTACAATGGAATATCACTCAAACATGAAATCAATGTCATAAGGCTAGTAGAAGCAAGATGAGTGGATTTAGGAACGACGATTCTAAGTGAACTAAGTCACACAGAAAAAGACACTTATCATAAGCTATCACTTAGAGAGGGAATGTAAAAACCGCTACACTTGAACTGAATTAAAAAACAGAACAGAGTCACACGTTTAGAAAACACACTATGGCTGCTTAACGGGAAAGGTGAGTTGGGGTGATGCATAAAACAAGGGTTTCAAATTCACTCAGATACCGTTCCATACACCCAATATGTAATAGACAAGAACAACTCCTTGCTCAGTGAACTGGACTCAACACCCCCTATTCACCGCACAATAATATGTCTGACTAGTAAGAATCGTAAAACCTATGTATTGATATCTCTCTGGAAGTGAGTCAAGTGGGTGTAAAGCCGCATAAACACAGCCGTGAAAGGCAGCTAAACCCCATTATAAAAATAAATTACTTTTAAAATCCCGTAAAAGAAAGACAGTGAAAGAGAGAGAAATTCTTACATAATTCGTTCAGGGGCTTTGATGCAACCTGGATTGACCATATCTAGACCCACAGCTGGATGAGACATAAGGGTGGACACTCTTGGGGCTGAGAGGTTGGGTGAGGTTGGGTGAGCAAACGCAGAACCTTTAAAGTAATACTGCGTGGTACCCATCCCATGGGTCCCAAATCTCCAGGTTCAAGGGCATCTTCCTACATCGAAAACATGCATGAGAAACCCAGAATAAGGTACACCGTGTGATTTGAAAGGTTTCCAAAACGCACCTCATTTCTCATCTCCTTGTGCTCGGGTTCGCCATTCCAGGTACTTTACTAGCAATCTCCCTACTTGGAGAATCAGCACCTTTAACCTCCTGTTCTGTACAGGTTGCAATTTGTCCTGAGGATGAACGGGAAGAGGGGCAACCAATGAGAGACTAGATCTAGGTGTTGGGACAGGCACAGGTCACTCTATTTTCCCATCAGGATGAAGAATTAACCACAGGCTCAGCCTGCCCCCCGGAACCTGAATAGGGCCTGAGGCAATCCCGTGCTTTTGCGGCCAGCTCCCAAAAAAGACAGTTGAAAAATGGAGCTCAGGGTCACTGCCATTCACAAACCCGCAGAGTTATAAATGGTAACTCTCGTCCACAAATATATTGAGGGAAGGCAACGAAGAGGATTTGAAAGCAAGGCAGAATTGCAGGAAACATGTTTCAGGAGGTAGATACGAATCGCCTTTAAAGCACATGAAAAGTGGCAAAACGTCGACAGTGATGCCCTTGGCCAAAAAGGGCGTATGCGTTTTTTCCTGAATATATTCAGGAAAAAACGGATACGCCCTTTTTGGCCAACCAAGCAACCTGGAAAGGCAAATCAGCGCTACAAAGAAGTCTCGCTTCCCATCGGTCAAAAGGGCCATGCTGCAAAAAGT
This sequence comes from Eschrichtius robustus, assembly GCF_028021215.1. NCBI lineage: Eukaryota > Metazoa > Chordata > Mammalia > Artiodactyla > Eschrichtiidae > Eschrichtius > Eschrichtius robustus. The sequence goes on from NW_027175204.1 coordinate 641,510, forward strand.
GTCAAAACCAGAAATGCAGGACAGGCCATGGAGAAATGGCAGCCTTGCTACGCTGATGGGCGGGATGTAAATTGCCAACAGCCACTCTGGAGAAGTGTACGGTGTGTCCTGAAACATCGAAAAAACAGCTTAGGGAGCATAGGGCACGTGCACTCATGGGCGTATAAATTGGGAAAACTAAAAATCAGCAAGACACAGGCACCCCAATGTTTAGGGCTGCTATGTTGACAAGAACCTCCACTTCATGACACCTTAAATATCCCAGGAAAGAGAAAAATGGATAAAGAAGTTGTGGTCCTTATGTACCAAGGAATATCACTCAGACATGAAATCAATGTCATAAGGCTAGTAGAAGCAAGATGAGTGGATTTAGGTATGACGATTCTAAGTGAACTAAGTCACACAGAAAAAGACACTTATCATAAGCTATCACTTATAGAGGGAATGTAAAAACCGCTACACTTGAACTGAATTACAAAGGGAACAGAGTCAAACGTTTAGAAAACACACTATGGCTGCTTAACGGGAAAGGTGAGGTGGGGTGATGCATAAAACAAGGGTTTCAAATTCGCTCAGATACCGTTCCATACACCCAATATGTAATAGACAAGGCCTACTCCTTGCTCAGTGAACTGGAATCAACACCCCCTATTCACCGCACAAGAATATATCTGACTAGTAATAATCGTAAAACCTATGTATTGATATCTCTCTGGAAGTGAGCCAAGTGGGTGTAAAGCCGCATAAACACAGCCGTGAAAGGCAGCTAAACCCCATAATAAAAATAAATTACTTTTAAAAACCCGTAAAAGAAAGACAGTGAAAGAGAGAGAAATTCTTACATAATTCGTTCAGGGGCTTTGATGCAACCTGGATTGACCATATCTAGACCCACAGCTGGATGAGACATAAGGGTGGATACTCTTGGGGCTGAGAGGTTGGGTGAGGTTGGGTGAGCAAACGCAGAACCTTTAAAGTAATACTGCGTGTTACCCATCCCATGGGTCCCAAATCTCCAGGTTCAAGGGCATCTTCCTACATCGAAAACATGCATGAGGAACCCAGAATAAGGTACACCGTGTGATTTTGAAAGGTTTCTAAAACGCACCTCATTTCTCATCTCCTTGTGCTCGGGTTCGCCATTCCAGGTACTTTACTAGCAATCTCCCTACTTGGAGAATCTGCACCTTTAACCTCCTGTTCTGTACAGGTTGCAATTTGTCCTGAGGATGAACGGGAAGAGGGGCAACCAATGAGAGACTAGATCTAGGTGTTGGGACAGGCACAGGTCACTCTATTTTCCCATCAGGAAGAAGAATTAACCACAGGCTCAGCCTGCCCCCCGGAACCTGAATAGGGCCTGAGGCAATCCCGTGCTTTTGCGGCCAGCTCCCAAAAAAGACAGTTGAAAAATGGAGCTCAGTGGCACTGCCATTCACAAACCCGCAGAGTTATAAATGGTAACTCTTGTCCACAAATATATTGAGGGAAGGCAACGAAGAGGATTTGAAAGCAAGGCAGAATTGCAGGAAACATGTTTCAGGAGGTAGATTCGAATCGCCTTTAAAGCACATGAAAAGTGGCAAAACGTCGACAGTGATGCCCTTGGCCAAAAAGGGCGTATGCGTTTTTTCCTGAATATATTCAGGAAAAAACGCATACGCCCTTTTTGGCCAACCAAGCAACCTGGAAAGTCAAATCAGCGCTACAAAGAAGTCTCGCTTCCCATCGGTCAAAAGGCCCATGCTGCAAAAAGTGTCAAAACCAGAAATGCAGGACAGGCCATGGAGAAATGGCAGCCTTGCTACGCTGATGGGCGGGATGTAAATTGCCAACAGCCACTCTGGAGAAGTGTACGGTGTGTCCTGAAACATCGAAAAAACAGCTTAGGGAGCATAGGGAACGTGCACTCATGGGCGTATAAATTGGGAAAACTAAAAATCAGCAAGACACAGGCACCCCAATGTTTAGGGCTGCTATGTTGACAAGAACCTCCACTTCATGACACCTTAAATATCCCAGGAAAGAGAAAAATGGATAAAGAAGTTGTGGTCCTTATGTACAAAGGAATATCTCTCAGACATGAAATCAATGTCATAAGGCTAGTAGAAGCAAGATGAGTGGATTTAGTTATGACGATTCTAAGTGAACTAAGTCACACAGAAAAAGACACTTATCATAAGCTATCACTTATAGAGGGAATGTAAAAACCGCTACACTTGAACTGAATTACAAAGGGAACAGATTCACACGTTTAGAAAACACACTATGGCTGCTTAACGGGAAAGGTGAGGTGGGGTGATGCATAAAACAAGGGTTTCAAATTCGCTCAGATACCGTTCCATACACCCAATATGTAATAGACAAGGCCTGCTCCTTGCTCAGTGAACTGGACTCAACACCCCCTATTCACCGCACAAGAATATATCTGACTAGTAATAATCGTAAAACCTATGTATTGATATCTCTCTGGAAGTGAGCCAAGTGGGTGTAAAGCCGCATAAACACAGCCGTGAAAAGCAGCTAAACCCCATTATAAAAATAAATTACTATTAAAAAACCGTAAAACAAAGACAGTGAAAGAGAGAGAAATCCTTACAAAATTCGTTCAGGGGCTGTGATGCAACCTGGATTGACCATATCTAGACCCACACCTGGATGAGACATAAGGGTGGACACTCTTGGGGCTGAGAGGTTGGGTGAGGTTGGGTGAGCAAACTCAGACCCTTTAAAGTAATACTGCGTGGTACCCATCCCATGGGTCCCAAATCTCCAGGTTCAAGGGCATCTTCCTACATCGAAAACATGCATGAGAATCCCAGAAGATGGTACACCGTGTGATCGGGAAAGGTTTCTAAAACGCACCTCATTTCTCATCTCCTTGTGCTCGGGTTCGCCATTCCAGCTACTTTACTAGCAATCTCCCTTCTTGGAGAATCAGCACCTTTAACCTCCTGTTCTGTACAGGTTGCAATTTGTCCTGAGGATGAACGGGAAGAGGGGCAACCAATGAGAGACTAGATCTAGGTGTTGGGACAGGCACAGGTCACTCTATTTTCCCATCAGGAAGAAGAATTAACCACAGGCTCAGCCTGCCCCCCGGAACCTGAATAGGGCCTGAGGCAATCCCGTGCTTTTGCGGCCAGCTCCCAAAAAAGACAGTTGAAAAATGGAGCTCAGGGGCACTGCCATTCACAAACCCGCAGAGTTATAAATGGTAACTCTCGTCCACAAATATATTGAGGGAAGGCAACGAAGAGGATTTGAAAGCAAGGCAGAATTGCAGGAAACATGTTTCAGGAGGTAGATTCGAATCGCCTTTAAAGCACATGAAAAGTGGCAAAACGTCGACAGTGATGCCCTTGGCCAAAAAGGGCGTATGCGTTTTTTCCTGAATATATTCAGGAAAAAACGGATACGCCCTTTTTGGCCAACCAAGCAACCTGGAAAGGCAAATCAGCGCTACAAAGAAGTCTCGCTTCCCATCGGTCAAAAGGGCCATGCTGCAAAAAGTGTCAAAACCAGAAATGCAGGACAGGCCATGGAGAAATGGCAGCCTTGCTACGCTGATGGGCGGGATGTAAATTGCCAACAGCCACTCTGGAGAAGTGTACGGTGTGTCCTGAAACATCGAAAAAACAGCTTAGGGAGCATAGGGCAAGTGCACTCATGGGCGTATAAATTGGGAAAACTAAAAATCAGCAAGACACAGGCACCCCAATGTTTAGGGCTGCTATGTTGACAAGAACCTCCACTTCATGACACCTTAAATATCCCAGGAAAGAGAAAAATGGATAAAGAAGTTGTGGTCCTTATGTACAAAGGAATATCACTCAGACATGAAATCAATGTCATAAGGCTAGTAGAAGCAAGATGAGTGGATTTAGGTATGACGATTCTAAGTGAACTAAGTCACACAGAAAAAGACACTTATCAAAGGCTGTCACTTATAGAGGGAATGTAAAAACCGCTACATTTGAACTGAATTACAAAACAGAACAGAGTCACACGTTTAGAAAACACACTATGGCTGCTGAACGGGAAAGGTGAGGTGGGGTGATGCATAAAACAAGGGTTTCAAATTCGCTCAGATACCGTTCCATACACCCAATATGTAATAGACAAAACCTACTCCTTGCTCAGTGAACTGGACACAACACCCCCTATTCACCGCACAAGAATATACGTGACTAGTAAGAATCTTAAAACCTATGTATTGATACGTGTCTGGAAGTGAGTCAAGTGGGTGTAAAGCCGCTTAAACACAGCCGTGAAAAGCAGCTAAACCCCATTATAAAAATAAATTACTTTTAAAAACCCGTAAAACAAAGACAGTGAAATTCTTACAAAATTCGTTCAGGGGCTGTGATGCAACCTGGATTGACCATATCTAGACCCACAGCTGGATGAGACATAAGGTTGGACACTCTTGGGGCTGACAGGTTGGGTGAGGTTGGGTGAGCAAACGCAGACCCTTTAAAGTAATACTGCGTGGTACCCATCCCATGGGTCCCAAATCTCCAGGTTCAAGGGCATCTTCCTACATCGAAAACTTGCATGAGAAACTCAGAAGATGGTACACCGTGTGATTTTGAAAGGTTTCTAAAACGCACCCCATTTCTCACCTCCTTGTGCTCGGGTTCGCCTTTCCAGCTACTTTACTAGCAATCTCCCTACTTGCAGAATCAGCACCTTTAAGCTCCTGATCCATACAGGTTGCAAATTGTCCTGAGGATGAACGGGAAGAGGGGCAACCAATGAGAGACTATATCTAGGTGTTGGGACAGGCCCAGGTCACTCTATTTTCCCATCAGGAAGAAGAATTAACCACAGGCTCAGCCTGCTGCCCAGAAGCACAATAGCGCCTGAGGCAATACTGCGCTTTTGCGGCCAGCTCCCAAAAAAGCGAGTTGAAAAATGGAGCTCAGGGACACTGCAATTCACAAACCCGCAGAGTTATAAATGATAAGTCTCGTCCAAAAATATATTGAGGGAAGGCAACGAAGAGGATTTGAAAGCAAGGCAGAATTGCAGGAAACAGATTTCAGGAGGTAGATTCGAATTGCCTTTAAAGCACATGAAAAGCGGCAAAACGTCGACAATGATGCCCTTGGACAAAAAGGGCGTATGCGTTTTTTCCTGAATATATTCAGGAAAAAACGCATACGCCCTTTTTGGCCAACCAAGCAACCTGGAAAGGCAAATCAGCGCTACAAAGAAGTCTCGCTTCCCATCGGTCAAAAGGGCCATGCTAAAAAAGTGTCAAAACCAGAAATGCAGGACAGGCCATGGAGAAATGGCAGCCTTGCTACGCTGATAGGCGGGATGTTAATTGCCAACAGCCACTCTGGAGAAGTGTACGGTGTGTCCTGAAACATCGAAAAAACACAGCTTAGGGAGCATAGGGCACGTCCACTCATGGGCGTATAAATTGGGAAAACTAAAAATCAGCAAGACACAGGCACCCCAAAGTTTAGGGCTGCTCTGTTGACAAGAACCTCCAGTTCATGACACCTTAAATATCCCAGGAAAGAGAAAAATGGATAAAGAAGTTGTGGTCCTTATGTACAATGGAATATCACTCAGACATGAAATCAATGTCATAAGGCTAGGAGAAGCAAGATGAGTGGATTTAGGTACGACGATTCCAAGTGAAATAAGTCACACAGAAAAAGACACTTATCATAAGGTATCACTTATAGAGGGAATGTAAAAACCGCTACACTTGAACTGAATTACAAAACAGAACAGAGTCACACGTTTAGAAAACACACTATGGCTGCTTAACGGGAAAGGTGAGGTGGGGTGATGCATAAAACAAGGGTTTCAAATTCGCTCAGATACTGTTCCATACACACAATATGTAATAAAAAAGACCTACTCCTTGCTCAGTGAACTGGACACAACACCCCCTATTCACCGCACAAGAATATACGTGACTAGTAAGAATCTTAAAACCTATGTATTGATACGTGTCTGGAAGTGAGTCAAGTGGGTGTAAAGCCGCTTAAACACAGCCGTGAAAAGCAGCTAAACCCCATTATAAAAATAAATTACTTTTAAAAACCCGTAAAACAAAGACAGTGAAAGAGAGAGAAATTTTACAAAATTCGTTCAGGGGCTGTGATGCAACCTGGATTGACCATATCTAGACCCACAGCTGGATGAGACATAAGGGTGGACACTCTTGGGGCTGAGAGGTTTGGTGAGGTTGGGTGAGCAAACGCAGACCCTTTAAAGTAATACTGCGTGGTACCCATCCCATGGGTCCCAAATCTCCAGGTTCAAGGGCATCTTCCTACATCAAAAACATGCATGAGAAACCCAGAATATGGTACACCGTGTGATTTTGAAAGGTTTCCAAAATGAACCACATTTCTCATCTCCTTGTGCTGGGGTTCGCCTTTCCAGCTACTTTACTAGCAATCTCCCTACTTGGAGAATCAGCACCTTTAAGCTCCTGTTCCCTACAGGTTGCAATTTGTCCTGAGGATGAACGGGAAGAGGGGCAACCAATGAGAGACTAGATCTAGGTGTTGGGACAGGCACAGGTCACTCTTTTTTCCCAATAGGAAGAAGAATTAAACACAGGTTCAGCCTGCCGCCGGGAACCAGAATAGGGCCTGAGGCAATCCCGTGCTTTTGCGGCCAGCTCCCAAAAAAGACAGTTGAAAAATGGAGCTCAGGGGCACTGCAATTCACAAACCTGCTGAGTTATAAATGATAACTCTCGTCCACAAATATATTGAGGGAAGGCAACGAAGAGGATTTGAAAGCAAGGCAGAATTGCAGGAAACAGGTTTCAGGGGGTAGATTCGAATCGCCTTTAAAGCACATGAAAGGTGGCAAAACGTCGACAATGATGACCTTGGCCAAAAAGGGCGTATGCGTTGTTTCCTGAATATATTCAGGAAACAACGCATACGCCCTTTTTGGCCAACCAAGCAACCTGGAAAGGCAAATCAGCGCTACCAAGAATTCTTGCTTCCCATCGGTCAAAAGGGCCATGCTGCAAAAATTTTCAAAACCAGAAATGCAGGACAGGCCATGGAGAAATGGCAGCCTTGCTACGCTGATGGGAGGGATGTAAATTGCCAACAGCCACTCTGGAGAAGTGTACGGTGTGTCCTGAAACATCAAAAAAACACAGCTTAGGGAGCATAGGGCACGTCCACTCATGGGCGTATAAATTGGGAAAACTAAAAATCAGCAAGACACAGGCACCCCAATGTTTAGGGCTGCTATGTTGACAAGAACCTCCACTTCATGACACCTTAAATATCCCAGGAAAGAGAAAAATGGATAAAGAAGTTGTGGTCCTTATGTACAAAGGAATATCACTCAGACATGAAATCAATGTCATAAGGCTAGTAGAAGCAAGATGAGTGGATTTAGGTATGACGATTCTAAGTGAACTAAGTCACACAGAAAAAGACACTTATCATAAGCTATCACTTAGAGAGGGAATGTAAAAACCGCTACACTTGAACTGAATTACAAAACAGAACAGAGTCACACGTTTAGAAAACACACTATGGCTGCTTAACGGGAAAGGTGAGTTGGGGTGATGCATAAAACAAGGGTTTCAAATTCACTCAGATACCGTTCCATACACCCAATATGTAATAGACAAGAACAACTCCTTGCTCAGTGAACTGGACTCAACACCCCCTATTCACCGCACAATAATATGTCTGACTAGTAAGAATCGTAAAACCTATGTATTGATATCTCTCTGGAAGTGAGTCAAGTGGGTGTAAAGCCGCATAAACACAGCCGTGAAAGGCAGCTAAACCCCATTATAAAAATAAATTACTTTTAAAATCCCGTAAAAGAAAGACAGTGAAAGAGAGAGAAATTCTTACATAATTCGTTCAGGGGCTTTGATGCAACCTGGATTGACCATATCTAGACCCACAGCTGGATGAGACATAAGGGTGGACACTCTTGGGGCTGAGAGGTTGGGTGAGGTTGGGTGAGCAAACGCAGAACCTTTAAAGTAATACTGCGTGGTACCCATCCCATGGGTCCCAAATCTCCAGGTTCAAGGGCATCTTCCTACATCGAAAACATGCATGAGAAACCCAGAATAAGGTACACCGTGTGATTTGAAAGGTTTCCAAAACGCACCTCATTTCTCATCTCCTTGTGCTCGGGTTCGCCATTCCAGGTACTTTACTAGCAATCTCCCTACTTGGAGAATCAGCACCTTTAACCTCCTGTTCTGTACAGGTTGCAATTTGTCCTGAGGATGAACGGGAAGAGGGGCAACCAATGAGAGACTAGATCTAGGTGTTGGGACAGGCACAGGTCACTCTATTTTCCCATCAGGATGAAGAATTAACCACAGGCTCAGCCTGCCCCCCGGAACCTGAATAGGGCCTGAGGCAATCCCGTGCTTTTGCGGCCAGCTCCCAAAAAAGACAGTTGAAAAATGGAGCTCAGGGTCACTGCCATTCACAAACCCGCAGAGTTATAAATGGTAACTCTCGTCCACAAATATATTGAGGGAAGGCAACGAAGAGGATTTGAAAGCAAGGCAGAATTGCAGGAAACATGTTTCAGGAGGTAGATACGAATCGCCTTTAAAGCACATGAAAAGTGGCAAAACGTCGACAGTGATGCCCTTGGCCAAAAAGGGCGTATGCGTTTTTTCCTGAATATATTCAGGAAAAAACGGATACGCCCTTTTTGGCCAACCAAGCAACCTGGAAAGGCAAATCAGCGCTACAAAGAAGTCTCGCTTCCCATCGGTCAAAAGGGCCATGCTGCAAAAAGTGTCAAAACCAGAAATGCAGGACAGGCCATGGAGAAATGGCAGCCTTGCTACGCTGATGGGCGGGATGTAAATTGCCAACAGCCACTCTGGAGAAGTGTACGGTGTGTCCTGAAACATCGAAAAAACAGCTTAGGGAGCATAGGGCACGTGCACTCATGGGCGTATAAATTGGGAAAACTAAAAATCAGCAAGACACAGGCACCCCAATGTTTAGGGCTGCTATGTTGACAAGAACCTCCACTTCATGACACCTTAAATATCCCAGGAAAGAGAAAAATGGATAAAGAAGTTGTGGTCCTTATGTACCAAGGAATATCACTCAGACATGAAATCAATGTCATAAGGCTAGTAGAAGCAAGATGAGTGGATTTAGGTATGACGATTCTAAGTGAACTAAGTCACACAGAAAAAGACACTTATCATAAGCTATCACTTATAGAGGGAATGTAAAAACCGCTACACTTGAACTGAATTACAAAGGGAACAGAGTCAAACGTTTAGAAAACACACTATGGCTGCTTAACGGGAAAGGTGAGGTGGGGTGATGCATAAAACAAGGGTTTCAAATTCGCTCAGATACCGTTCCATACACCCAATATGTAATAGACAAGGCCTACTCCTTGCTCAGTGAACTGGAATCAACACCCCCTATTCACCGCACAAGAATATATCTGACTAGTAATAATCGTAAAACCTATGTATTGATATCTCTCTGGAAGTGAGCCAAGTGGGTGTAAAGCCGCATAAACACAGCCGTGAAAGGCAGCTAAACCCCATAATAAAAATAAATTACTTTTAAAAACCCGTAAAAGAAAGACAGTGAAAGAGAGAGAAATTCTTACATAATTCGTTCAGGGGCTTTGATGCAACCTGGATTGACCATATCTAGACCCACAGCTGGATGAGACATAAGGGTGGATACTCTTGGGGCTGAGAGGTTGGGTGAGGTTGGGTGAGCAAACGCAGAACCTTTAAAGTAATACTGCGTGTTACCCATCCCATGGGTCCCAAATCTCCAGGTTCAAGGGCATCTTCCTACATCGAAAACATGCATGAGGAACCCAGAATAAGGTACACCGTGTGATTTTGAAAGGTTTCTAAAACGCACCTCATTTCTCATCTCCTTGTGCTCGGGTTCGCCATTCCAGGTACTTTACTAGCAATCTCCCTACTTGGAGAATCTGCACCTTTAACCTCCTGTTCTGTACAGGTTGCAATTTGTCCTGAGGATGAACGGGAAGAGGGGCAACCAATGAGAGACTAGATCTAGGTGTTGGGACAGGCACAGGTCACTCTATTTTCCCATCAGGAAGAAGAATTAACCACAGGCTCAGCCTGCCCCCCGGAACCTGAATAGGGCCTGAGGCAATCCCGTGCTTTTGCGGCCAGCTCCCAAAAAAGACAGTTGAAAAATGGAGCTCAGTGGCACTGCCATTCACAAACCCGCAGAGTTATAAATGGTAACTCTTGTCCACAAATATATTGAGGGAAGGCAACGAAGAGGATTTGAAAGCAAGGCAGAATTGCAGGAAACATGTTTCAGGAGGTAGATTCGAATCGCCTTTAAAGCACATGAAAAGTGGCAAAACGTCGACAGTGATGCCCTTGGCCAAAAAGGGCGTATGCGTTTTTTCCTGAATATATTCAGGAAAAAACGCATACGCCCTTTTTGGCCAACCAAGCAACCTGGAAAGTCAAATCAGCGCTACAAAGAAGTCTCGCTTCCCATCGGTCAAAAGGCCCATGCTGCAAAAAGTGTCAAAACCAGAAATGCAGGACAGGCCATGGAGAAATGGCAGCCTTGCTACGCTGATGGGCGGGATGTAAATTGCCAACAGCCACTCTGGAGAAGTGTACGGTGTGTCCTGAAACATCGAAAAAACAGCTTAGGGAGCATAGGGAACGTGCACTCATGGGCGTATAAATTGGGAAAACTAAAAATCAGCAAGACACAGGCACCCCAATGTTTAGGGCTGCTATGTTGACAAGAACCTCCACTTCATGACACCTTAAATATCCCAGGAAAGAGAAAAATGGATAAAGAAGTTGTGGTCCTTATGTACAAAGGAATATCTCTCAGACATGAAATCAATGTCATAAGGCTAGTAGAAGCAAGATGAGTGGATTTAGTTATGAAGATTCTAAGTGAACTAAGTCACACAGAAAAAGACACTTATCATAAGCTATCACTTATAGAGGGAATGTAAAAACCGCTACACTTGAACTGAATTACAAAGGGAACAGATTCACACGTTTAGAAAACACACTATGGCTGCTTAACGGGAAAGGTGAGGTGGGGTGATGCATAAAACAAGGGTTTCAAATTCGCTCAGATACCGTTCCATACACCCAATATGTAATAGACAAGGCCTGCTCCTTGCTCAGTGAACTGGACTCAACACCCCCTATTCACCGCACAAGAATATATCTGACTAGTAATAATCGTAAAACCTATGTATTGATATCTCTCTGGAAGTGAGCCAAGTGGGTGTAAAGCCGCATAAACACAGCCGTGAAAAGCAGCTAAACCCCATTATAAAAATAAATTACTATTAAAAAACCGTAAAACAAAGACAGTGAAAGAGAGAGAAATCCTTACAAAATTCGTTCAGGGGCTGTGATGCAACCTGGATTGACCATATCTAGACCCACACCTGGATGAGACATAAGGGTGGACACTCTTGGGGCTGAGAGGTTGGGTGAGGTTGGGTGAGCAAACTCAGACCCTTTAAAGTAATACTGCGTGGTACCCATCCCATGGGTCCCAAATCTCCAGGTTCAAGGGCATCTTCCTACATCGAAAACATGCATGAGAATCCCAGAAGATGGTACACCGTGTGATCGGGAAAGGTTTCTAAAACGCACCTCATTTCTCATCTCCTTGTGCTCGGGTTCGCCATTCCAGCTACTTTACTAGCAATCTCCCTTCTTGGAGAATCAGCACCTTTAACCTCCTGTTCTGTACAGGTTGCAATTTGTCCTGAGGATGAACGGGAAGAGGGGCAACCAATGAGAGACTAGATCTAGGTGTTGGGACAGGCACAGGTCACTCTATTTTCCCATCAGGAAGAAGAATTAACCACAGGCTCAGCCTGCCCCCCGGAACCTGAATAGGGCCTGAGGCAATCCCGTGCTTTTGCGGCCAGCTCCCAAAAAAGACAGTTGAAAAATGGAGCTCAGGGGCACTGCCATTCACAAACCCGCAGAGTTATAAATGGTAACTCTCGTCCACAAATATATTGAGGGAAGGCAACGAAGAGGATTTGAAAGCAAGGCAGAATTGCAGGAAACATGTTTCAGGAGGTAGATTCGAATCGCCTTTAAAGCACATGAAAAGTGGCAAAACGTCAACAGTGATGCCCTTGGCCAAAAAGGGCGTATGCGTTTTTTCCTGAATATATTCAGGAAAAAACGGATACGCCCTTTTTGGCCAACCAAGCAACCTGGAAAGGCAAATCAGCGCTACAAAGAAGTCTCGCTTCCCATCGGTCAAAAGGGCCATGCTGCAAAAAGTGTCAAAACCAGAAATGCAGGACAGGCCATGGAGAAATGGCAGCCTTGCTACGCTGATGGGCGCGATGTAAATTGCCAACAGCCACTCTGGAGAAGTGTACGGTGTGTCCTGAAACATCGAAAAAACAGCTTAGGGAGCATAGGGCAAGTGCACTCATGGGCGTATAAATTGGGAAAACTAAAAATCAGCAAGACACAGGCACCCCAATGTTTAGGGCTGCTATGTTGACAAGAACCTCCACTTCATGACACCTTAAATATCCCAGGAAAGAGAAAAATGGATAAAGAAGTTGTGGTCCTTATGTACAAAGGAATATCACTCAGACATGAAATCAATGTCATAAGGCTAGTAGAAGCAAGATGAGTGGATTTAGGTATGACGATTCTAAGTGAACTAAGTCACACAGAAAAAGACACTTATCAAAGGCTGTCACTTATAGAGGGAATGTAAAAACCGCTACATTTGAACTGAATTACAAAACAGAACAGAGTCACACGTTTAGAAAACACACTATGGCTGCTGAACGGGAAAGGTGAGGTGGGGTGATGCATAAAACAAGGGTTTCAAATTCGCTCAGATACCGTTCCATACACCCAATATGTAATAGACAAAACCTACTCCTTGCTCAGTGAACTGGACACAACACCCCCTATTCACCGCACAAGAATATACGTGACTAGTAAGAATCTTAAAACCTATGTATTGATACGTGTCTGGAAGTGAGTCAAGTGGGTGTAAAGCCGCTTAAACACAGCCGTGAAAAGCAGCTAAACCCCATTATAAAAATAAATTACTTTTAAAAACCCGTAAAACAAAGACAGTGAAATTCTTACAAAATTCGTTCAGGGGCTGTGATGCAACCTGGATTGACCATATCTAGACCCACAGCTGGATGAGACATAAGGTTGGACACTCTTGGGGCTGACAGGTTGGGTGAGGTTGGGTGAGCAAACGCAGACCCTTTAAAGTAATACTGCGTGGTACCCATCCCATGGGTCCCAAATCTCCAGGTTCAAGGGCATCTTCCTACATCGAAAACTTGCATGAGAAACTCAGAAGATGGTACACCGTGTGATTTTGAAAGGTTTCTAAAACGCACCCCATTTCTCACCTCCTTGTGCTCGGGTTCGCCTTTCCAGCTACTTTACTAGCAATCTCCCTACTTGCAGAATCAGCACCTTTAAGCTCCTGATCCATACAGGTTGCAAATTGTCCTGAGGATGAACGGGAAGAGGGGCAACCAATGAGAGACTATATCTAGGTGTTGGGACAGGCCCAGGTCACTCTATTTTCCCATCAGGAAGAAGAATTAACCACAGGCTCAGCCTGCTGCCCAGAAGCACAATAGCGCCTGAGGCAATACTGCGCTTTTGCGGCCAGCTCCCAAAAAAGCAAGTTGAAAAATGGAGCTCAGGGACACTGCAATTCACAAACCCGCAGAGTTATAAATGATAAGTCTCGTCCAAAAATATATTGAGGGAAGGCAACGAAGAGGATTTGAAAGCAAGGCAGAATTGCAGGAAACAGATTTCAGGAGGTAGATTCGAATTGCCTTTAAAGCACATGAAAAGCGGCAAAACGTCGACAATGATGCCCTTGGACAAAAAGGGCGTATGCGTTTTTTCCTGAATATATTCAGGAAAAAACGCATACGCCCTTTTTGGCCAACCAAGCAACCTGGAAAGGCAAATCAGCGCTACAAAGAAGTCTCGCTTCCCATCGGTCAAAAGGGCCATGCTAAAAAAGTGTCAAAACCAGAAATGCAGGACAGGCCATGGAGAAATGGCAGCCTTGCTACGCTGATAGGCGGGATGTTAATTGCCAACAGCCACTCTGGAGAAGTGTACGGTGTGTCCTGAAACATCGAAAAAACACAGCTTAGGGAGCATAGGGCACGTCCACTCATGGGCGTATAAATTGGGAAAACTAAAAATCAGCAAGACACAGGCACCCCAAAGTTTAGGGCTGCTCTGTTGACAAGAACCTCCAGTTCATGACACCTTAAATATCCCAGGAAAGAGAAAAATGGATAAAGAAGTTGTGGTCCTTATGTACAATGGAATATCACTCAGACATGAAATCAATGTCATAAGGATAGGAGAAGCAAGATGAGTGGATTTAGGTACGACGATTCCAAGTGAAATAAGTCACACAGAAAAAGACACTTATCATAAGGTATCACTTATAGAGGGAATGTAAAAACCGCTACACTTGAACTGAATTACAAAACAGAACAGAGTCACACGTTTAGAAAACACACTATGGCTGCTTAACGGGAAAGGTGAGGTGGGGTGATGCATAAAACAAGGGTTTCAAATTCGCTCAGATACCGTTCCATACACCCAATATGTAATAGACAAGACCTACTCCTTGCTCAGTGAACTGGACACAACACCCCCTATTCACCGCACAAGAATATACGTGACTAGTAAGAATCTTAAAACCTATGTATTGATACGTGTCTGGAAGTGAGTCAAGTGGGTGTAAAGCCGCTTAAACACAGCCGTGAAAAGCAGCTAAACCCCATTATAAAAATAAATTACTTTTAAAAACCCGTAAAACAAAGACAGTGAAATTCTTACAAAATTCGTTCAGGGGCTGTGATGCAACCTGGATTGACCATATCTAGACCCACAGCTGGATGAGACATAAGGTTGGACACTCTTGGGGCTGACAGGTTGGGTGAGGTTGGGTGAGCAAACGCAGACCCTTTAAAGTAATACTGCGTGGTACCCATCCCATGGGTCCCAAATCTCCAGGTTCAAGGGCATCTTCCTACATCGAAAACATGCATGAGAAACTCAGAAGATGGTACACCGTGTGATTTTGAAAGGTTTCTAAAACGCACCCCATTTCTCACCTCCTTGTGCTCGGGTTCGCCTTTCCAGCTACTTTACTAGCAATCTCCCTACTTGCAGAATCAGCACCTTTAAGCTCCTGATCCATACAGGTTGCAAATTGTCCTGAGGATGAACGGGAAGAGGGGCAACCAATGAAAGACTATATCTAGGTGTTGGGACAGGCACAGGTCACTCTATTTTCCCATCAGGAAGAAGAATTAACCACAGGCTCAGCCTGCTGCCCAGAAGCACAATAGCGCCTGAGGCAATACTGCGCTTTTGCGGCCAGCTCCCAAAAAAGCGAGTTGAAAAATGGAGCTCAGGGACACTGCAATTCACAAACCCGCAGAGTTATAAATGATAAGTCTCGTCCAAAAATATATTGAGGGAAGGCAACGAAGAGGATTTGAAAGCAAGGCAGAATTGCAGGAAACAGATTTCAGGAGGTAGATTCGAATTGCCTTTAAAGCACATGAAAAGCGGCAAAACGTCGACAATGATGCCCATGGACAAAAAGGGCGTATGCGTTTTTTCCTGAATATATTCAGGAAAAAACGCATACGCCCTTTTTGGCCAACCAAGCAACCTGGAAAGGCAAATCAGCGCTACAAAGAAGTCTCGCTTCCCATCGGTCAAAAGGGCCATGCTAAAAAAGTGTCAAAACCAGAAATGCAGGACAGGCCATGGAGAAATGGCAGCCTTGCTACGCTGATAGGCGGGATGTTAATTGCCAACAGCCACTCTGGAGAAGTGTACGGTGTGTCCTGAAACATCGAAAAAACACAGCTTAGGGAGCATAGGGCACGTCCACTCATGGGCGTATAAATTGGGAAAACTAAAAATCAGCAAGACACAGGCACCCCAAAGTTTAGGGCTGCTCTGTTGACAAGAACCTCCAGTTCATGACACCTTAAATATCCCAGGAAAGAGAAAAATGGATAAAGAAGTTGTGGTCCTTATGTACAATGGAATATCACTCAGACATGAAATCAATGTCATAAGGCTAGGAGAAGCAAGATGAGTGGATTTAGGTACGACGATTCCAAGTGAAATAAGTCACACAGAAAAAGACACTTATCATAAGGTATCACTTATAGAGGGAATGTAAAAACCGCTACACTTGAACTGAATTACAAAACAGAACAGAGTCACACGTTTAGAAAACACACTATGGCTGCTTAACGGGAAAGGTGAGGTGGGGTGATGCATAAAACAAGGGTTTCAAATTCGCTCAGATACCGTTACATACACACAATATGTAATAAAAAAGACCTACTCCTTGCTCAGTGAACTGGACACAACACCCCCTATTCACCGCACAAGAATATACGTGACTAGTAAGAATCTTAAAACCTATGTATTGATACGTGTCTGGAAGTGAGTCAAGTGGGTGTAAAGCCGCTTAAACACAGCCGTGAAAAGCAGCTAAACCCCATTATAAAAATAAATTACTTTTAAAAACCCGTAAAACAAAGACAGTGAAAGAGAGAGAAATTTTACAAAATTCGTTCAGGGGCTGTGATGCAACCTGGATTGACCATATCTAGACCCACAGCTGGATGAGACATAAGGGTGGACACTCTTGGGGCTGAGAGGTTTGGTGAGGTTGGGTGAGCAAACGCAGACCCTTTAAAGTAATACTGCGTGGTACCCATCCCATGGGTCCCAAATCTCCAGGTTCAAGGGCATCTTCCTACATCGAAAACATGCATGAGAAACCCAGAAGATGGTACACCGTGTGATTTTGAAAGGTTTCCAAAATGAACCACATTTCTCATCTCCTTGTGCTGGGGTTCGCCTTTCCAGCTACTTTACTAGCAATCTCCCTACTTGGAGAATCAGCACCTTTAAGCTCCTGTTCCCTACAGGTTGCAATTTGTCCTGAGGATGAACGGGAAGAGGGGCAACCAATGAGAGACTAGATCTAGGTGTTGGGACAGGCACAGGTCACTCTTTTTTCCCAATAGGAAGAAGAATTAAACACAGGTTCAGCCTGCCGCCGGGAACCAGAATAGGGCCTGAGGCAATCCCGTGCTTTTGCGGCCAGCTCCCAAAAAAGACAGTTGAAAAATGGAGCTCAGGGGCACTGCAATTCACAAACCTGCTGAGTTATAAATGATAACTCTCGTCCACAAATATATTGAGGGAAGGCAACGAAGAGGATTTGAAAGCAAGGCAGAATTGCAGGAAACAGGTTTCAGGGGGTAGATTCGAATCGCCTTTAAAGCACATGAAAGGTGGCAAAACGTCGACAATGATGACCTTGGCCAAAAAGGGCGTATGCGTTGTTTCCTGAATATATTCAGGAAACAACGCATACGCCCTTTTTGGCCAACCAAGCAACCTGGAAAGGCAAATCAGCGCTACCAAGAATTCTTGCTTCCCATCGGTCAAAAGGGCCATGCTGCAAAAATTTTCAAAACCAGAAATGCAGGACAGGCCATGGAGAAATGGCAGCCTTGCTACGCTGATGGGAGGGATGTAAATTGCCAACAGCCACTCTGGAGAAGTGTACGGTGTGTCCTGAAACATCAAAAAAACACAGCTTAGGGAGCATAGGGCACGTGCACTCATGGGCGTATAAATTGGGAAAACTAAAAATCAGCAAGACACAGGCACCCCAAAGTTTAGGGCAGCTCTGTTGACAAGAACCTCCACTTCATGACACCGTAAATATCCCAGGAAAGAGAAAAATGGATAAAGAAGTTGTGGTCCTTATGTACAATGGAATATCACTCAGACATGAAATCAATGTCATAAGGCTAGTAGAAGCAAGATGAGTGGATTTAGGAACGACGATTCTAAGTGAAATAAGTCACACAGAAAAAGACACTTATCATAAGCTATCACTTAGAGAGGGAATGTAAAAACCGCTACACTTGAACTGAATTAAAAAACAGAACAGAGTCACACGTTTAGAAAACACACTATGGCTGCTTAACGGGAAAGGTGAGTTGGGGTGATGCATAAAACAAGGGTTTCAAATTCACTCAGATACCGTTCCATACACCCAATATGTAATAGACAAGACCAACTCCTTGCTCAGTGAACTGGACTCAACACCCCCTATTCACCGCACAATAATATGTCTGACTAGTAAGAATCGTAAAACCTATGTATTGATATCTCTCTGGAAGTGAGTCAAGTGGGTGTAAAGCCGCATAAACACAGCCGTGAAAGGCAGCTAAACCCCATTATAAAAATAAATTACTTTTAAAATCCCGTAAAAGAAAGACAGTGAAAGAGAGAGAAATTCTTACATAATTCGTTCAGGGGCTTTGATGCAACCTGGATTGACCATATCTAGACCCACAGCTGGATGAGACATAAGGGTGGACACTCTTGGGGCTGAGAGTTTGGGTGAGGTTGGGTGAGCAAACGCAGAACCTTTAAAGTAATACTGCGTGGTACCCATCCCATGGGTCCCAAATCTCCAGGTTCAAGGGCATCTTCCTACATCGAAAACATGCATGAGAAACCCAGAAGATGGTACACCGTGTGATTTTCAAAGGTTTCTAATACGCACCTCATTTCTCATCTCCTTGTGCTCGGGTTCGCCATTCCAGGTACTTTACTAGCAATCTCCCTACTTGGAGAATCAGCACCTTTAACCTCCTGTTCTGTACAGGTTGCAATTTGTCCTGAGGATGAACGGGAAGAGGGGCAACCAATGAGAGACTAGATCTAGGTGTTGGGACAGGCACAGGTCACTCTATTTTTCCATCAGGATGAAGAATTAACCACAGGCTCAGCCTGCCCCCCGGAACCTGAATAGGGCCTGAGGCAATCCCGTGCTTTTGCGGCCAGCTCCCAAAAAAGACAGTTGAAAAATGGAGCTCAGGGTCACTGCCATTCACAAACCCGCAGAGTTATAAATGGTAACTCTCGTCCACAAATATATTGAGGGAAGGCAACGAAGAGGATTTGAAAGCAAGGCAGAATTGCAGGAAACATGTTTCAGGAGGTAGATACGAATCGCCTTTAAAGCACATGAAAAGTGGCAAAACGTCGACAGTGATGCCCTTGGCCAAAAAGGGCGTATGCGTTTTTTCCTGAATATATTCAGGAAAAAACGGATACGCCCTTTTTGGCCAACCAAGCACCCTGGAAAGGCAAATCAGCGCTACAAAGAAGTCTCGCTTCCCATCGGTGAAAAGGGCCATGCTGCAAAAAGTGTCAAAACGAGAAATGCAGGACAGGCCATGGAGAAATGGCAGCCTTGCTACGCTGATGGGCGGGATGTAAATTGCCAACAGCCACTCTGGAGAAGTGTACGGTGTGTCCTGAAACATCGAAAAAACAGCTTAGGGAGCATAGGGCACGTGCACTCATGGGCGTATAAATTGGGAAAACTAAAAATCAGCAAGACACAGGCACCCCAATGTTTAGGGCTGCTATGTTGACAAGAACCTCCACTTCATGACACCTTAAATATCCCAGGAAAGAGAAAAATGGATAAAGAAGTTGTGGTCCTTATGTACAAAGGAATATCACTCAGACATGAAATCAATGTCATAAGGCTAGTAGAAGCAAGATGAGTGGATTTAGGTATGACGATTCTAAGTGAACTAAGTCACACAGAAAAAGACACTTATCATAAGCTATCACTTATAGAGGGAATGTAAAAACCGCTACACTTGAACTGAATTACAAAGGGAACAGAGTCAAACGTTTAGAAAACACACTATGGCTGCTTAACGGGAAAGGTGAGGTGGGGTGATGCATAAAACAAGGGTTTCAAATTCGCTCAGATACCGTTCCATACACCCAATATGTAATAGACAAGGCCTACTCCTTGCTCAGTGAACTGGAATCAACACCCCCTATTCACCGCACAAGAATATATCTGACTAGTAATAATCGTAAAACCTATGTATTGATATCTCTCTGGAAGTGAGCCAAGTGGGTGTAAAGCCGCATAAACACAGCCGTGAAAGGCAGCTAAACCCCATAATAAAAATAAATTACTTTTAAAAACCCGTAAAAGAAAGACAGTGAAAGAGAGAGAAATTCTTACATAATTCGTTCAGGGGCTTTGATGCAACCTGGATTGACCATATCTAGACCCACAGCTGGATGAGACATAAGGGTGGATACTCTTGGGGCTGAGAGGTTGGGTGAGGTTGGGTGAGCAAACGCAGAACCTTTAAAGTAATACTGCGTGGTACCCATTCCATGGGTCCCAAATCTCCAGGTTCAAGGGCATCTTCCTACATCGAAAACATGCATGAGAAACCCAGAAGATGGTATACCGTGTGATTTTGAAAGGTTTCTAAAACGCAGCTCATTTCTCATCTCCTTGTGCTCGGGTTCGCCTTTCCAGCTAATTTACTAGCAATCTCCCTACTTGGAGAATCAGCACCTTTAAGCTCCTGTTCCCTACAGGTTGCAATTTGTCCTGAGGATGAACGGGAAGAGGGGCAACCAATGAGAGATTAGATCTAGGTGTTGGGACAGGCACAGGTCACTCTATTTTCCCATCAGGAAGAAGAATTAACCACAGGCTCAGCCTGCCGCCAGGAACCAGAATAGGGGCTGAGGCAATCCCGTTCTTTTGCGGCCAGCTCCCAAAAAAGACAGTTTGAAAATGGAGCTCAAGGGCACTGCAATTCACAAACCTGCTGAGTTATAAATGATAACTCTCGTACACAAATATATTGAGGGAAGGCAACGAAGAGGATTTGAAAGCAAGGCAAAATTGCAGGAAACAGGTTTCAGGAGGTAGATTCGAATCACCTTTAAAGCACATGAAAAGTGGCAAAACGTCGACAATGATGCCCTTGGCCAAAAAGGGCGTATGCGTTTTTTCCTGAATATATTCAGGAAAAAACGGATACGCCCTTTTTGGCCAACCAAGCAACCTGGAATGGCAAATCAGCGCTACAAAGAAGTCTCGCTTCCCATCGGTCAAAAGTGCCATGCTGCAAAAAGTGTCAAAACCAGAAATGCAGGACAGACCATGGAGAAATGGCAGCCTTGCTACGCTGATGGGCGGGATGTAAATTGCCAACAGCCACTCTGGAGAAGTGTACGGTGTGTCCTGAAACATCAAAAAAACACAGCTTAGGGAGCGTAGGGCACGTCCACTCATGGGCGTATAAATTGGGAAAACTAAAAATCAGCAAGACACAGGCACCCCAAAGTTTAGGGCTGCTCTGTTGACAAGAACCTCCACTTCATGACACCTTAAGTATCCCAGGAAAGAGAAAAATGGATAAAGAAGTTGTGGTCCTTATGTACAATGGAATATCACTCAGACATGAAATCAATGTCATAAGGCTAGTAGAAGCAAGATGAGTGGATTTAGGAACGACGATTCTAAGTGAAATAAGTCACACAGAAAAAGACACTTATCATAAGCTATCACTTATAGAGGGAATATAAAAACCGCTACACTTGAACTGAATTACAAATCAGAACAGAGTCACACGTTTAGAAAACACACTATGGCTGCTTAACGGGAAAGGTGAGGTGGGGTGAGGCATAAAACAAGGGTTTCAAATTCGCTCAGATACCGTTCCATACACCCAATATGTAATAGACAAGACCTACTCCTTGCTCAGTGAACAGGACTCAACACCCCCTATTCACCACACAAGAATATATGTGACTAGTGAGAATCTTAAAACCTATGTATTGATATCTGTCTGGAAGTGAGTCAAGTGGGTGTAAAGCCGCATAAACACAGCCGTGAAAAGCAGCTAAACCCCATTATAAAAATAAATTACTTTTAAAAACCCGTAAAACAAAGACAGTGAAAGAGAGCGAAATTATTACAAAATTCGTTCAGAGGCTGTGATGCAACCTGGATTGACCATATCTAGACCCACAGCTGGATGAGACATAAGGGTGGACACTCTTGGGGCTGAAAGGTTGGGTGAGGTTGGGTGAGCAAACGCAGACCCTTTAAAGTAATACTGCCTGGTACCCATCCCATGGGTCCCAAATCTCCAGGTTCAAGGGCATCTTCCTACATCGAAAACATGCATGAGAAACCCAGAAGATGGTACACCGTGTGATTTTGAAAGGTTTCTAATACGCACCTCATTTCTCATCTCCTTGTGCTCGGGTTCGCCTTTCCAGCTACTTTACTAGCAATCTCCCTACTTGGAGAATCAGCACCTTTAAGCTCCTGTTCCCTACAGGTTGCAATTTGTCCTGAGGATGAACGGGAATAGGGGCAACCAATGAGAGACTAGATCTAGGTGTTGGGACAGGCACAGCTCACTCTATTTTCCCATCAGGAAGAAGAATTAAACACAGGCTCAGCCTGCCGCAGGGAACCAGAATAGGGCCTGAGGCAATTCCGTGCTTTTGCGGCCAGCTCCCAAAAAAGACAGTTGAAAAATGGAGCTCAGGGGCACTGCAATTTACAAACCTGCTGAGTTATAAATGATAACTCTCGTCCACAAATATATTGAGGGAAGGCAACGAAGAGTATTTGAAAGCAAGGCAGAATTGCAGGAAACAGGTTTCAGGAGGTAGATTCGAATCGGCTTTAAAGCACATGAAAAGCGGCAAAACGTCGACAATGATGCCCTTGGCCAAAAAGGGCGTATGCGTTTTTTCCTGAATATATTCAGGAAAAAACGCATACGCCCTTTTTGGCCAACCAAGCAACCTGGAAAGGCAAATCAGCGCTACAATGAAGTCTCGCTTCCCATCGGTCAAAAGGGACATGCTGCAAAAAGTGTAAAAACCAGAAATGCAGGACAGGCCATGGAGAAATGGCAGCCTTGCTACGCTGATGGGCGGGATGTAAATTGCCAACAGCCACACTGGAGAAGTGTACGGTGTGTCCTGAAACATCGAAAAAAAACAGTTTAGGGAGCATAGGGCACGTCCACTCATGGGCGTATAAATTGGGAAACCTAAAAATCAGCAAGACACAGGCACCCCAAAGTTTAGGGCTGCTCTGTTGACAAGAACCTCCACTTCATGACACCTTAAATATCCCAGGAAAGAGAAAAATGGATAAAGAAGTTGTGGTCCTTATGTACAATGGAATATCACTCAGACATGAAATCAATGTCATAAGGCAAGTAGAAGCAAGATGAGTGGATTTAGGAACGACGATTCTAAGTGAAATAAGTCACACAGAAAAAGACACTTATCATAAGCTATCACTTATAGAGGGAATGTAAAAACCGCTGCACTTGAACTGAATTACAAAACAGAACATAGTCACACGTTTAGAAAACACACTATGGCTGCTTAACGGGAAAGGTGAGGTGGGGTGATGCATAAAACAAGGGTTTCAAATTCGCTCAGACACCGTTCCATACACCCAATATGTAATAGACAAGACCTACTCCTTGCTCAGTGAACTGGACTCAACACCCCCTATTCACCGCACAAGAATATATGTGACTAGTAAGAATTGTAAAACCTATGTATTGATATCTCTCTGGAAGTGAGTCAAGTGGGTGTAAAGCCGCATAAACACAACCGTGAAAAGCAGCTAAACCCCATTAAAAAAATAAATTACTTTTAAAAACCCGTAAAACAAAGACAGTGAAAGAGAGAGAAATTCTTACAAAATTCGTTCAGAGGCTGTGATGCAACCTGGATTGACCATATCTAGACCCACAGCTGGATGAGACATAAGGGTGGACACTCTTGGGGCTGAGAGGTTTGGTGAGGTTGGGTGAGCAAACGCAGAACCTTTAAAGTAATACTGCGTGGTACCCATTCCATGGGTCCCAAATCTCCAGGTTCAAGGGCATCTTCCTACATCGAAAACATGCATGAGAAACCCAGAAGATGGTATACCGTGTGATTTTGAAAGGTTTCTAAAACGCAGCTCATTTCTCATCTCCTTGTGCTCGGGTTCGCCTTTCCAGCTAATTTACTAGCAATCTCCCTACTTGGAGAATCAGCACCTTTAAGCTCCTGTTCCCTACAGGTTGCAATTTGTCCTGAGGATGAACGGGAAGAGGGGCAACCAATGAGAGATTAGATCTAGGTGTTGGGACAGGCACAGCTCACTCTATTTTCCCATCAGGAAGAAGAATTAACCACAGGCTCAGCCTGCCGCCAGGAACCAGAATAGGGGCTGAGGCAATCCCGTGCTTTTGCGGCCAGCTCCCAAAAAAGACAGTTTGAAAATGGAGCTCAGGGGCACTGCAATTCACAAACCTGCTGAGTTATAAATGATAACTCTCGTCCACAAATATATTGAGGGAAGGCAACGAAGAGGATTTGAAAGCAAGGCAGAATTGCAGGAAACAGGTTTCAGGAGGTAGATTCGAATCGCCTTTAAAGCACATGAAAAGTGGCAAAACGTCGACAGTGATGCCCTTGGCCAAAAAGGGCGTATGCGTTTTTTCCTGAATATATTCAGGAAAAAACGCATACGCCCTTTTTGGCCAACCAAGCAACCTGGAAAGGCAAATCACCGCTACAAAGAAGTCTCGCTTCCCATCGGTCAAAAGGGCCATGCTGCAAAAAGTGTCAAAACCAGAAATGCAGGACAGGCCATGGAGAAATGGCAGCCTTGCTACGCTGATGGGCGGGATGTAATTTGCCAACAGCCACTCTGGAGAAGTGTACGGTGTGTCCTGAAACACCGAAAAAACACAGCTTAGGGAGCATAGGGCACGTCCACTCATGGGCGTATAAATTGGGAAAACTAAAAATCAGCAAGACACAAGCACCCCAATGTTTAGGGCTGCTTTGTTGACAAGAACCTCCACTTCATGACACCTTAAATATCCCAGGAAAGAGAAAAATGGATAAAGAAGTTGTGGTCCTTATGTACAAAGGAATATCACTCAGACATGATATCAATGTCATAAGGCTAGTAGAAGCAAGATGAGTGGATTTAGGTATGACGATTCTAAGTGAAATAAGTCACACAGAAAAAGACACTTATCATAAGCTCTCACTTATAGAGGGAATGTAAAAACCGCTACACTTGAACTGAATTACAAAACAGAACAGAGTCACACGTTTAGAAAACACACTATGGCTGCTTAACGGGAAAGGTGAGGTGGGGTGATGCATAAAACAAGGGTTTCAAATTCGCTCAGATACCGTTCCATACACCCAATATGTAATAGACAAGACCTACTCCTTGCTCAGTGAACTGGACTCAACACCCCCTATTCACCGCACAAGAATATATGTGACTAGTAAGAATCTTAAAACCTATGTATTGATATCTGTCTGGAAGTGAGTCAAGTGGGTGTAAAGCCGCATAAACACAGCCGTGAAAAGCAGCTAAACCCCATTATAAAAATAAATTACTTTTAAAAACCCGTAAAACAAAGACAGTGAAAGAGAGAGAAATTCTTACAAAATTCGTTCAGAGGCTGTGATGCAACCTGGATTGACCATATCTAGACCCACAGCTGGATGAGACATAAGGGTGGACACACTTGGGGCTTAGAGTTTGGGTGAGGTTGGGTGAGCAAACGCAGACCCTTTAAAGTAATACTGTGTGGTACCCATCCCATGGGTCCCAAATCTCCAGGTTCAAGGGCATCTTCCTACATCGAAAACATGCATGAGAAACCCAGAAGATGGTACACCGTGTGATTTTGAAAGGTATCTAAAACGCACCCCATTTCTCATCTCCTTGTGCTAGGGTTCGCCTTTCCAGCTACTTTACTAGCAATCTCCCTACTTGGAGAATCAGCACCTTTAACCTCCTGTTCCCTACAGGTTGCAATTTGTCCTGAGGATGAACGGCAAGAGGGGCAACCAATGAGAGACTAGATCTTGGTGTTGGGACAGGCACAGGTCACTCTATTTTCCCATCGGGAAGAAGAATTTACCACAGGCTCAGCCTGCCGGCCAGAAGCAGAATAGGGCCTGAGGCAATCCCGCGCTTTTGCGGCCAGCTCCCAAAAAAGCCAGTTGAAAAATGGAGCTCAGGGACACTGCAATTCACAAACCCGCAGAGCTATAAATGATAACTCTCATCCACAGATATATTGAGGGAAGGCAACGAAGAGTATTTGAAAGCAAGGCAGAATTGCAGGAAACAGGTTTCAGGAGGTAGATTCGAATCGCCTTTAAAGCACATGAAAAGTGGTAAAACGTCGACAATGATGCCCTTGGCCAAACAGGGCGTATGCGTTTTTTCCTGAATATATTCAGGAAAAAACGCATACGCCCTGTTTGGCCAACCAAGCAACCTGGAAAGGGTAATCAGCGCTACAAAGAAGTCTCGCTTCCCATCGGTCAAAAGGGCCATGCTGCAAAAAGTGTCAAAACCAGAAATGCAGGACAGGCCCTGGAGAAATGGCAGCCTTGCTACTCTGATGGGCGGGATGTAACTTGCCAACAGCCACTCTGGAGAAGTGTAAGGTGTGTCCTGAAACATTGAAAAAACACAGCTCTAGGAGCATAGGGCACGTCCTCTCATGGGCGTATAAATTGGGAAAACTAAAATTCAGCAAGACACAGGCACCCCAAAGTTTAGGGCTGCTCTGTTGACAAGAACCTCCACTTCATGACACCTTAAATATCCCAGGAAAGAGAAAAATGGATAAAGAAGTTGTGGTCCTTATGTACAATGGAATATCACTCAGACATGAAATCAATGTCATAAGGCTAGTAGAAGCAAGATGAGTGGATTTAGGTACGACGATTCTAAGTGAAATAAGTCACACAGAAAAAGACACTTATCATAAGCTATCACTTATAGAGGGAATGTAAAAACCGCTACACTTGAACTGAATTACAAAACAGAACAGAGTCACACGTTTAGAAAACACACTATGGCTGCTTAACGGGAAAGGTGAGGTGGGGTGAGGCATAAAACAAGGGTTTCAAATTCGCTCAGATACCGTTCCATACACCCAATATGTAATAGACAAGACCTACTCCTTGCTCAGTGAACAGGACTCAACACCCCCTATTCACCGCACAAGAATATATGTGACTAGTAAGAATCTTAAAACCTATGTATTGATATCTGTCTGGAAGTGAGTCAAGTGGGTGTAAAGCCGCATAAACACAGCCGTGAAAAGCAGCTAAACCCCATTATAAAAATAAATTACTTTTAAAAACCCGTAAAACAAAGACAGTGAAAGAGAGAGAAATTCTTACAAAATTCGTTCAGAGGCTGTGATGCAACCTGGATTGACCATATCTAGACCCACAGCTGGATGAGACATAAGGGTGGACACTCTTGGGGCTGAAAGGTTGGGTGAGGTTGGGTGAGCAAACGCAGACCCTTTAAAGTAATACTGCCTGGTACCCATCCCATGGGTCCCAAATCTCCAGGTTCAAGGGCATCTTCCTACATCGAAAACATGCATGAGAAACCCAGAAGATGGTACACCATGTGATTTTGAAAGGTTTCTAACACGCACCTCATTTCTCATCTCCTTGTGCTCGGGTTCACCTTTCCAGCTACTTTACTAGCAATCTCCCTACTTGGAGAATCAGCACCTTTAAGCTCCTGTTCCCTACAGGTTGCAATTTGTCCTGAGGATGAACGGGAAGAGGGGCAACCAATGAGAGACTAGATGTAGGTGTTGGGACAGGCACAGCTCACTCTATTTTCCCATCGGTAAGAAGAATTAACCACAGGCTCAGCCTGCCGCCCAGAAGCAGAATAGGGCCTGAGGCAATTCCGCGCTTTTGCGGCCAGCTCCCAAAAAAGCCAGTTGAAAAATGGAGCTCAGGGACACTGCAATTCACAAACCCGCAGAGCTATAAATGATAACTCTCATCCACAGATATATCGAGGGAAGGCAACGAAGAGGATTTGAAAGCAAGGCAGAATTGCAGGAAACAGGTTTCAGGAGGTAGATTCAAATCGCCTTAAAAGCACATGAAAAGTGGTAAAACGTCGACAATAATGCCCTTGGCCAAGCAGGGCGTATGCGTTTTTTCCTGAATATATTCAGGAAAAAACGCATACGCCCTTTTTGGCCAACCAAGCAACCTGGAAAGGCTAATCAGCGCTACAAAGAAGTCTCGCTTCCCATCGGTCAAAAGGGCCATGCTGCAAAAAGTGTCAAAACCAGAGATGCAGGACAGGCCCTGGAGAAATGGCAGCCTTGCTACGCTGATGGGCGGGATGTAAATTGCCAACAGCCACTCTGGAGAAGTGTACGGTGTGTCCTGTAGCATCGAAAAAACACAGCTTAGGGAGCATAGGGCACGTCCTCTCATGGGCGTATAAATTGGGAAAACTAAAAATCAGCAAGACACAGGCACCCCAAAGTTTAGGGCTGCTCTGTTGACAAGAACCTCCACTTCATGACACCTTAAATATCCCAGGAAAGAGAAAAATGGATAAAGAAGTTTTGGTCCTTATGTACAATGGAATATCACTCAGACATGAAATCAATGTCATAAGGCTAGTAGAAGCAAGATGAGTGGATTTAGGTACGACGATTCTAAGTGAAATAAGTCACACAGAAAAAGACACTTATCATAAGCTATCACTTATAGAGGGAATGTAAAAACCGCTACACTTGAACTGAATTACAAAACAGAACAGAGTCACACGTTTAGAAAACACACTATGGCTGCTTAACGGGAAAGGTGAGGTGGGGTGAGGCATAAAACAAGGGTTTCAAATTCGCTCAGATACCGTTCCATACACCCAATATGTAATAGACAAGATCTACTCCTTGCTCAGTGAACAGGACTCAACACCCCCTATTCACCGCACAAGAATATATGTGACTAGTAAGAATCTTAAAACCTATGTATTGATATCTGTCTGGAAGTGAGTCAAGTGGGTGTAAAGCCGCATAAACACAGCCGTGAAAAGCAGCTAAACCCCATTATAAAAATAAATTACTTTTAAAAACCCGTAAAACAAAGACAGTGAAAGAGAGAGAAATTCTTACAAAATTCGTTCAGAGGCTGTGATGCAACCTGGATTGACCATATCTAGACCCACAGCTGGATGAGACATAAGGGTGGACACTCTTGGGGCTGAAAGGTTGGGTGAGGCTGGGTGAGCAAATGCAGACCCTTTAAAGTAATACTGCCTGGTACCCATCCCATGGGTCCCAAATCTCCAGGTTCAAGGGCATC
Organism: Eschrichtius robustus; assembly: GCF_028021215.1. NCBI lineage: Eukaryota > Metazoa > Chordata > Mammalia > Artiodactyla > Eschrichtiidae > Eschrichtius > Eschrichtius robustus. Next base: position 670,650 of record NW_027175204.1, read on the forward strand.
TTCCTACATCGAAAACATGCATGAGAAACCCAGAAGATGGTACACCGTGTGATTTTGAAAGGTTTCTAATACGCACCTCATTTCTCATCTCCTTGTGCTCGGGTTCGCCTTTCCAGCTACTTTACTAGCAATCTCCCTACTTGGAGAATCAGCACCTTTAAGCTCCTGTTCCCTACAGGTTGCAATTTGTCCTGAGGATGATCGGGAAGAGGGGCAACCAATGAGAGACTAGATGTAGGTGTTGGGACAGGCACAGCTCACTCTATTTTCCCATCGGGAAAAAGAATTAACCACAGGCTCAGCCTGCCGCCCAGAAGCAGAATAGGGCCTGAGGCAATCCCGCGCTTTTGCGGCCAGCTCCCAAAAAAGCCAGTTGAAAAATGGAGCTCAGGGACACTGCAATTCACAAACCCGCAGAGCTATAAATGATAACTCTCATCCACAGATATATTGAGGGAAGGCAACGAAGAGGATTTGAAAGCAAGGCAGAATTGCAGGAAACAGGTTTCAGGATGGAGATTCGAATCGCCTTTAAAGCACATGAAAAGTGGTAAAACGTCGACAATGATGCCCTTGGCCAAACAGGGCGTATGCGTTTTTTCCTGAATATATTCAGGAAAAAACGCATACGCCCTGTTTGGCCAACCAAGCAACCTGGAAAGGCTAATCAGCGCTACAAAGAAGTCTCGCTTCCCATCGGTCAAAAGGGCCATGCTGCAAAAAGTGTCAAAACCAGAAATGCAGGACAGGCCCTGGAGAAATGGCAGCCTTGCTACGCTGATGGGCGGGATGTAAATTGCCAACAGCCACTCTGGAGAAGTGTAAGGTGTGTCCTGAAACATCGAAAAAACACAGCTTAGGGAGCATAGGGCACGTCCTCTCATGGGCGTATAAATTGGGAAAACTAAAAATCAGCAAGACACAGGCACCCCAAAGTTTAGGGCTGCTCTGTTGACAAGAACCTCCACTTCATGACACCTTAAATATCCCAGGAAAGAGAAAAATGGATAAAGAAGTTGTGGTCCTTATGTACAATGGAATATCACTCAGACATGAAATCAATGTCATAAGGCTAGTAGAAGCAAGATGAGTGGATTTAGGTACGACGATTCTAAGTGAAATAAGTCACACAGAAAAAGACACTTATCATAAGCTATCACTTATAGAGGGAATGTAAAAACCGCTACACTTGAACTGAATTACAAAACAGAACAGAGTCACACGTTTAGAAAACACACTATGGCTGCTTAACGGGAAAGGTGAGGTGGGGTGAGGCATAAAACAAGGGTTTCAAATTCGCTCAGATACCGTTCCATACACCCAATATGTAATAGACAAGACCTACTCCTTGCTCAGTGAACAGGACTCAACACCCCCTATTCACCGCACAAGAATATATGTGACTAGTAAGAATCTTAAAACCTATGTATTGATATCTGTCAGGAAGTGGGTCAAGTGGGTGTAAAGCCGCATAAACACAGCCGTGAAAAGCAGCTAAACCCCATTATAAAAATAAATTACTTTTAAAAACCCGTAAAACAAAGACAGTGAAAGAGAGAGAAATTCTTACAAAATTCGTTCAGAGGCTGTGATGCAACCTGGATTGACCATATCTAGACCCACAGCTGGATGAGACATAAGGGTGGACACTCTTGGGGCTGAAAGGTTGGGTGAGGTTGGGTGAGCAAACGCAGACCCTTTAAAGTAATACTGCCTGGTACCCATCCCATGGGTCCCAAATCTCCAGGTTCAAGGGCATCTTCCTACATCGAAAACATGCATGAGAAACCCAGAAGATGGTACACCATGTGATTTTGAAAGGTTTCTAATACGCACCTCATTTCTCATCTCCTTGTGCTCGGGTTCACCTTTCCAGCTACTTTACTAGCAATCTCCCTACTTGGAGAATCAGCACCTTTAAGCTCCTGTTCCCTACAGGTTGCAATTTGTCCTGAGGATGAACGGGAAGAGGGGCAACCAATGAGAGACTAGATGTAGGTGTTGGGACAGGCACAGCTCACTCTATTTTCCCATCGGTAAGAAGAATTAACCACAGGCTCAGCCTGCCGCCCAGAAGCAGAATAGGGCCTGAGGCAATTCCGCGCTTTTGCGGCCAGCTCCCAAAAAAGCCAGTTGAAAAATGGAGCTCAGGGACACTGCAATTCACAAACCCGCAGAGCTATAAATGATAACTCTCATCCACAGATATATTGAGGGAAGGCAACGAAGAGGATTTGAAAGCAAGGCAGAATTGCAGGAAACAGGTTTCAGGAGGTAGATTCAAATCGCCTTAAAAGCACATGAAAAGTGGTAAAACGTCGACAATAATGCCCTTGGCCAAACAGGGCGTATGCGTTTTTTCCTGAATATATTCAGGAAAAAACGCATACGCCCTTTTTGGCCAACCAAGCAACCTGGAAAGGCTAATCAGCGCTACAAAGAAGTCTCGCTTCCCATCGGTCAAAAGGGCCATGCTGCAAAAAGTGTCAAAACCAGAGATGCAGGACAGGCCATGGAGAAATGGCAGCCTTGCTACGCTGATGGGCGGGATGTAAATTGCCAACAGCCACTCTGGAGAAGTGTACGGTGTGTCCTGTAGCATCGAAAAAACACAGCTTAGGGTGCATAGGGCACGTCCTCTCATGGGCGTATAAATTGGGAAAACTAAAAATCAGCAAGACACAGGCACCCCAAAGTTTAGGGCTGCTCTGTTGACAAGAACCTCCACTTCATGACACCTTAAATATCCCAGGAAAGAGAAAAATGGATAAAGAAGTTTTGGTCCTTATGTACAATGGAATATCACTCAGACATGAAATCAATGTCATAAGGCTAGTAGAAGCAAGATGAGTGGATTTAGGTACGACGATTCTAAGTGAAATAAGTCACACAGAAAAAGACACTTATCATAAGCTATCACTTATAGAGGGAATGTAAAAACCGCTACACTTGAACTGAATTACAAAACAGAACAGAGTCACACGTTTAGAAAACACACTATGGCTGCTTAACGGGAAAGGTGAGGTGGGGTGAGGCATAAAACAAGGGTTTCAAATTCGCTCAGATACCGTTCCATACACCCAATATGTAATAGACAAGACCTACTCCTTGCTCAGTGAACAGGACTCAACACCCCCTATTCACCGCACAAGAATATATGTGACTAGTAAGAATCTTAAAACCTATGTATTGATATCTGTCTGGAAGTGAGTCAAGTGGGTGTAAAGCCGCATAAACACAGCCGTGAAAAGCAGCTAAACCCCATTATAAAAATAAATTACTTTTAAAAACCCGTAAAACAAAGACAGTGAAAGAGAGAGAAATTCTTACAAAATTCGTTCAGAGGCTGTGATGCAACCTGGATTGACCATATCTAGACCCACAGCTGGATGAGACATAAGGGTGGACACTCTTGGGGCTGAAAGGTTGGGTGAGGCTGGGTGAGCAAATGCAGACCCTTTAAAGTAATACTGCCTGGTACCCATCCCATGGGTCCCAAATCTCCAGGTTCAAGGGCATCTTCCTACATCGAAAACATGCATGAGAAACCCAGAAGATGGTACACCGTGTGATTTTGAAAGGTTTCTAATACGCACCTCATTTCTCATCTCCTTGTGCTCGGGTTCGCCTTTCCAGCTACTTTACTAGCAATCTCCCTACTTGGAGAATCAGCACCTTTAAGCTCCTGTTCCCTACAGGTTGCAATTTGTCCTGAGGATGATCGGGAAGAGGGGCAACCAATGAGAGACTAGATGTAGGTGTTGGGACAGGCACAGCTCACTCTATTTTCCCATCGGGAAAAAGAATTAACCACAGGCTCAGCCTGCTGCCCAGAAGCAGAATAGGGCCTGAGGCAATCCCGCGCTTTTGCGGCCAGCTCCCAAAAAAGCCAGTTGAAAAATGGAGCTCAGGGACACTGCAATTCACAAACCCGCAGAGCTATAAATGATAACTCTCATCCACAGATATATTGAGGGAAGGCAACGAAGAGGATTTGAAAGCAAGGCAGAATTGCAGGAAACAGGTTTCAGGATGGAGATTCGAATCGCCTTTAAAGCACATGAAAAGTGGTAAAACGTCGACAATGATGCCCTTGGCCAAACAGGGCGTATGCGTTTTTTCCTGAATATATTCAGGAAAAAACGCATACGCCCTGTTTGGCCAACCAAGCAACCTGGAAAGGCTAATCAGCGCTACAAAGAAGTCTCGCTTCCCATCGGTCAAAAGGGCCATGCTGCAAAAAGTGTCAAAACCAGAAATGCAGGACAGGCCCTGGAGAAATGGCAGCCTTGCTACGCTGATGGGCGGGATGTAAATTGCCAACAGCCACTCTGGAGAAGTGTAAGGTGTGTCCTGAAACATCGAAAAAACACAGCTTAGGGAGCATAGGGCACGTCCTCTCATGGGCGTATAGATTGGGATAACTAAAAATCAGCAAGACACAGGCACCCCAAAGTTTAGGGCTGCTCTGTTGACAAGAACCTCCACTTCATGACACCTTAAATATCCCAGGAAAGAGAAAAATGGATAAAGAAGTTGTGGTCCTTATGTACAATGGAATATCACTCAGACATGAAATCAATGTCATAAGGCTAGTAGAAGCAAGATGAGTGGATTTAGGTACGACGATTCTAAGTGAAATAAGTCACACAGAAAAAGACACTTATCATAAGCTATCACTTATAGAGGGAATGTAAAAACCGCTACACTTGAACTGAATTACAAAACAGAACAGAGTCACACGTTTAGAAAACACACTATGGCTGCTTAACGGGAAAGGTGAGGTGGGGTGAGGCATAAAACAAGGGTTTCAAATTCGCTCAGATACCGTTCCATACACCCAATATGTAATAGACAAGACCTACTCCTTGCTCAGTGAACAGGACTCAACACCCCCTATTCACCGCACAAGAATATATGTGACTAGTAAGAATCTTAAAACCTATGTATTGATATCTGTCAGGAAGTGGGTCAAGTGGGTGTAAAGCTGCATAAACACAGCCGTGAAAAGCAGCTAAACCCCATTATAAAAATAAATTACTTTTAAAAACCCGTAAAACAAAGACAGTGAAAGAGAGAGAAATTCTTACAAAATTCGTTCAGAGGCTGTGATGCAACCTGGATTGACCATATCTAGACCCACAGCTGGATGAGACATAAGGGTGGACACTCTTGGGGCTGAAAGGTTGGGTGAGGTTGGGTGAGCAAACGCAGACCCTTTAAAGTAATACTGCCTGGTACCCATCCCATGGGTCCCAAATCTCCAGGTTCAAGGGCATCTTCCTACATCGAAAACATGCATGAGAAACCCAGAAGATGGTACACCGTGTGATTTTCAAAGGTTTCTAGTACGCACCTCATTTCTCATCTCCTTGTGCTCGGGTTCGCCTTTTCAGCTATTTTACTAGAAATCTCCCTACTTGGAGAATCAGCACCTTTAAGCTCCTGTTCCCTACAGGTTGCAATTTGTCCTGAGGATGAACGGGAAGAGGGGCAACCAATGAGAGACTAGATATAGGTGTTGGGACAGGCACAGCTCACTCTATTTTCCCATCGGTAAGAAGAATTAACCACAGGCTCAGCCTGCTGCCCAGAAGCAGAATAGGGCATGAGGCAATTCCGCGCTTTTGCGGCCAGCTCCCAAAAAAGCCAGTTGAAAAATGGAGCTCAGGGACACTGCAATTCACAAACCCGCAGAGCTATAAATGATAACTCTCATCCACAGATATATTGAGGGAAGGCAACGAAGAGGATTTGAAAGCAAGGCAGAATTGCAGGAAACAGGTTTCAGGAGGTAGATTCAAATCGCCTTAAAAGCACATGAAAAGTGGTAAAACGTCGACAATAATGCCCTTGGCCAAACAGGGCGTATGCGTTTTTTCCTGAATATATTCAGGAAAAAACGCATACGCCCTGTTTGGCCAACCAAGCAACCTGGAAAGGCTAATCAGCGCTACAAAGAAGTCTCGTTTCCATCGGTCAAAAGGGCCATGCTGCAAAAAGTGTCAAAACCAGAAATGCAGGACAGGCCATGGAGAAATGGCAGCCTTGCTACGCTGATGGGCGGGATGTAAATTTCCAACAGCCACTCTGGAGAAGTGTACGGTGTGTCCTGAAACATCGAAAAAACACAGCTTAGGGAGCATAGGGCACGTCCTCTCATGGGCGTATAAATTAGGAAAACTAAAAATCAGCAAGACACAGGTACCCCAAAGTTTAGGGCTGCTCTGTTGACAAGAACCTCCACTTCATGACACCTTAAATATCCCAGAAAAGAGAAAAATGGATAAAGAAGTTGTGGTCCTTATGTACAATGGAATATCACTCAGACATGAAATCAATGTCATAACGCTAGTAGAAGCAAGATGAGTGGATTTAGGTACGATGATTCTAAGTGAAATAAGTCACACAGAAAAAGACACTTATCATAAGCTATCACTTAGAGAGGGAATGTAAAAACCGCTACACTTGAACTGAATTACAAAACAGAACAGAGTCACACGTTTAGAAAACACACTATGGCTGCTTAACGGGAAAGGTGAGGTGGGGTGAGGCATAAAACAAGGGTTTCAAATTCGCTCAGATACCGTTCCATACACCCAATATGTAATAGACAAGACCTACTCCTTGCTCAGTGAACTGGACTCAACACCCCCTATTCACCCCACAAGAATATATGTGACTAGTAAGAATCTTAAAACCTATGTATTGATATCTGTCTGGAAGTGAGTCAAGTGGGTGTAAAGCTGCATAAACACAGCTGTGAAAAGCAGCTAAACCCCATTATAAAAATAAATTACTTTTAAAAACCCGTAAAACAAAGACAGTGAAAGCGAGAGAAATTATTACAAAATTCGTTCAGAGGCTCTGATGCAACCTGGATTGACCATATCTAGACCCACAGCTGGATGAGACATAAGGGTGGACACTCTTGGGGCTGAACGGTTGGGTGAGGTTGGGTGAGCAAACACAGACCCTTTAAAGTAATACTGCCTGGTATCCATCCCATGGGTCCCAAATCTCCAGGTTCATGGGCATCTTCCTACATCGAAAACATGCATGAGAAACCCAGAAGATGGTACACCGTGTGATTTTGAAAGGTTTCTAATACGCACCTCATTTCTCATCTCCTTGTGCTCGGGTTCGCCTTTCCAGCTACTTTACTAGCAATCTCCCTACTTGGAGAATCAGCACCTTTAAGCTCCTGTTCCCTACAGGTTGCAATTTGTCCTGAGGATGAACGGGAAGAGGGGAAACCAATGAGAGACTAGATCTTGGTGTTGGGACAGGCACAGGTCACTCTATTTTCCCATCGGGAAGAAGAATTAACCACAGGCTCAGCCTGCCGGCCAGAAGCTGAATAGGGCCTGAGGCAATCCCGCGCTTTTGCGGCCAGCTCCCAAAAAAGCCAGTTGAAAAATGGAGCTCAGGGACACTGCAATTCACAAACCCGCAGAGCTATAAATGATAACTCTCATCCACAGATATATTGAGGGAAGGCAACGAAGAGGATTTGAAAGCAAGGCAGGATTGCAGGAAACAGGTTTCAGGAGGTAGATTCGAATCGCCTTTAAAGCACATGAAAAGTGGTAAAACGTCGACAATGATGCCCTTGGCCAAACAGGGCGTATGCGTTTTTTCCTGAATATATTCAGGAAAAAACGCATACGCCCTGTTTGGCCAACCAAGCAACCTGGAAAGGCTAATCAGCGCTACAAAGAAGTCTCGCTTCCCATCGGTCAAAAGGGCCATGCTGCAAAAAGTGTCAAAACCAGAAATGCAGGACAGGCCCTGGAGAAATGGCAGCCTTGCTACGCTGATGGGCGGGATGTAAATTGCCAACAGCCACTCTGGATAAGTGTAAGGTGTGTCCTGAAACATCGAAAAAACACAGCTCTAGGAGCATAGGGAACGTCCTCTCATGGGCGTATAAATTGGGAAAACTAAAAATCAGCAAGACACAGGCACCCCAAAGTTTAGGGCTGCTCTGTTGACAAGAACCTCCACTTCATGACACCTTAAATATCCCAGGAAAGAGAAAAATGGATAAAGAAGTTGTGGTCCTTATGTACAATGGAATATCACTCAGACATGAAATCAATGTCATAAGGCTAGTAGAAGCAAGATGAGTGGATTTAGGTACGACGATTCTAAGTGAAATAAGTCACACAGAAAAAGACACTTATCATAAGCTATCACTTATAGAGGGAATGTAAAAACCGCTACACTTGAACTGAATTACAAAACAGAACAGAGTCACACGTTTAGAAAACACACTATGGCTGCTTAACGGGAAAGGTGAGGTGGGGTGAGGCATAAAACAAGGGTTTCAAATTCGCTCAGATACCGTTCCATACACCCAATATGTAATAGACAAGACCTACTCCTTGCTCAGTGAACAGGACTCAACACCCCCTATTCACCGCACAAGAATATATGTGACTAGTAAGAATCTTAAAACCTATGTATTGATATCTGTCAGGAAGTGGGTCAAGTGGGTGTAAAGCCGCATAAACACAGCCGTGAAAAGCAGCTAAACCCCATTATAAAAATAAATTACTTTTAAAAACCCGTAAAACAAAGACAGTGAAAGAGAGAGAAATTCTTACAAAATTCGTTCAGAGGCTGTGATGCAACCTGGATTGACCATATCTAGACCCACAGCTGGATGAGACATAAGGGTGGACACTCTTGGGGCTGAAAGGTTGGGTGAGGTTGGGTGAGCAAACGCAGACCCTTTAAAGTAATACTGCCTGGTACCCATCCCATGGGTCCCAAATCTCCAGGTTCAAGGGCATCTTCCTACATCGAAAACATGCATGAGAAACCCAGAAGATGGTACACCATGTGATTTTGAAAGGTTTCTAATACGCACCTCATTTCTCATCTCCTTGTGCTCGGGTTCACCTTTCCAGCTACTTTACTAGCAATCTCCCTACTTGGAGAATCAGCACCTTTAAGCTCCTGTTCCCTACAGGTTGCAATTTGTCCTGAGGATGAACGGGAAGAGGGGCAACCAATGAGAGACTAGATGTAGGTGTTGGGACAGGCACAGCTCACTCTATTTTCCCATCGGTAAGAAGAATTAACCACAGGCTCAGCCTGCCGCCCAGAAGCAGAATAGGGCCTGAGGCAATTCCGCGCTTTTGCGGCCAGCTCCCAAAAAAGCCAGTTGAAAAATGGAGCTCAGGGACACTGCAATTCACAAACCCGCAGAGCTATAAATGATAACTCTCATCCACAGATATATTGAGGGAAGGCAACGAAGAGGATTTGAAAGCAAGGCAGAATTGCAGGAAACAGGTTTCAGGAGGTAGATTCAAATCGCCTTAAAAGCACATGAAAAGTGGTAAAACGTCGACAATAATGCCCTTGGCCAAACAGGGCGTATGCGTTTTTTCCTGAATATATTCAGGAAAAAACGCATACGCCCTTTTTGGCCAACCAAGCAACCTGGAAAGGCTAATCAGCGCTACAAAGAAGTCTCGCTTCCCATCGGTCAAAAGGGCCATGCTGCAAAAAGTGTCAAAACCAGAGATGCAGGACAGGCCATGGAGAAATGGCAGCCTTGCTACGCTGATGGGCGGGATGTAAATTGCCAACAGCCACTCTGGAGAAGTGTACGGTGTGTCCTGTAGCATCGAAAAAACACAGCTTAGGGAGCATAGGGCACGTCCTCTCATGGGCGTATAAATTGGGAAAACTAAAAATCAGCAAGACACAGGCACCCCAAAGTTTAGGGCTGCTCTGTTGACAAGAACCTCCACTTCATGACACCTTAAATATCCCAGGAAAGAGAAAAATGGATAAAGAAGTTTTGGTCCTTATGTACAATGGAATATCACTCAGACATGAAATCAATGTCATAAGGCTAGTAGAAGCAAGATGAGTGGATTTAGGTACGACGATTCTAAGTGAAATAAGTCACACAGAAAAAGACACTTATCATAAGCTATCACTTATAGAGGGAATGTAAAAACCGCTACACTTGAACTGAATTACAAAACAGAACAGAGTCACACGTTTAGAAAACACACTATGGCTGCTTAACGGGAAAGGTGAGGTGGGGTGAGGCATAAAACAAGGGTTTCAAATTCGCTCAGATACCGTTCCATACACCCAATATGTAATAGACAAGACCTACTCCTTGCTCAGTGAACAGGACTCAACACCCCCTATTCACCGCACAAGAATATATGTGACTAGTAAGAATCTTAAAACCTATGTATTGATATCTGTCTGGAAGTGAGTCAAGTGGGTGTAAAGCCGCATAAACACAGCCGTGAAAAGCAGCTAAACCCCATTATAAAAATAAATTACTTTTAAAAACCCGTAAAACAAAGACAGTGAAAGAGAGAGAAATTCTTACAAAATTCGTTCAGAGGCTGTGATGCAACCTGGATTGACCATATCTAGACCCACAGCTGGATGAGACATAAGGGTGGACACTCTTGGGGCTGAAAGGTTGGGTGAGGCTGGGTGAGCAAATGCAGACCCTTTTAAGTAATACTGCCTGGTACCCATCCCATGGGTCCCAAATCTCCAGGTTCAAGGGCATCTTCCTACATCGAAAACATGCATGAGAAACCCAGAAGATGGTACACCGTGTGATTTTGAAAGGTTTCTAATACGCACCTCATTTCTCATCTCCTTGTGCTCGGGTTCGCCTTTCCAGCTACTTTACTAGCAATCTCCCTACTTGGAGAATCAGCACCTTTAAGCTCCTGTTCCCTACAGGTTGCAATTTGTCCTGAGGATGATCGGGAAGAGGGGCAACCAATGAGAGACTAGATGTAGGTGTTGGGACAGGCACAGCTCACTCTATTTTCCCATCGGGAAAAAGAATTAACCACAGGCTCAGCCTGCCGCCCAGAAGCAGAATAGGGCCTGAGGCAATCCCGCGCTTTTGCGGCCAGCTCCCAAAAAAGCCAGTTGAAAAATGGAGCTCAGGGACACTGCAATTCACAAACCCGCAGAGCTATAAATGATAACTCTCATCCACAGATATATTGAGGGAAGGCAACGAAGAGGATTTGAAAGCAAGGCAGAATTGCAGGAAACAGGTTTCAGGATGGAGATTCGAATCGCCTTTAAAGCACATGAAAAGTGGTAAAACGTCGACAATGATGCCCTTGGCCAAACAGGGCGTATGCGTTTTTTCCTGAATATATTCAGGAAAAAACGCATACGCCCTGTTTGGCCAACCAAGCAACCTGGAAAGGCTAATCAGCGCTACAAAGAAGTCTCGCTTCCCATCGGTCAAAAGGGCCATGCTGCAAAAAGTGTCAAAACCAGAAATGCAGGACAGGCCCTGGAGAAATGGCAGCCTTGCTACGCTGATGGGCGGGATGTAAATTGCCAACAGCCACTCTGGAGAAGTGTAAGGTGTGTCCTGAAACATCGAAAAAACACAGCTTAGGGAGCATAGGGCACGTCCTCTCATGGGCGTATAGATTGGGATAACTAAAAATCAGCAAGACACAGGCACCCCAAAGTTTAGGGCTGCTCTGTTGACAAGAACCTCCACTTCATGACACCTTAAATATCCCAGGAAAGAGAAAAATGGATAAAGAAGTTGTGGTCCTTATGTACAATGGAATATCACTCAGACATGAAATCAATGTCATAAGGCTAGTAGAAGCAAGATGAGTGGATTTAGGTACGACGATTCTAAGTGAAATAAGTCACACAGAAAAAGACACTTATCATAAGCTATCACTTATAGAGGGAATGTAAAAACCGCTACACTTGAACTGAATTACAAAACAGAACAGAGTCACACGTTTAGAAAACACACTATGGCTGCTTAACGGGAAAGGTGAGGTGGGGTGAGGCATAAAACAAGGGTTTCAAATTCGCTCAGATACCGTTCCATACACCCAATATGTAATAGACAAGACCTACTCCTTGCTCAGTGAACAGGACTCAACACCCCCTATTCACCGCACAAGAATATATGTGACTAGTAAGAATCTTAAAACCTATGTATTGATATCTGTCAGGAAGTGGGTCAAGTGGGTGTAAAGCTGCATAAACACAGCCGTGAAAAGCAGCTAAACCCCATTATAAAAATAAATTACTTTTAAAAACCCGTAAAACAAAGACAGTGAAAGAGAGAGAAATTCTTACAAAATTCGTTCAGAGGCTGTGATGCAACCTGGATTGACCATATCTAGACCCACAGCTGGATGAGACATAAGGGTGGACACTCTTGGGGCTGAAAGGTTGGGTGAGGTTGGGTGAGCAAACGCAGACCCTTTAAAGTAATACTGCCTGGTACCCATCCCATGGGTCCCAAATCTCCAGGTTCAAGGGCATCTTCCTACATCGAAAACATGCATGAGAAACCCAGAAGATGGTACACCGTGTGATTTTCAAAGGTTTCTAATACGCACCTCATTTCTCATCTCCTTGTGCTCGGGTTCGCCTTTTCAGCTATTTTACTAGAAATCTCCCTACTTGGAGAATCAGCACCTTTAAGCTCCTGTTCCCTACAGGTTGCAATTTGTCCTGAGGATGAACGGGAAGAGGGGCAACCAATGAGAGACTAGATATAGGTGTTGGGACAGGCACAGCTCACTCTATTTTCCCATCGGTAAGAAGAATTAACCACAGGCTCAGCCTGCTGCCCAGAAGCAGAATAGGGCATGAGGCAATTCCGCGCTTTTGCGGCCAGCTCCCAAAAAAGCCAGTTGAAAAATGGAGCTCAGGGACACTGCAATTCACAAACCCGCAGAGCTATAAATGATAACTCTCATCCACAGATATATTGAGGGAAGGCAACGAAGAGGATTTGAAAGCAAGGCAGAATTGCAGGAAACAGGTTTCAGGAGGTAGATTCAAATCGCCTTAAAAGCACATGAAAAGTGGTAAAACGTCGACAATAATGCCCTTGGCCAAACAGGGCGTATGCGTTTTTTCCTGAATATATTCAGGAAAAAACGCATACGCCCTGTTTGGCCAACCAAGCAACCTGGAAAGGCTAATCAGCGCTACAAAGAAGTCTCGTTTCCATCGGTCAAAAGGGCCATGCTGCAAAAAGTGTCAAAACCAGAAATGCAGGACAGGCCATGGAGAAATGGCAGCCTTGCTACGCTGATGGGCGGGATGTAAATTTCCAACAGCCACTCTGGAGAAGTGTACGGTGTGTCCTGAAACATCGAAAAAACACAGCTTAGGGAGCATAGGGCACGTCCTCTCATGGGCGTATAAATTGGGAAAACTAAAAATCAGCAAGACACAGGTACCCCAAAGTTTAGGGCTGCTCTGTTGACAAGAACCTCCACTTCATGACACCTTAAATATCCCAGAAAAGAGAAAAATGGATAAAGAAGTTGTGGTCCTTATGTACAATGGAATATCACTCAGACATGAAATCAATGTCATAACGCTAGTAGAAGCAAGATGAGTGGATTTAGGTACGATGATTCTAAGTGAAATAAGTCACACAGAAAAAGACACTTATCATAAGCTATCACTTAGAGAGGGAATGTAAAAACCGCTACACTTGAACTGAATTACAAAACAGAACAGAGTCACACGTTTAGAAAACACACTATGGCTGCTTAACGGGAAAGGTGAGGTGGGGTGAGGCATAAAACAAGGGTTTCAAATTCGCTCAGATACCGTTCCATACACCCAATATGTAATAGACAAGACCTACTCCTTGCTCAGTGAACTGGACTCAACACCCCCTATTCACCCCACAAGAATATATGTGACTAGTAAGAATCTTAAAACCTATGTATTGATATCTGTCTGGAAGTGAGTCAAGTGGGTGTAAAGCTGCATAAACACAGCTGTGAAAAGCAGCTAAACCCCATTATAAAAATAAATTACTTTTAAAAACCCGTAAAACAAAGACAGTGAAAGCGAGAGAAATTATTACAAAATTCGTTCAGAGGCTCTGATGCAACCTGGATTGACCATATCTAGACCCACAGCTGGATGAGACATAAGGGTGGACACTCTTGGGGCTGAACGGTTGGGTGAGGTTGGGTGAGCAAACGCAGACCCTTTAAAGTAATACTGCCTGGTATCCATCCCATGGGTCCCAAATCTCCAGGTTCATGGGCATCTTCCTACATCGAAAACATGCATGAGAAACCCAGAAGATGGTACACCGTGTGATTTTGAAAGGTTTCTAATACGCACCTCATTTCTCATCTCCTTGTGCTCGGGTTCGCCTTTCCAGCTACTTTACTAGCAATCTCCCTACTTGGAGAATCAGCACCTTTAAGCTCCTGTTCCCTACAGGTTGCAATTTGTCCTGAGGATGAACGGGAAGAGGGGAAACCAATGAGAGACTAGATCTTGGTGTTGGGACAGGCACAGGTCACTCTATTTTCCCATCGGGAAGAAGAATTAACCACAGGCTCAGCCTGCCGGCCAGAAGCTGAATAGGGCCTGAGGCAATCCCGCGCTTTTGCGGCCAGCTCCCAAAAAAGCCAGTTGAAAAATGGAGCTCAGGGACACTGCAATTCACAAACCCGCAGAGCTATAAATGATAACTCTCATCCACAGATATATTGAGGGAAGGCAACGAAGAGGATTTGAAAGCAAGGCAGGATTGCAGGAAACAGGTTTCAGGAGGTAGATTCGAATCGCCTTTAAAGCACATGAAAAGTGGTAAAACGTCGACAATGATGCCCTTGGCCAAACAGGGCGTATGCGTTTTTTCCTGAATATATTCAGGAAAAAACGCATACGCCCTGTTTGGCCAACCAAGCAACCTGGAAAGGCTAATCAGCGCTACAAAGAAGTCTCGCTTCCCATCGGTCAAAAGGGCCATGCTGCAAAAAGTGTCAAAACCAGAAATGCAGGACAGGCCCTGGAGAAATGGCAGCCTTGCTACGCTGATGGGCGGGATGTAAATTGCCAACAGCCACTCTGGATAAGTGTAAGGTGTGTCCTGAAACATCGAAAAAACACAGCTCTAGGAGCATAGGGAACGTCCTCTCATGGGCGTATAAATTGGGAAAACTAAAAATCAGCAAGACACAGGCACCCCAAAGTTTAGGGCTGCTCTGTTGACAAGAACCTCCACTTCATGACACCTTAAATATCCCAGGAAAGAGAAAAATGGATAAAGAAGTTGTGGTCCTTATGTACAATGGAATATCACTCAGACATGAAATCAATGTCATAAGGCTAGTAGAAGCAAGATGAGTGGATTTAGGTACGACGATTCTAAGTGAAATAAGTCACACAGAAAAAGACACTTATCATAAGCTATCACTTATAGAGGGAATGTAAAAACCGCTACACTTGAACTGAATTACAAAACAGAACAGAGTCACACGTTTAGAAAACACACTATGGCTGCTTAACGGGAAAGGTGAGGTGGGGTGAGGCATAAAACAAGGGTTTCAAATTCGCTCAGATACCGTTCCATACACCCAATATGTAATAGACAAGACCTACTCCTTGCTCAGTGAACTGGACTCAACACCCCCTATTCACCGCACAAGAATATATGTGACTAGTAAGAATCTTAAAACCTATGTATTGATATCTGTCTGGAAGTGAGTCAAGTGGGTGTAAAGCTGCATAAACACAGCTGTGAAAAGCAGCTAAACCCCATTATAAAAATAAATTACTTTTAAAAACCCGTAAAACAAAGACAGTGAAAGCGAGAGAAATTATTACAAAATTCGTTCAGAGGCTCTGATGCAACCTGGATTGACCATATCTAGACCCACAGCTGGATGAGACATAAGGGTGGACACTCTTGGGGCTGAACGGTTGGGTGAGGTTGGGTGAGCAAACGCAGACCCTTTAAAGTAATACTGCCTGGTATCCATCCCATGGGTCCCAAATCTCCAGGTTCATGGGCACCTTCCTACATCGAAAACATGCATGAGAAACCCAGAAGATGGTACACCGTGTGATTTTGAAAGGTTTCTAATACGCACCTCATTTCTCATCTCCTTGTGCTCGGGTTCGCCTTTCCAGCTACTTTACTAGCAATCTCCCTACTTGGAGAATCAGCACCTTTAAGCTCCTGTTCCCTACAGGTTTCAATTTGTCCTGAGGATGAACGGGAAGAGGGGAAACCAATGAGAGACTAGATCTTGGTGTTGGGACAGGCACAGGTCACTCTATTTTCCCATCGGGAAGAAGAATTAACCACAGGCTCAGCCTGCCGGCCAGAAGCTGAAGAGGGCCTGAGGCAATCCCGCGCTTTTGCGGCCAGCTCCCAAAAAAGCCAGTTGAAAAATGGAGCTCAGGGACACTGCAATTCACAAACCCGCAGAGCTATAAATGATAACTCTCATCCACAGATATATTGAGGGAAGGCAACGAAGAGGATTTGAAAGCAAGGCAGGATTGCAGGAAACAGGTTTCAGGAGGTAGATTCGAATCGCCTTTAAAGCACATGAAAAGTGGTAAAACGTCGACAATGATGCCCTTGGCCAAACAGGGCGTATGCGTTTTTTCCTGAATATATTCAGGAAAAAACGCATACGCCCTGTTTGGCTAACCAAGCAACCTGGAAAGGCTAATCAGCGCTACAAAGAAGTCTCGCTTCCCATCGGTCAAAAGGGCCATGCTGCAAAAAGTGTGAAAACCAGAAATGCAGGCCAGGCCCTGGAGAAATGGCAGCCTTGCTACGCTGATGGGTGGGATGTAAATTGCCAACAGCCACTCTGGAGAAGTGTAAGGTGTGTCCTGAAACATCGAAAAAACACAGCTCTAGGAGCATAGGGAACGTCCTCTCATGGACGTATAAATTGGGAAAACTAAAAATCAGCAAGACACAGGCACCCCAAAGTTTAGGGCTGCTCTGTTGACAAGAACCTCCACTTCATGACACCTTAAATATCCCAGGAAAGAGAAAAATGGATAAAGAAGTTGTGGTCCTTATGTACAATGGAATATCACTCAGACATGAAATCAATGTCATAAGGCTAGTAGAAGCAAGATGAGTGGATTTAGGTACGACGATTCTAAGTGAAATAAGTCACACAGAAAAAGACACTTATCATAAGCTATCACTTAGAGAGGGAATGTAAAAACCGCTACACTTGAACTGAATTACAAAACAGAACAGAGTCACACGTTTAGAAAACACACTATGGCTGCTTAACGGGAAAGGTGAGGTGGGGTGAGGCATAAAACAAGGGTTTCAAATTCGCTCAGATACCGTTCCATACACCCAATATGTAATAGACAAGACCTACTCCTTGCTCAGTGAACAGGACTCAACACCCCCTATTCACCGCACAAGAATATATGTGACTAGTAAGAATCTTAAAACCTATATATTGATATCTGTCTGGAAGTGAGTCAAGTGGGTGTAAAGCTGCATAAACACAGCTGTGAAAAGCAGCTAAACCCCATTATAAAAATAAATTACTTTTAAAAACCCGTAAAACAAAGACAGTGAAAGCGAGAGAAATTATTACAAAATTCGTTCAGAGGCTCTGATGCAACCTGGATTGACCATATCTAGACCCACAGCTGGATGAGACATAAGGGTGGACACTCTTGGGGCTGAACGGTTGGGTGAGGTTGGGTGAGCAAACGCAGACCCTTTAAAGTAATACTGCCTGGTATCCATCCCATGGGTCCCAAATCTCCAGGTTCATGGGCATCTTCCTACATCGAAAACATGCATGAGAAACCCAGAAGATGGTACACCGTGTGATTTTGAAAGGTTTCTAATACGCACCTCATTTCTCATCTCCTTGTGCTCGGGTTCGCCTTTCCAGCTACTTTACTAGCAATCTCCCTACTTGGAGAATCAGCACCTTTAAGCTCCTGTTCCCTACAGGTTGCAATTTGTCCTGAGGATGAACGGGAAGAGGGGAAACCAATGAGAGACTAGATCTTGGTGTTGGGACAGGCACAGGTCACTCTATTTTCCCATCGGGAAGAAGAATTAACCACAGGCTCAGCCTGCCGGCCAGAAGCTGAATAGGGCCTGAGGCAATCCCGCGCTTTTGCGGCCAGCTCCCAAAAAAGCCAGTTGAAAAATGGAGCTCAGGGACACTGCAATTCACAAACCCGCAGAGCTATAAATGATAACTCTCATCCACAGATATATTGAGGGAAGGCAACGAAGAGGATTTGAAAGCAAGGCAGGATTGCAGGAAACAGGTTTCAGGAGGTAGATTCGAATCGCCTTTAAAGCACATGAAAAGTGGTAAAACGTCGACAATGATGCCCTTGGCCAAACAGGGCGTATGCGTTTTTTCCTGAATATATTCAGGAAAAAACGCATACGCCCTGTTTGGCCAACCAAGCAACCTGGAAAGGCTAATCAGCGCTACAAAGAAGTCTCGCTTCCCATCGGTCAAAAGGGCCATGCTGCAAAAAGTGTCAAAACCAGAAATGCAGGACAGGCCCTGGAGAAATGGCAGCCTTGCTACGCTGATGGGCGGGATGTAAATTGCCAACAGCCACTCTGGAGAAGTGTAAGGTGTGTCCTGAAACATCGAAAAAACACAGCTCTAGGAGCATAGGGAACGTCCTCTCATGGGCGTATAGATTGGGATAACTAAAAATCAGCAAGACACAGGCACCCCAAAGTTTAGGGCTGCTCTGTTGACAAGAACCTCCACTTCATGACACCTTAAATATCCCAGGAAAGAGAAAAATGGATAAAGAAGTTGTGGTCCTTATGTACAATGGAATATCACTCAGACATGAAATCAATGTCATAAGGCTAGTAGAAGCAAGATGAGTGGATTTAGGTACGACGATTCTAAGTGAAATAAGTCACACAGAAAAAGACACTTATCATAAGCTATCACTTATAGAGGGAATGTAAAAACCGCTACACTTGAACTGAATTACAAAACAGAACAGAGTCACACGTTTAGAAAACACACTATGGCTGCTTAACGGGAAAGGTGAGGTGGGGTGAGGCATAAAACAAGGGTTTCAAATTCGCTCAGATACCGTTCCATACACCCAATATGTAATAGACAAGACCTACTCCTTGCTCAGTGAACTGGACTCAACACCCCCTATTCACCGCACAAGAATATATGTGACTAGTAAGAATCTTAAAACCTATGTATTGATATCTGTCTGGAAGTGAGTCAAGTGGGTGTAAAGCTGCATAAACACAGCTGTGAAAAGCAGCTAAACCCCATTATAAAAATAAATTACTTTTAAAAACCCGTAAAACAAAGACAGTGAAAGCGAGAGAAATTATTACAAAATTCGTTCAGAGGCTCTGATGCAACCTGGATTGACCATATCTAGACCCACAGCTGGATGAGACATAAGGGTGGACACTCTTGGGGCTGAACGGTTGGGTGAGGTTGGGTGAGCAAACGCAGACCCTTTAAAGTAATACTGCCTGGTATCCATCCCATGGGTCCCAAATCTCCAGGTTCATGGGCATCTTCCTACATCGAAAACATGCATGAGAAACCCAGAAGATGGTACACCGTGTGATTTTGAAAGGTTTCTAATACGCACCTCATTTCTCATCTCCTTGTGCTCGGGTTCGCCTTTCCAGCTACTTTACTAGCAATCTCCCTACTTGGAGAATCAGCACCTTTAAGCTCCTGTTCCCTACAGGTTGCAATTTGTCCTGAGGATGAACGGGAAGAGGGGAAACCAATGAGAGACTAGATCTTGGTGTTGGGACAGGCACAGGTCACTCTATTTTCCCATCGGGAAGAAGAATTAACCACAGGCTCAGCCTGCCGGCCAGAAGCTGAATAGGGCCTGAGGCAATCCCGCGCTTTTGCGGCCAGCTCCCAAAAAAGCCAGTTGAAAAATGGAGCTCAGGGACACTGCAATTCACAAACCCGCAGAGCTATAAATGATAACTCTCATCCACAGATATATTGAGGGAAGGCAACGAAGAGGATTTGAAAGCAAGGCAGGATTGCAGGAAACAGGTTTCAGGAGGTAGATTCGAATCGCCTTTAAAGCACATGAAAAGTGGTAAAACGTCGACAATGATGCCCTTGGCCAAACAGGGCGTATGCGTTTTTTCCTGAATATATTCAGGAAAAAACGCATACGCCCTGTTTGGCTAACCAAGCAACCTGGAAAGGCTAATCAGCGCTACAAAGAAGTCTCGCTTCCCATCGGTCAAAAGGGCCATGCTGCAAAAAGTGTCAAAACCAGAAATGCAGGACAGGCCCTGGAGAAATGGCAGCCTTGCTACGCTGATGGGCGGGATGTAAATTGCCAACAGCCACTCTGGAGAAGTGTAAGGTGTGTCCTGAAACATCGAAAAAACACAGCTCTAGGAGCATAGGGAACGTCCTCTCATGGGCGTATAAATTGGGAAAACTAAAAATCAGCAAGACACAGGCACCCCAAAGTTTAGGGCTGCTCTGTTGACAAGAACCTCCACTTCATGACACCTTAAATATCCCAGGAAAGAGAAAAATGGATAAAGAAGTTGTGGTCCTTATGTACAATGGAATATCACTCAGACATGAAATCAATGTCATAAGGCTAGTAGAAGCAAGATGAGTGGATTTAGGTACGACGATTCTAAGTGAAATAAGTCACACAGAAAAAGACACTTATCATAAGCTATCACTTATAGAGGGAATGTAAAAACCGCTACACTTGAACTGAATTACAAAACAGAACAGAGTCACACGTTTAGAAAACACACTATGGCTGCTTAACGGGAAAGGTGAGGTGGGGTGAGGCATAAAACAAGGGTTTCAAATTCGCTCAGATACCGTTCCATACACCCAATATGTAATAGACAAGACCTACTCCTTGCTCAGTGAACAGGACTCAACACCCCCTATTCACCGCACAAGAATATATGTGACTAGTAAGAATCTTAAAACCTATGTATTGATATCTGTCTGGAAGTGAGTCAAGTGGGTGTAAAGCCGCATAAACACAGCCGTGAAAAGCAGCTAAACCCCATTATAAAAATAAATTACTTTTAAAAACCCGTAAAACAAAGACAGTGAAAGAGAGAGAAATTCTTACAAAATTCGTTCAGAGGCTGTGATGCAACCTGGATTGACCATATCTAGACCCACAGCTGGATGAGACATAAGGGTGGACACTCTTGGGGCTGAAAGGTTGGGTGAGGTTGGGTGAGCAAACGCAGACCCTTTAAAGTAATACTGCCTGGTACCCATCCCATGGGTCCCAAATCTCCAGGTTCAAGGGCATCTTCCTACATCGAAAACATGCATGAGAAACCCAGAAGATGGTACACCGTGTGATTTTGAAAGGTTTCTAATACGCACCTCATTTCTCATCTCCTTGTGCTCGGGTTCACCTTTCCAGCTACTTTACTAGCAATCTCCCTACTTGGAGAATCAGCACCTTTAAGCTCCTGTTCCCTACAGGTTGCAATTTGTCCTGAGGATGAACGGGAAGAGGGGCAACCAATGAGAGACTAGATCTAGGTGTTGGGACAGGCACAGCTCACTCTATTTTCCCATCGGTAAGAAGAATTAACCACAGGCTCAGCCTGCCGCCCAGAAGCAGAATAGGGCCTGAGGCAATTCCGCGCTTTTGCGGCCAGCTCCCAAAAAAGCCAGTTGAAAAATGGAGCTCAGGGACACTGCAATTCACAAACCCGCAGAGCTATAAATGATAACTCTCATCCACAGATATATTGAGGGAAGGCAACGAAGAGGATTTGAAAGCAAGGCAGAATTGCAGGAAACAGGTTTCAGGAGGTAGATTCAAATCGCCTTAAAAGCACATGAAAAGTGGTAAAACGTCGACAATAATGCCCTTGGCCAAACAGGGCGTATGCGTTTTTTCCTGAATATATTCAGGAAAAAACGCATACGCCCTGTTTGGCCAACCAAGCAACCTGGAAAGGCTAATCAGCGCTACAAAGAAGTCTCGCTTCCCATCGGTCAAAAGGGCCAGGCTGCAAAAAGTGTCAAAACCAGAAATGCAGGACAGGCCATGGAGAAATGGCAGCCTTGCTACGCTGATGGGCGGGATGTAAATTGCCAACAGCCACTCTGGAGAAGTGTAAGGTGTGTCCTGAAACATCGAAAAAACACAGCTTAGGGAGCATAGGGCACGTCCTCTCATGGGCGTATAGATTGGGATAACTAAAAATCAGCAAGACACAGGCACCCCAAAGTTTAGGGCTGCTCTGTTGACAAGAACCTCCACTTCATGACACCTTAAATATCCCAGGAAAGAGAAAAATGGATAAAGAAGTTGTGGTCCTTATGTACAATGGAATATCACTCAGACATGAAATCAATGTCATAAGGCTAGTAGAAGCAAGATGAGTGGATTTAGGTACGACGATTCTAAGTGAAATAAGTCACACAGAAAAAGACACTTATCATAAGCTATCACTTATAGAGGGAATGTAAAAACCGCTACACTTGAACTGAATTACAAAACAGAACAGAGTCACACGTTTAGAAAACACAGTATGGCTGCTTAACGGGAAAGGTGAGGTGGGGTGAGGCATAAAACAAGGGTTTCAAATTCGCTCAGATACCGTTCCATACACCCAATATGTAATAGACAAGACCTACGCCTTGCTCAGTGAACAGGACTCAACACCCCCTATTCACCGCACAAGAATATATGTGACTAGTAAGAATCTTAAAACCTATGTATTGATATCTGTCAGGAAGTGGGTCAAGTGGGTGTAAAGCTGCATAAACACAGCCGTGAAAAGCAGCTAAACCCCATTATAAAAATAAATTACTTTTAAAAACCCGTAAAACAAAGACAGTGAAAGAGAGAGAAATTCTTACAAAATTCGTTCAGAGGCTGTGATGCAACCTGGATTGACCATATCTAGACCCACAGCTGGATGAGACATAAGGTTGGACACTCTTGGGGCTGAAAGGTTGGGTGAGGTTGGGTGAGCAAACGCAGACCCTTTAAAGTAATACTGCCTGGTACCCATCCCATGGGTCCCAAATCTCCAGGTTCAAGGGCATCTTCCTACATCGAAAACATGCATGAGAAACCCAGAAGATGGTACACCGTGTGATTTTCAAAGGTTTCTAATACGCACCTCATTTCTCATCTCCTTGTGCTCGGGTTCGCCTTTCCAGCTATTTTACTAGAAATCTCCCTACTTGGAGAATCAGCACCTTTAAGCTCCTGTTCCCTACAGGTTGCAATTTGTCCTGAGGATGAACGGGAAGAGGGGCAACCAATGAGAGACTAGATATAGGTGTTGGGACAGGCACAGCTCACTCTATTTTCCCATCGGTAAGAAGAATTAACCACAGGCTCAGCCTGCTGCCCAGAAGCAGAATAGGGCCTGAGGCAATTCCGCGCTTTTGCGGCCAGCTCCCAAAAAAGCCAGTTGAAAAATGGAGCTCAGGGACACTGCAATTCACAAACCCGCAGAGCTATAAATGATAACTCTCATCCACAGATATATTGAGGGAAGGCAACGAAGAGGATTTGAAAGCAAGGCAGGATTGCAGGAAACAGGTTTCAGGAGGTAGATTCGAATCGCCTTTAAAGCACATGAAAAGTGGTAAAACGTCGACAATGATGCCCTTGGCCAAACAGGGCGTATGCGTTTTTTCCTGAATATATTCAGGAAAAAACGCATACGCCCTGTTTGGCCAACCAAGCAACCTGGAAAGGCTAATCAGCGCTACAAAGAAGTCTCGCTTCCCATCGGTCAAAAGGGCCATGCTGCAAAAAGTGTCAAAACCAGAAATGCAGGACAGGCCCTGGAGAAATGGCAGCCTTGCTACGCTGATGGGCGGGATGTAAATTGCCAACAGCCACTCTGGAGAAGTGTAAGGTGTGTCCTGAAACATCGAAAAAACACAGCTCTAGGAGCATAGGGCACGTCCTCTCATGGGCGTATAAATTGGGAAAACTAAAAATCAGCAAGACACAGGCACCCCAAAGTTTAGGGCTGCTCTGTTGACAAGAACCTCCACTTCATGACACCTTAAATATCCCAGGAAAGAGAAAAATGGATAAAGAAGTTGTGGTCCTTATGTACAATGGAATATCACTCAGACATGAAATCAATGTCATAAGGCTAGTAGAAGCAAGATGAGTGGATTTAGGTACGACGATTCTAAGTGAAATAAGTCACACAGAAAAAGACACTTATCATAAGCTATCACTTATAGAGGGAATGTAAAAACCGC
Source organism: Eschrichtius robustus (assembly GCF_028021215.1). Taxonomy (NCBI): domain Eukaryota; kingdom Metazoa; phylum Chordata; class Mammalia; order Artiodactyla; family Eschrichtiidae; genus Eschrichtius; species Eschrichtius robustus. The sequence goes on from NW_027175204.1 coordinate 694,712, forward strand.
TACACTTGAACTGAATTACAAAACAGAACAGAGTCACACGTTTAGAAAACACACTATGGCTGCTTAACGGGAAAGGTGAGGTGGGGTGAGGCATAAAACAAGGGTTTCAAATTCGCTCAGATACCGTTCCATACACCCAATATGTAATAGACAAGACCTACTCCTTGCTCAGTGAACAGGACTCAACACCCCCTATTCACCGCACAAGAATATATGTGACTAGTAAGAATCTTAAAACCTATGTATTGATATCTGTCTGGAAGTGAGTCAAGTGGGTGTAAAGCCGCATAAACACAGCCGTGAAAAGCAGCTAAACCCCATTATAAAAATAAATTACTTTTAAAAACCCGTAAAACAAAGACAGTGAAAGAGAGAGAAATTCTTACAAAATTCGTTCAGAGGCTGTGATGCAACCTGGATTGACCATATCTAGACCCACAGCTGGATGAGACATAAGGGTGGACACTCTTGGGGCTGAAAGGTTGGGTGAGGTTGGGTGAGCAAACGCAGACCCTTTAAAGTAATACTGCCTGGTACCCATCCCATGGGTCCCAAATCTCCAGGTTCAAGGGCATCTTCCTACATCGAAAACATGCATGAGAAACCCAGAAGATGGTACACCGTGTGATTTTGAAAGGTTTCTAATACGCACCTCATTTCTCATCTCCTTGTGCTCGGGTTCACCTTTCCAGCTACTTTACTAGCAATCTCCCTACTTGGAGAATCAGCACCTTTAAGCTCCTGTTCCCTACAGGTTGCAATTTGTCCTGAGGATGAACGGGAAGAGGGGCAACCAATGAGAGACTAGATGTAGGTGTTGGGACAGGCACAGCTCACTCTATTTTCCCATCGGTAAGAAGAATTAACCACAGGCTCAGCCTGCCGCCCAGAAGCAGAATAGGGCCTGAGGCAATTCCGCGCTTTTGCGGCCAGCTCCCAAAAAAGCCAGTTGAAAAATGGAGCTCAGGGACACTGCAATTCACAAACCCGCAGAGCTATAAATGATAACTCTCATCCACAGATATATTGAGGGAAGGCAACGAAGAGGATTTGAAAGCAAGGCAGAATTGCAGGAAACAGGTTTCAGGAGGTAGATTCAAATCGCCTTAAAAGCACATGAAAAGTGGTAAAACGTCGACAATAATGCCCTTGGCCAAACAGGGCGTATGCGTTTTTTCCTGAATATATTCAGGAAAAAACGCATACGCCCTTTTTGGCCAACCAAGCAACCTGGAAAGGCTAATCAGCGCTACAAAGAAGTCTCGCTTCCCATCGGTCAAAAGGGCCATGCTGCAAAAAGTGTCAAAACCAGAAATGCAGGACAGGCCATGGAGAAATGGCAGCCTTGCTACGCTGATGGGCGGGATGTAAATTGCCAACAGCCACACTGGAGAAGTGTAAGGTGTGTCCTGAAACATCGAAAAAACACAGCTTAGGGAGCATAGGGCACGTCCTCTCATGGGCGTATAGATTGGGATAACTAAAAATCAGCAAGACACAGGCACCCCAAAGTTTAGGGCTGCTCTGTTGACAAGAACCTCCACTTCATGACACCTTAAATATCCCAGGAAAGAGAAAAATGGATAAAGAAGTTGTGGTCCTTATGTACAATGGAATATCACTCAGACATGAAATCAATGTCATAAGGCTAGTAGAAGCAAGATGAGTGGATTTAGGTACGACGATTCTAAGTGAAATAAGTCACACAGAAAAAGACACTTATCATAAGCTATCACTTATAGAGGGAATGTAAAAACCGCTACACTTGAACTGAATTACAAAACAGAACAGAGTCACACGTTTAGAAAACACAGTATGGCTGCTTAACGGGAAAGGTGAGGTGGGGTGAGGCATAAAACAAGGGTTTCAAATTCGCTCAGATACCGTTCCATACACCCAATATGTAATAGACAAGACCTACGCCTTGCTCAGTGAACAGGACTCAACACCCCCTATTCACCGCACAAGAATATATGTGACTAGTAAGAATCTTAAAACCTATGTATTGATATCTGTCAGGAAGTGGGTCAAGTGGGTGTAAAGCTGCATAAACACAGCCGTGAAAAGCAGCTAAACCCCATTATAAAAATAAATTACTTTTAAAAACCCGTAAAACAAAGACAGTGAAAGAGAGAGAAATTCTTACAAAATTCGTTCAGAGGCTGTGATGCAACCTGGATTGACCATATCTAGACCCACAGCTGGATGAGACATAAGGGTGGACACTCTTGGGGCTGAAAGGTGGGTGAGGTTGGGTGAGCAAACGCAGACCCTTTAAAGTAATACTGCCTGGTACCCATCCCATGGGTCCCAAATCTCCAGGTTCAAGGGCATCTTCCTACATCGAAAACATGCATGAGAAACCCAGAAGATGGTACACCGTGTGATTTTGAAAGGTTTCTAATACGCACCTCATTTCTCATCTCCTTGTGCTCGGGTTCGCCTTTCCAGCTACTTTACTAGCAATCTCCCTACTTGGAGAATCAGCACCTTTAAGCTCCTGTTCCCTACAGGTTGCAATTTGTCCTGAGGATGAACGGGAAGAGGGGAAACCATATGAGAGACTAGATATAGGTGTTGGGACAGGCACAGCTCACTCTATTTTCCCATCGGTAAGAAGAATTAACCACAGGCTCAGCCTGCTGCCCAGAAGCAGAATAGGGCCTGAGGCAATTCCGCGCTTTTGCGGCCAGCTCCCAAAAAAGCCAGTTGAAAAATGGAGCTCAGGGACACTGCAATTCACAAACCCGCAGAGCTATAAATGATAACTCTCATCCACAGATATATTGAGGGAAGGCAACGAAGAGGATTTGAAAGCAAGGCAGGATTGCAGGAAACAGGTTTCAGGAGGTAGATTCGAATCGCCTTTAAAGCACATGAAAAGTGGTAAAACGTCGACAATGATGCCCTTGGCCAAACAGGGCGTATGCGTTTTTTCCTGAATATATTCAGGAAAAAACGCATACGCCCTGTTTGGCCAACCAAGCAACCTGGAAAGGCTAATCAGCGCTACAAAGAAGTCTCGCTTCCCATCGGTCAAAAGGGCCATGCTGCAAAAAGTGTCAAAACCAGAAATGCAGGACAGGCCCTGGAGAAATGGCAGCCTTGCTACGCTGATGGGCGGGATGTAAATTGCCAACAGCCACTCTGGAGAAGTGTAAGGTGTGTCCTGAAACATCGAAAAAACACAGCTCTAGGAGCATAGGGCACGTCCTCTCATGGGCGTATAAATTGGGAAAACTAAAAATCAGCAAGACACAGGCACCCCAAAGTTTAGGGCTGCTCTGTTGACAAGAACCTCCACTTCATGACACCTTAAATATCCCAGGAAAGAGAAAAATGGATAAAGAAGTTGTGGTCCTTATGTACAATGGAATATCACTCAGACATGAAATCAATGTCATAAGGCTAGTAGAAGCAAGATGAGTGGATTTAGGTACGACGATTCTAAGTGAAATAAGTCACACAGAAAAAGACACTTATCATAAGCTATCACTTATAGAGGGAATGTAAAAACCGCTACACTTGAACTGAATTACAAAACAGAACAGAGTCACACGTTTAGAAAACACACTATGGCTGCTTAACGGGAAAGGTGAGGTGGGGTGAGGCATAAAACAAGGGTTTCAAATTCGCTCAGATACCGTTCCATACACCCAATATGTAATAGACAAGACCTACTCCTTGCTCAGTGAACAGGACTCAACACCCCCTATTCACCGCACAAGAATATATGTGACTAGTAAGAATCTTAAAACCTATGTATTGATATCTGTCTGGAAGTGAGTCAAGTGGGTGTAAAGCCGCATAAACACAGCCGTGAAAAGCAGCTAAACCCCATTATAAAAATAAATTACTTTTAAAAACCCGTAAAACAAAGACAGTGAAAGAGAGAGAAATTCTTACAAAATTCGTTCAGAGGCTGTGATGCAACCTGGATTGACCATATCTAGACCCACAGCTGGATGAGACATAAGGGTGGACACTCTTGGGGCTGAAAGGTTGGGTGAGGTTGGGTGAGCAAACGCAGACCCTTTAAAGTAATACTGCCTGGTACCCATCCCATGGGTCCCAAATCTCCAGGTTCAAGGGCATCTTCCTACATCGAAAACATGCATGAGAAACCCAGAAGATGGTACACCGTGTGATTTTGAAAGGTTTCTAATACGCACCTCATTTCTCATCTCCTTGTGCTCGGGTTCACCTTTCCAGCTACTTTACTAGCAATCTCCCTACTTGGAGAATCAGCACCTTTAAGCTCCTGTTCCCTACAGGTTGCAATTTGTCCTGAGGATGAACGGGAAGAGGGGCAACCAATGAGAGACTAGATGTAGGTGTTGGGACAGGCACAGCTCACTCTATTTTCCCATCGGTAAGAAGAATTAACCACAGGCTCAGCCTGCCGCCCAGAAGCAGAATAGGGCCTGAGGCAATTCCGCGCTTTTGCGGCCAGCTCCCAAAAAAGCCAGTTGAAAAATGGAGCTCAGGGACACTGCAATTCACAAACCCGCAGAGCTATAAATGATAACTCTCATCCACAGATATATTGAGGGAAGGCAACGAAGAGGATTTGAAAGCAAGGCAGAATTGCAGGAAACAGGTTTCAGGAGGTAGATTCAAATCGCCTTAAAAGCACATGAAAAGTGGTAAAACGTCGACAATAATGCCCTTGGCCAAACAGGGCGTATGCGTTTTTTCCTGAATATATTCAGGAAAAAACGCATACGCCCTTTTTGGCCAACCAAGCAACCTGGAAAGGCTAATCAGCGCTACAAAGAAGTCTCGCTTCCCATCGGTCAAAAGGGCCATGCTGCAAAAAGTGTCAAAACCAGAAATGCAGGACAGGCCATGGAGAAATGGCAGCCTTGCTACGCTGATGGGCGGGATGTAAATTGCCAACAGCCACTCTGGAGAAGTGTAAGGTGTGTCCTGAAACATCGAAAAAACACAGCTTAGGGAGCATAGGGCACGTCCTCTCATGGGCGTATAGATTGGGATAACTAAAAATCAGCAAGACACAGGCACCCCAAAGTTTAGGGCTGCTCTGTTGACAAGAACCTCCACTTCATGACACCTTAAATATCCCAGGAAAGAGAAAAATGGATAAAGAAGTTGTGGTCCTTATGTACAATGGAATATCACTCAGACATGAAATCAATGTCATAAGGCTAGTAGAAGCAAGATGAGTGGATTTAGGTACGACGATTCTAAGTGAAATAAGTCACACAGAAAAAGACACTTATCATAAGCTATCACTTATAGAGGGAATGTAAAAACCGCTACACTTGAACTGAATTACAAAACAGAACAGAGTCACACGTTTAGAAAACACAGTATGGCTGCTTAACGGGAAAGGTGAGGTGGGGTGAGGCATAAAACAAGGGTTTCAAATTCGCTCAGATACCGTTCCATACACCCAATATGTAATAGACAAGACCTACGCCTTGCTCAGTGAACAGGACTCAACACCCCCTATTCACCGCACAAGAATATATGTGACTAGTAAGAATCTTAAAACCTATGTATTGATATCTGTCAGGAAGTGGGTCAAGTGGGTGTAAAGCTGCATAAACACAGCCGTGAAAAGCAGCTAAACCCCATTATAAAAATAAATTACTTTTAAAAACCCGTAAAACAAAGACAGTGAAAGAGAGAGAAATTCTTACAAAATTCGTTCAGAGGCTGTGATGCAACCTGGATTGACCATATCTAGACCCACAGCTGGATGAGACATAAGGGTGGACACTCTTGGGGCTGAAAGGTTGGGTGAGGTTGGGTGAGCAAACGCAGACCCTTTAAAGTAATACTGCCTGGTACCCATCCCATGGGTCCCAAATCTCCAGGTTCAAGGGCATCTTCCTACATCGAAAACATGCATGAGAAACCCAGAAGATGGTACACCGTGTGATTTTCAAAGGTTTCTAATACGCACCTCATTTCTCATCTCCTTGTGCTCGGGTCGCCTTTCCAGCTATTTTACTAGAAATCTCCCTACTTGGAGAATCAGCACCTTTAAGCTCCTGTTCCCTACAGGTTGCAATTTGTCCTGAGGATGAACGGGAAGAGGGGCAACCAATGAGAGACTAGATATAGGTGTTGGGACAGGCACAGCTCACTCTATTTTCCCATCGGTAAGAAGAATTAACCACAGGCTCAGCCTGCTGCCCAGAAGCAGAATAGGGCCTGAGGCAATTCCGCGCTTTTGCGGCCAGCTCCCAAAAAAGCCAGTTGAAAAATGGAGCTCAGGGACACTGCAATTCACAAACCCGCAGAGCTATAAATGATAACTCTCATCCACAGATATATTGAGGGAAGGCAACGAAGAGGATTTGAAAGCAAGGCAGAATTGCAGGAAACAGGTTTCAGGAGGTAGATTCAAATCGCCTTAAAAGCACATGAAAAGTGGTAAAACGTCGACAATAATGCCCTTGGCCAAACAGGGCGTATGCGTTTTTTCCTGAATATATTCAGGAAAAAACGCATACGCCCTTTTTGGCCAACCAAGCAACCTGGAAAGGCTAATCAGCGCTACAAAGAAGTCTCGTTTCCATCGGTCAAAAGGGCCATGCTGCAAAAAGTGTCAAAACCAGAAATGCAGGACAGGCCATGGAGAAATGGCAGCCTTGCTACGCTGATGGGCGGGATGTAAATTGCCAACAGCCACTCTGGAGAAGTGTACGGTGTGTCCTGAAACATCGAAAAAACACAGCTTAGGGAGCATAGGGCACGTCCTCTCATGGGCGTATAAATTGGGAAAACTAAAAATCAGCAAGACACAGGTACCCCAAAGTTTAGGGCTGCTCTGTTGACAAGAACCTCCACTTCATGACACCTTAAATATCCCAGGAAAGAGAAAAATGGATAAAGAAGTTGTGGTCCTTATGTACAATGGAATATCACTCAGACATGAAATCAATGTCATAACGCTAGTAGAAGCAAGATGAGTGGATTTAGGTACGATGATTCTAAGTGAAATAAGTCACACAGAAAAAGACACTTATCATAAGCTATCACTTAGAGAGGGAATGTAAAAACCGCTACACTTGAACTGAATTACAAAACAGAACAGAGTCACACGTTTAGAAAACACACTATGGCTGCTTAACGGGAAAGGTGAGGTGGGGTGAGGCATAAAACAAGGGTTTCAAATTCGCTCAGATACCGTTCCATACACCCAATATGTAATAGACAAGACCTACTCCTTGCTCAGTGAACTGGACTCAACACCCCCTATTCACCGCACAAGAATATATGTGACTAGTAAGAATCTTAAAACCTATGTATTGATATCTGTCTGGAAGTGAGTCAAGTGGGTGTAAAGCTGCATAAACACAGCCGTGAAAAGCAGCTAAACCCCATTATAAAAATAAATTACTTTTAAAAACCCGTAAAACAAAGACAGTGAAAGCGAGAGAAATTATTACAAAATTCGTTCAGAGGCTCTGATGCAACCTGGATTGACCATATCTAGACCCACAGCTGGATGAGACATAAGGGTGGACACTCTTGGGGCTGAACGGTTGGGTGAGGTTGGGTGAGCAAACGCAGACCCTTTAAAGTAATACTGCCTGGTATCCATCCCATGGGTCCCAAATCTCCAGGTTCAAGGGCATCTTCCTACATCGAAAACATGCATGAGAAACCCAGAAGATGGTACACCGTGTGATTTTGAAAGGTTTCTAATACGCACCTCATTTCTCATCTCCTTGTGCTCGGGTTCGCCTTTCCAGCTACTTTACTAGCAATCTCCCTACTTGGAGAATCAGCACCTTTAAGCTCCTGTTCCCTACAGGTTGCAATTTGTCCTGAGGATGAACGGGAAGAGGGGAAACCAATGAGAGACTAGATCTTGGTGTTGGGACAGGCACAGGTCACTCTATTTTCCCATCGGGAAGAAGAATTAACCACAGGCTCAGCCTGCCGGCCAGAAGCTGAATAGGGCCTGAGGCAATCCCGCGCTTTTGCGGCCAGCTCCCAAAAAAGCCAGTTGAAAAATGGAGCTCAGGGACACTGCAATTCACAAACCCGCAGAGCTATAAATGATAACTCTCATCCACAGATATATTGAGGGAAGGCAACGAAGAGGATTTGAAAGCAAGGCAGGATTGCAGGAAACAGGTTTCAGGAGGTAGATTCGAATCGCCTTTAAAGCACATGAAAAGTGGTAAAACGTCGACAATGATGCCCTTGGCCAAACAGGGCGTATGCGTTTTTTCCTGAATATATTCAGGAAAAAACGCATACGCCCTGTTTGGCCAACCAAGCAACCTGGAAAGGCTAATCAGCGCTACAAAGAAGTCTCGCTTCCCATCGGTCAAAAGGGCCATGCTGCAAAAAGTGTCAAAACCAGAAATGCAGGACAGGCCCTGGAGAAATGGCAGCCTTGCTACGCTGATGGGCGGGATGTAAATTGCCAACAGCCACTCTGGAGAAGTGTAAGGTGTGTCCTGAAACATCGAAAAAACACAGCTCTAGGAGCATAGGGCACGTCCTCTCATGGGCGTATAAATTGGGAAAACTAAAAATCAGCAAGACACAGGCACCCCAAAGTTTAGGGCTGCTCTGTTGACAAGAACCTCCACTTCATGACACCTTAAATATCCCAGGAAAGAGAAAAATGGATAAAGAAGTTGTGGTCCTTATGTACAATGGAATATCACTCAGACATGAAATCAATGTCATAACGCTAGTAGAAGCAAGATGAGTGGATTTAGGTACGATGATTCTAAGTGAAATAAGTCACACAGAAAAAGACACTTATCATAAGCTATCACTTAGAGAGGGAATGTAAAAACCGCTACACTTGAACTGAATTACAAAACAGAACAGAGTCACACGTTTAGAAAACACACTATGGCTGCTTAACGGGAAAGGTGAGGTGGGGTGAGGCATAAAACAAGGGTTTCAAATTCGCTCAGATACCGTTCCATACACCCAATATGTAATAGACAAGACCTACTCCTTGCTCAGTGAACTGGACTCAACACCCCCTATTCACCGCACAAGAATATATGTGACTAGTAAGAATCTTAAAACCTATGTATTGATATCTGTCTGGAAGTGAGTCAAGTGGGTGTAAAGCTGCATAAACACAGCTGTGAAAAGCAGCTAAACCCCATTATAAAAATAAATTACTTTTAAAAACCCGTAAAACAAAGACAGTGAAAGCGAGAGAAATTATTACAAAATTCGTTCAGAGGCTCTGATGCAACCTGGATTGACCATATCTAGACCCACAGCTGGATGAGACATAAGGGTGGACACTCTTGGGGCTGAACGGTTGGGTGAGGTTGGGTGAGCAAACGCAGACCCTTTAAAGTAATACTGCCTGGTATCCATCCCATGGGTCCCAAATCTCCAGGTTCAAGGGCATCTTCCTACATCGAAAACATGCATGAGAAACCCAGAAGATGGTACACCGTGTGATTTTGAAAGGTTTCTAATACGCACCTCATTTCTCATCTCCTTGTGCTCGGGTTCGCCTTTCCAGCTACTTTACTAGCAATCTCCCTACTTGGAGAATCAGCACCTTTAAGCTCCTGTTCCCTACAGGTTGCAATTTGTCCTGAGGATGAACGGGAAGAGGGGAAACCAATGAGAGACTAGATCTTGGTGTTGGGACAGGCACAGGTCACTCTATTTTCCCATCGGGAAGAAGAATTAACCACAGGCTCAGCCTGCCGGCCAGAAGCTGAATAGGGCCTGAGGCAATCCCGCGCTTTTGCGGCCAGCTCCCAAAAAAGCCAGTTGAAAAATGGAGCTCAGGGACACTGCAATTCACAAACCCGCAGAGCTATAAATGATAACTCTCATCCACAGATATATTGAGGGAAGGCAACGAAGAGGATTTGAAAGCAAGGCAGGATTGCAGGAAACAGGTTTCAGGAGGTAGATTCGAATCGCCTTTAAAGCACATGAAAAGTGGTAAAACGTCGACAATGATGCCCTTGGCCAAACAGGGCGTATGCGTTTTTTCCTGAATATATTCAGGAAAAAACGCATACGCCCTGTTTGGCCAACCAAGCAACCTGGAAAGGCTAATCAGCGCTACAAAGAAGTCTCGCTTCCCATCGGTCAAAAGGGCCATGCTGCAAAAAGTGTCAAAACCAGAAATGCAGGACAGGCCCTGGAGAAATGGCAGCCTTGCTACGCTGATGGGCGGGATGTAAATTGCCAACAGCCACTCTGGAGAAGTGTAAGGTGTGTCCTGAAACATCGAAAAAACACAGCTCTAGGAGCATAGGGCACGTCCTCTCATGGGCGTATAAATTGGGAAAACTAAAAATCAGCAAGACACAGGCACCCCAAAGTTTAGGGCTGCTCTGTTGACAAGAACCTCCACTTCATGACACCTTAAATATCCCAGGAAAGAGAAAAATGGATAAAGAAGTTGTGGTCCTTATGTACAATGGAATATCACTCAGACATGAAATCAATGTCATAAGGCTAGTAGAAGCAAGATGAGTGGATTTAGGTACGACGATTCTAAGTGAAATAAGTCACACAGAAAAAGACACTTATCATAAGCTATCACTTATAGAGGGAATGTAAAAACCGCTACACTTGAACTGAATTACAAAACAGAACAGAGTCACACGTTTAGAAAACACACTATGGCTGCTTAACGGGAAAGGTGAGGTGGGGTGAGGCATAAAACAAGGGTTTCAAATTCGCTCAGATACCGTTCCATACACCCAATATGTAATAGACAAGACCTACTCCTTGCTCAGTGAACAGGACTCAACACCCCCTATTCACCGCACAAGAATATATGTGACTAGTAAGAATCTTAAAACCTATGTATTGATATCTGTCTGGAAGTGAGTCAAGTGGGTGTAAAGCCGCATAAACACAGCCGTGAAAAGCAGCTAAACCCCATTATAAAAATAAATTACTTTTAAAAACCCGTAAAACAAAGACAGTGAAAGAGAGAGAAATTCTTACAAAATTCGTTCAGAGGCTGTGATGCAACCTGGATTGACCATATCTAGACCCACAGCTGGATGAGACATAAGGGTGGACACTCTTGGGGCTGAAAGGTTGGGTGAGGTTGGGTGAGCAAACGCAGACCCTTTAAAGTAATACTGCCTGGTACCCATCCCATGGGTCCCAAATCTCCAGGTTCAAGGGCATCTTCCTACATCGAAAACATGCATGAGAAACCCAGAAGATGGTACACCGTGTGATTTTGAAAGGTTTCTAATACGCACCTCATTTCTCATCTCCTTGTGCTCGGGTTCACCTTTCCAGCTACTTTACTAGCAATCTCCCTACTTGGAGAATCAGCACCTTTAAGCTCCTGTTCCCTACAGGTTGCAATTTGTCCTGAGGATGAACGGGAAGAGGGGCAACCAATGAGAGACTAGATGTAGGTGTTGGGACAGGCACAGCTCACTCTATTTTCCCATCGGTAAGAAGAATTAACCACAGGCTCAGCCTGCCGCCCAGAAGCAGAATAGGGCCTGAGGCAATTCCGCGCTTTTGCGGCCAGCTCCCAAAAAAGCCAGTTGAAAAATGGAGCTCAGGGACACTGCAATTCACAAACCCGCAGAGCTATAAATGATAACTCTCATCCACAGATATATTGAGGGAAGGCAACGAAGAGGATTTGAAAGCAAGGCAGAATTGCAGGAAACAGGTTTCAGGAGGTAGATTCAAATCGCCTTAAAAGCACATGAAAAGTGGTAAAACGTCGACAATAATGCCCTTGGCCAAACAGGGTGTATGCGTTTTTTCCTGAATATATTCAGGAAAAAACGCATACGCCCTTTTTGGCCAACCAAGCAACCTGGAAAGGCTAATCAGCGCTACAAAGAAGTCTCGCTTCCCATCGGTCAAAAGGGCCATGCTGCAAAAAGTGTCAAAACCAGAAATGCAGGACAGGCCATGGAGAAATGGCAGCCTTGCTACGCTGATGGGCGGGATGTAAATTGCCAACAGCCACTCTGGAGAAGTGTAAGGTGTGTCCTGAAACATCGAAAAAACACAGCTTAGGGAGCATAGGGCACGTCCTCTCATGGGCGTATAGATTGGGATAACTAAAAATCAGCAAGACACAGGCACCCCAAAGTTTAGGGCTGCTCTGTTGACAAGAACCTCCACTTCATGACACCTTAAATATCCCAGGAAAGAGAAAAATGGATAAAGAAGTTGTGGTCCTTATGTACAATGGAATATCACTCAGACATGAAATCAGTGTCATAAGGCTAGTAGAAGCAAGATGAGTGGATTTAGGTACGACGATTCTAA